>NC_060120.1:154859019-155180519 GCF_021461395.2 Schistocerca americana | reverse complement strand
CGTCACCCCACTCACCATTTCTGCCAAATTTATTCAAGATGGCGGCGATGACGTCATCCAAGATGGCGACATGTAGACTTGGCAACATCGCATGACGTCATCCAAGATGGCGGATTTAGGAAGGAAAATAGGCCAATTGTGCTATGTCGACTAACCTAACCTAAAAAAAAATGGCAGGAAATCTGAATTTTGGCGGGAAAATAGGACAATTGTGCTATGTCCACTAACCTAATCTCAAGAACAAAAAATGGCGGGAAGTAGGAATTCCAAAAGGATAATGCATGGAACGACAGTAAGTGTCTATATTATTACTGATTATCATTTATTAACATTCATTATCATTTATTAGTATTTATTCTTATTTACTATTATTGACCTGCCTCCACTAGAAAATTCCCTCCAAATTCCTATTCCAGCATGACAATGGCTGCAGAACCTTACTTTTGGTTATTATTATTCATTATCATTTATTAACATTCATTATCATTCATTGTAATTTATTATCATTCATTATCGTTTATTATCATTCATTATCATTTATTATTATTATTATTATTTATTATTATAGGCCTACTTCCACTACAAAATTGCGCCAAATTCCAACACGATAATGTCTCAATAACTGTACTTCTATTTATTATTATCATTTATTGTTTATTCAAGATGTCCGATTTTCTCGTCGAGAAAGCCATTTTCCTTACATCCATAAGCAAAATCTATCGCAAGTTCCAATCCCAACACCATAATTGATCAAACGTACGAAGTTTCACGGTCACTTATTGTTTTCACTGGTAGCTTATCATAATCGCGTCAAATAATAAACTGCACTTATTTGAAACAGTATGGTCATCACGTGTTCTCCAACACAGTCAGCACACACTTCTTTGATATCGCAGTGCAGTCGCCACGACGTCCGTGCTCTAACTGAATTAGTTCAAATCCTCGATACCCCCTGGCCAGCGCGCGGAGATGCTGCCGACACCTGTCACGTGAGGTGTCCGCCCGCGCTGGACTCCCGGTATGCTGGGGGCCAGCCCAGCGGTCGCTCCCACATCGTAAACATGTTTTCGCTGGACACGCTGGAACATGCCGAGTTTGACGTCACAGCGGCCCCTTGTCCGCTCACCGCGCGTATTCGTCGCCTCCACACTTTTCCCGCCAAAATTGTTTGCCTCGGAGCTGAATCACACAACGGTCGGTCGTTCCCTGCCACACTTTTGGCGCCAAAGTTGCTTTCCTGGGCACGTTCAAACCTGTCGATGCCGACCGCTCACCGTCCACCATGTGTCATTGTGCGAGCGAGAACGCATGCTACACTTTTGGTGGCAAAGTTTGCTCTACACTGTAATCCGCCATGACTATATAACAGCGCGTTTGGTGCGCACTAGAACGCTCGCTAATTGACTCTCTCCCGCACGCGCTTAATATCTGTACGATCGCTGCGCCGCCGCACCTCTTACGTCACACACCCTCCACACACGCGACGGACTTAGTCTTCTGTAAATACCTAAGTACTTAATTCCATTTCGTTTTTAATCGCATCAAATAATTCAATTTTTAATTTCATATACGTATGCAAAGGTTTCAACTACTTTTCGAGCACCAGACAGCACCTCTTCCTAGGAACCATTGCCAAGTTTGAATTCTGGCAATGAAGAAAGATCACTTCTGCTTTCTCTACCAACCTAACAAAATTGTTGTAAATAAGGGTCACTTGTACTAACCTCAGCAACCCGACCGCCACGTCCTCATAGGAACCAGCGCCAAGTTTGAAAAATGCCATTAAACAAAGCTCACTGGCGCTTCCGCCACCAACCTAAGAAAATTGTTGCAAACCAAGATCATCACCGCTAAACTAAGCCACCAGCACTCAACCTCTTCATACACATTTCAGGTAAATGAACTCACCCTGCACTAGGCCCATGGATGGAGGAACCAATTTACTTTATTTAGGAACGGAGTAAATGTATCACACCAACATGTTCCACACCATACAGACCAGCAAAACGCTCCTACATATCTCATTTATAATGCTCTAGACATACCCTTGCTAATCGTAAACAGTTAAAAATAACTCATAGCGCAGCCCACAGACATGCGAACTCCTCGTAAATAACGCACAACATTTACGTCCAAAACGCCAAACAACTGCTAATTTTCGGAAATAAATTCAGTGCATTGGCTGATGGAAGGAGGAAAAAGTGAACTTTATTTATTTGCGACATATCTTTTTGAAACTTTTACTTCTCATAGGTTTCGATGTGTAAGGCTGACATAAGGCAGTGTCTGAACTCCGGTTGTGCACTACACGCGGCAACACAACCATACCCATCAAGATATTCATTCCAGTCCAGACCTGTAACTCCTCTACAGATAAATTTGTCCAGTTATTTGTCTACCCACTCACATTCTGATCAGATTACCGTAATTGCGCAGACAGAGCTCAGACTGCGCTGAGCTGCTCAGGCAAGTAAGGAACGACTGCACTCTATTTATTTCAAGCCCTTTTACTTAGTAGAGGAGTATATTTGTCACAAAACACCCACACTGATCCAACTGTGGTCATCTGACACAGCCCACAAACACATAAACAGCTCCTAATTTCACCACACAAAATAGTGCAACAGATGCGTCCAAACACCCACAGCTGCCAAACCGACCAAAAGTCTATGCTCGGCCTCCCCACACCCCCGCAAACATGACCTCAACACAGTCGCATTCGCGCCTAACACCGGAGAAATTGATATCGCCGATCACGCTCCAAGGCATGTCCAGGCAGTGCGCGCGCGTGCATGCGGTCGAGTGCGTGAGGGCATTCCAGAGCCTTCACTCAAGTTCAGCTTCCGAGCGCTCGTGACGGCTGACCACAATGGGTACCCCCCACTCACACATGTGAAAGCTGCATTGTTGTTATCATGTTTACCACAGGCGTCTCAGGTCTGGACCTGCCTTCACATGAATTGTCAGAATAGCTCATAGCTCGTTGACACACACGATTAACGTGACCGGGAAAACATTTACTACTCGCAAGCAACAGAGATGGTGACAGAAAACCAATCGCTCTGATCTGCGCTGCAGGTGTGTGTAATCATTGAGAACACTCTATTTATTTTTTCGAACAACTTATTTAACCATACAGCATATGTATCACGCTATCACAAAAAACCGACTCAATTGTGCCCCGGACCATGTTGCACAGCCCACAGACACGCACCCAATCATAATTTCAGTACACACTATAGCAAACTGCTACTGAATACACTCCTGGAAATGGAAAAAAGAACACATTGACACCGGTGTGTCAGACCCACCATACTTGCTCCGGACACTGCGAGAGGGCTGTACAAGCAATGATCACACGCACGGCACAGCGGACACACCAGGAACCGCGGTGTTGGCCGTCGAATGGCGCTAGCTGCGCAGCATTTGTGCACCGCCGCCGTCAGTGTCACCCAGTTTGCCGTGGCATACGGAGCTCCATCGCAGTCTTTAACACTGGTAGCATGCCGCGACAGCGTGGACGTGAACCGTATGTGCAGTTGACGGACTTTGAGCGTGGGCGTATAGTGGGCATGCGGGAGGCCGGGTGGACGTACCGCCGAATTGCTGAACACGTGGGGCGTGAGGTCTCCACAGTACATCGATGTTGTCGCCAGTGGTCGGCGGAAGGTGCACGTGCCCGTCGACCTGGGACCGGACCGCAGCGACGCACGGATGCACGCCAAGACCGTAGGATCCTACGCAGTGCCGTAGGGGACCGCACCGCCACTTCCCAGCAAATTAGGGACACTGTTGCTCCTGGGGTATCGGCGAGGACCATTCGCAACCGTCTCCATGAAGCTGGGCTACGGTCCCACACACCGTTAGGCCGTCTTCCGCTCACGCCCCAACATCGTGCAGCCCGCCTCCAGTGGTGTCGCGACAGGCGTGAATGGAGGGACGAATGGAGACGTGTCGTCTTCAGCGATGAGAGTCGCTTCTGCCTAGGTGCCAATGATGGTCGTATGCGTGTTTGGCGCCGTGCAGGTGAGCGCCACAATCAGGACTGCATACGACCGAGGCACACAGGGCCAACACCCGGCATCATGGTGTGGGGAGCGAACTCCTACACTGGCCGTACACCACTGGTGATCGTCGAGGGGACACTGAATAGTGCATGGTACATCCAAACCGTCATCGAACCCATCGTTCTACCATTCCTAGACCGGCAAGGGAACTTGCTTTTCCAACAGGACAATGCACGTCCGCAAGTATCCCGTGCCACCCAACGTGCTCTAGAAGGTGTAAGTAAACTACCCTGGCCTGCAAGATCTCCGGATCTGTCCCCCATTGAGCATGTTTGGGACTGGATGAAGCGTCGTCTCACGCGGTCTGCACGTCCAGCACGAACGCTGGTCCAACTGAGGCGCCAGGTGGAAATGGCATGGCAAGCCGTTCCACAGGACTACATCCAGCATCTCTACGATCGTCTCCATGGGAGAATAGCAGCCTGCATTGCTGCGAAAGGTGGATATACACTGTACTAGTGCCGACATTGTGCATGCTCTGTTGCCTGTGTCTATGTGCCTGTGGTTCTGTCAGTGTGATCATGTGTTGTATCTGACCCCAGGAATGTGTCAATAAAGTTTCCCCTTCCTGGGACAATGAATTCACGGTGTTCTTATTTCAATTTCCAGGAGTGTAATTCCTCACACAGACGTGTAGATACGCATAGCAGAGCCTGCAGATCCGGTCGCAAAATAACTCAGCAGATACGCGCAGGTACCCCCCACTCCACACCATGCCCACAGTATCGTGAAGTCACCCATCCGTCTGATTTGAGACCTCGCACAGCCCCTGCTCGGCTTCCGCAATCGTGAGTTGGAGCGGTCAACGCACTCATCAGCGGTCAAAGCACACACATACGTGCACCCAGGACTGCAATCCGTCACAATCCCGAGCCGCGACCACCGAACGCAGGTGAAAGTCAACTTTATATCACCACAGCATAATTCCAAAGGGCAGCCTCCATACGCTAGACATATCATAGCAGCACATGCTTTACCTCCAGTGACCGGTAGCACACTGCGCATTGCTCCTCACATAACATTACACGACACTTTAACTAAACATAACTACACATCCCTGCTCTCACCTCGTCGTGTGACCAGCTATCTAAAACCATCTCAATATTATTCTTACTTTACAACATTTTTTAAAAAAAATAAGATCTAATTTACACCTCCCACCGCACCTAACCTCACACCCGTCCCACCATCAACATATGCAAACGTCCTCAACCCTATCTCAACACTCATATATCACCCCACAAACCACATCCATTAATCAATTTACTATTCTCATCCCCTCTTTTCGAATTACAAACGTAGCATCTATCTAAACACCAATCAACTCATCTTTCTCGCACTTTCAACAGTAAAATTAATTTTACACACACCCAGAAATACCAAACGCAATTAAAGAGTCAAACTTTCATACAGAGCATCAAGCAAATACCACACTCCCACCAATATTCAGATCCTGGTCCATATTTAGGACCTCCATCTTGAATTAAATATTATTACCATTGCCGCAACGGTCTGCCTGCGCTCGATTTGTACCTATTTTTCCGCTCTTAACTGTTGTCACTAGCGGTCGAATATCACTATCTATATATTGCATAAATTTCCAAATAAAAGAATCTCATACCGCCGTTTAGAGACTCCTATATCCGAACACAGCATCATTCAACTATCACTTGCTCTTATCTAGTAACTCATCTATCAGGTCAGCGGGCAAGGTCACCCCTTTCTTTCTTTCTTTCACTCTTTCTTTCTTTCTTTCAGCAGCAGACAGCTATTTTTTTGCAGTGGTGGCTAAATTGCGCAATCAACTTAACATCACCATTCGCGAAACATACCTTCAAATACCTAAACACACTTACTCAACTACACAGTGGTCGCGCTGAGGACATGACCTCCAATATTACAGTTCTTAATCCAATAACAACCGAAACAAGTACTAAATGCTCAAACTACTCCTACAGCGCCTTACAAAGAGTGTCCGAGCGCCGCCGGAGGCATGTCAAAGCCACATAGCTGTCCATTTAAACAGCCGTCCATTCAGCCCCCAGGACCAGAATGCTGAAGTGGGCTCACCCTATACCTGCTCTCCAGCTATTGTCTAACGACATACAGTGCACAAATGGATTCCTGAATAGCGCAGATCTCTATCTCCCCTTTGCATCTTCAACAGGACATGTAAACAGTGTCTCCCCCAGCCAGCGAACCCGACGTCATTCACCCTTCGCTCACAATTTCCACCCACACATATAAAACCATATTCACTCCTGCCAAAACTCATTTAATAATAAAAAAGCAATCTCCCTTTCCAAGCATATATGAGTATGCATTTATCTTCACCCATCTGATCTCTGCAATTTAAGTCGGGGAAATACGTATCTACTACCTTCTGCAACCTGTCTATAAACAGAACGATCTCAGTTAGTACAACAGGACTTTGTTTTGACCATTTGCCGGAAATGCGCGCAATGTTGTACGCCTCAAACCAGGTACAAGTCCAACAGATCCTCAACACCCTATCATCTTTATCCTCTACCATCAAACAGTGAAAAAGTCACGAAGGCACCAATGTGATCCACCTCCAGCACGGACAAACGGAATTCACAATACTCCCCCAGAATAATTCAGAGAGCGACCATCCAAGAATTCCTAACAGCTCGCAAGTCCGACACCTCAAACTACAGATGCCTCTATTAACAAGATCATGTTAAATATGCACACGCTGCTGAGACCCCTTTAAAGTTTGATTACCCATACTGTAAGCGAAGGAGAAGCTGCCTCTGGCCCTTGTTCGAACAGTGTTTCCTAACACGCTTATGCACACTGCCGAGCATTTCGTCTTTCTGCCGCGACTTCGAAGTCAGTGTCTGATTCGAAACAGACATTAACACGGACTGATGCACGGCCTCTCACAGGAAACTATACCTTGCACCTTGTAAATCATATTCTTACAGTCGATAGCATAACATTGAAAGAATTTAAATAAAGGACAGCCGCAACACAAGGAAACTAGAAGAGCCAGCTGGAGTTGTAGCGACTTCCCTCGAAAGTGATTGACCACCTCTACATTTAAACTCATATGTCGCTGTCACCAAATAGTTTATAACTCTGCGATCCATTTCTATTCATTGGTAATTTTTGCACACAAGTACGAGATCACCGTTTTCGATGCCAGCAATCCCGGAAGTGGCGGTCCATCAACCAAAATTTGTCCCTCAACTCAAGCAAGCATTGTCAGTCAATCATTATGTCGTACCCAATGCACAGACGTGATAGATAAGACACCACCGACCTACTGTAATATTATCCATCACAGCTGATATCGCGATAAATTTTACAGTAAGTCCAACACTGGCTGATCATGTGACAGCTTGTTTTCTTAATTTCAGTATCATAGCTAAACCGTACATCCTCTACTTTGCAAGTATCATTGAGAACATTCATAGATGACTACTCAGCATGTCCATTCACACTTAATTCTCGAACTCATAACTACGATCAAATTATACCAGACAACGCTATACATATTTCTAAGACCTTGCGCATTGTATTCAGTCAATCTCTCTGCATATGGTGGTTACAGAGCTATCTAGTCCTCTTACGTTAAAAGATCATCCTCACCATGGCATTGACCAACCTACCCCGCAGCATCACTACCCAATTATTCCGCAACCGAGCAGACGAATACAGCAACACTCCAACTCTCTTGACTGAATTGAGCTTTCCTAGTCCTAAATCTTACAAGTGCACCACATTTCTCGAAATGTAACCAAGTCTTGGAACTTAGCATACCATATCGATCTATAGTAGCAGATCTCAAAGTGCCTTAATTGAAGAGCACACAGTTAAGAAGAACAAGAACATAGCGATATTTGTACACAATGTAGTTCGATGCATTTTTAAGTAAATCATCCAATCTATCATGTGTAAAGTATTGTTCTGGAGTTGGAATGAATATCTTGATGGGTGTGGTTGTGTTCCACTAATGGAGTTCAGAAACTGCCTTATGTCAGCCTTACATATCGTAACCTACGAGAAGTAGAAGTTTCAAAAAGATATGTCCCAAATAAATAAGGTTCACTCGTTCCTCCTTCCATCAGCCTGTGCACTGAATTTATTTCCGAAAATTAGCGGTTGTTTGGTTATTTGGACGTAAATGTAGTTCATTTTTTACGAGTGGTTAGCATGTCTGTAGGCTGGGCTATGAGTTATTTTTAACTGTTTACGATTAGCAAGGGTGTGTCAAGAGCATTATAAATGTAGGAGTGTTTTGCAGGTCTGTATGGTGTGGAAAATGTTGGTGTGATACATATACTCCATTCCTACACAAAGTAAATTTGTTCCTCCATCCATAGGCCTAGTGCAGGGTGAGTCCATTTACCCAAAATGTGTATGAAGAGGTTGAGTGCTGGTGGCTTAGTTTAGCGGTGATGATCTTGGTTAGCAACAATTTTCTTAGGTTGGTGGCGAAAGCGCCAGTCAACTTTGTTTAATGGCAGATTTCAAACTTGGCGCTGGTTCCTAGGAGGACGTGGCGGTCGGGTTGCTGAGGTTAGTAAAAGTGCCCTTTATTTACAACAATTTTGTTAGGTTGGTAGAGAAAGCAGAAGTGACCTTTCTTTACTGCCAGAATTCAAACTCGGCAATGGTTCCTAGGAAGAGGTGCTGTCTGGTCCTCGAAAATTAGTTGAAATTAGGTAGTTGAACACCTTTGCATACGCATATGAAATATTAATTTCAATTATTTAACATGATTAAAAACGAAATGGAATTAAGTGCTTAGGTATTTACAGAAGACTAGGTCCATCGCGTGTGTGGAGGGTGTGTGACGTAAGCGGGGCGGCGGTGCAGCGATTGTACATATATTACGCGCGCACGGGAGAGAGTCAACTAGCGAGCGTTCTAGTGCGCACCAAACGCGCTGTTATATAGTCATGGCGGATTACAGTGTAGAGCAAACTCTGCCGCCAAAAGTGTAGCCTGCAACCTCGCTCGCACAATGACACATGGTGCACGGTGAGCGGTCAGCGGCGACAGGTTTGAACGTGCCCAGGAAAACAACTTTGGCGCCAAAAGTGTGGCAGGGGACGACCGACCGTTGTGAGATTCAGCTCCGAGGCAAACAATTTTGGCGGGAAAAGTGCGGAGGCGACGAATACACGCGGTGAGCGGACAAGGGGCCGCTGTGACGTCAAACTCAGCAAGTTCCAGCGTGTCCAGCGAAAACATGTTTACGATGTGGGAGCGATCGCTGGGCTCGCCCCCAGCATACCGGCAGTCCAGCACGGGGGACACCTCACGTGACAGGTGTCGGCAGCATCTCCGCGCGTTGGCCCGTGGGTGGCGAGGATTTGAACTAATTCAGTTAGAGCACGGACGTCGTGGCGACTGCACTGCGATATCAAAGAAGTGTGTGCTGACTGCGTTGGAGAACACGTGATGACCATACTGCTTGAAATAAAGTCTTCAGTCCTTTCCACCCTGCAAAATTAAAGGACATGAATTACGATACTGTAATTGCAGTTTATTATTTGACGCGATTATGATTAGCTACCAGTGAAAAAAATAAGTGACCGAGAAACTTCGTACATGTGAACAATTATAGTGTTGTGATTGGAACTTGCGATAGAATTTTGTTATGGATGTAAGGAAAATGGCTTTCCCGCCGAGAAAATCGGACATCTTGAATAAATAATACATGATAATAATAAATAGAAGTACAGTTAGCGAGACATTATCGTGTTGGAATTTGCCGCAATTTTGTAGTGGAGGTAGGCCTATAATAATAAATAAGAATAATAATAATAAATGATGATGAATGACAATAAATGATAACGAATGTTAATAAATGACAATGAATGATAATGAATGTTAGTAAATGATAATGAATGATAATGATTAATAATAAACAAAAGTAAGGTACTACAGCTATTATCGTGTTGGAATTTGAATTTGGAAGGAATTTTCTAGTGAAGGCAGGTCAATAATAATAAATAATAATAAATAATAATAAATGATAAGGAATGTTAATAAACAATAATCAATAATAATATAGACAAGTACGGTCCTTGCATGCATTATCCTGTTGGAATTCCTACTTCTCGCCATTTTTTGTTCTTGAGGTTAGGTTAGTGGACATAGCACAATTGGCCTATTTTCCTGCCAAAATTCAAATTTCCCGCCATTTTTTATTGAGGTTAGGTTAGTGGATGTAGCAGAATTGGCCTATATTCCTTCCTAAATCCGCCATCTTGGATGACGTCATGCGATGTTGCAAAGTCTACATGTCGCCATCTTGGATGACGTCATCACCACCAAATTGAATAAATTTGGCCAGAATGGAGAGTATGTTGACGCTGGCCTTGTCCCTCTACTAACATCTTGACTTGAGAAGGAATTCCTTCGTGAAATTAACGACAGCCCTCGTCTCAGCCGGAGACAACAAGTGTTGTTGACCAAATGAGTTTCGGGAGAGTGCTGCATGAAACCTGTTATATCCGTACCACGTACAGTGTGGGCAGGCACTATCATCATCTGATTTTCCTGCATGGGTAGACCTTTTCTTTGGTACTAGAGCCAATACTCACGTTGTGGGACGGCATCTCGTGATGCGTATGTGCCGATTCTATTATTAATAGACATCTCACGCAAATTATAATCTTATGAGCACCCACGGAATAGCTACAGAAAGGTCGCGATTAGTAGGAAGGCTCTTGAAGATAGACGTAAACTATTCCTACAAAGTCTATTGACAATATTTTAAGATCTTGGTTGAAATTGTATACTGTGACCCTATACCCAAAGTTCGCACTGGGATTGTGGGGGTAAGATTAGAATAATTGCTACATGCACAGACTCATTTTAACAATCATTCCTCCTGTGCTCTATATGTGAATGGAACGGGAAGAAACACTAATAACTGGTATAGTGGGACGTTCCCACTGCCATGTACTTCTCGGTGGCCTGATGAGTATAGATTTAGATGTAGTCGGTCGCAGGCTATCATCTTGATAATTAATAGATGGCCTCGTCTCTGTTTCAGATTAATGCCGAATACAACGACCCAATGTTGCCAGATGAGGTGTTGTTGAATTGTTTGTGAGAGTGGATGAATAAGTGATTAATAATGGTAATTGTACTATATTTAAATGTATTGGGCTGTACGTGACACCATCACAAAAATTTACTAAATTTTGCAAAAACAGACATTATGTCTTATGGGATAACAGCAATCAGTGATTTTATAATGTTACTTAAAATCCGTCTTGATTGCAATTTTTTTTTTATTATTCATATGACCGGTTTCGGTTCATTCAGAACCATCTTCAGATCTGATATTACAGTTACAGAAGTAACCAGTCCAAATCCAGCAACTTTCACGTGCTACGTCACATCATGCTACGTCATGTGACTGGTTACTTCTGTAACTGTAATATCAGATCTGAAGATGGTTCTGAATGAACCGAAACCGGTCATATGAATAATAAAAAAAAATTTGCAATCAAGGCGGATTTTAAGTAACATTATAATTTACTAAATGTTTCGAATGTCATTTTAGTTCTACTCGTTGCGTTGTATTGTAACAGCCTGTCAGTAAGTAGCATTTACTTGTGTGTGTGTGTTATCGTTAATACTAGTCTGGGAATGTGAACTGACCACCTAAATGTGCTACTGAGCTCAAAGCCACTTCACTTACATGAAGCTAAAAATAAACCTGTGTGTGAAAACTGATCGCATTTATAAGCAAATAAATAAGAAAACCAATCATTTCACGTTCAGTAGACTTGGTCAGTGCGAACTGTTCGAAAAAAAAAAAAAACTTAACTGTATAAAGAGAAACCAAACTCTAATGTCGACCTGTGTAGTAATGTACCCTGAAATACACGAAAATTTCAGCACTAACATACGCCCCTGGTAAAATAAGGGAACTGACAGAACCTACATTGGGCAAAGGATACGAAACAGTCACGTACTATGAATCTCACTTGAAAAATGAAGTACTGGCAGAAACAACAACACAGCAAGATTCAACAACAGCTAACAACAGCTAAGAAAATACTGCGAAAAGCTAACTACAGTCGCTACAGGGAAATTATAATCTTGACACAGAATGCCAATGAAACACTTGTCTCAATCTTTAAGTACTGAAATTTCAGTTAGGAAAGAACTTATCATAAACAACGCTACAGAATATAATTCGAAAATTCATTTAATGTAATAACATCCATGGTATAGTAAAATGACTCAGAAAATCAGTCAGTATAATAATTATCAAAAACTCGACTGTTACGAGGGTGAAGTGGACCAACAATTCAAGTCTCTAAAAATTAAAAAAATTATTAATTCATCAAATAATATTTTGTTCTTCATTTCAAAACCATTTTTATGACCGTACGCTATTCAGCCATTGTTCGGGTCATCATTCCTCCTCGTAATAAATCTGCAACACACAAAGTTCCAAAAGTACGTCCATTCATTACACTGTACACTCAAGGAATCCGCATCTGCTGCACACCGCAGCTTTCAACTACACAGTGTTTCCATCGCAGGTACAGATACTGTTGCGTAACAACTGTTTCTCCGACCACAATTCTTCAAATCTACCCTTTTCTTTTACGAATATTAATACATCCAATAACATCACCAAAAAATCTACTGCCCGTCAAAGATTCTACGACTCCACAGTGCTACCATTGCAGACACAGATACTATTGCATAACAACTGTTTCGCTGACCACAGTTCTCCAGATATATCATTTTTCTTTACAAATAGTAACACATCCAGTATCACAGTCAGAAAGTAGACATCTTACAAGCCTTAATTAATATATCATTTTTTTTACAAATACGTAGCGCGTTTTAAAATTGCCGACTCTGTAATGCGCCTTCACGAAACTGCGTTACATCGTGGCAAAATTTATATTACAGCATCTGGTCGAACTGCGCCCGTCACTGCGTTGTCAATAATGGAAGATACACAAGAAAACACTCCCATTCCCACATTCTTTCCACCCATAGAGGTCCTAATAATTACATCTCTGCCCCAAAAAAATGGTTCAAATGGCTCTGAGCACTATGGGACTCAACTGCTGAGGTCATTAGTCCCCTAGAAGTTAGAACTAGTTAAACCTAACTAACCTAAGGACATCACAAACATCCGTGCCCGAGGCAGGATTCGAACCTGCGACCGTAGCGGTCTTGCGGTTCCAGACTGCAGCGCCTTTAACCGCACGGCCACTTCGGCCGGCTCTGCCCCAAAAGTAAGCTGCCAACCTCACTTAGCTCACAGCCGAATTCACCAATGTCAGCTAAAGTTAAACACGTTTGAAAATATTGCCACCACTACATATATTTGTTTTGTTACTAAGCAAGAAAACTCCACTGTCAAGAAGCTCTAAACGTTGTTCACATTTTGTAGGTTCGGCTGTTAGTTGCCAGATACATATTACTATAAGATACGCCTGAGCACAGCGAGCTGCACGAATCAACGGAGGTGAAAAAAGTCACAGGTATAAAGTCAATAAAATTCTTCTGGATATGAGGCCGCAGTGTGATCTGTAAAATTCCGACGTTTCGGCGACTATTGTAAGGCGCCTTCCTCAGGGTCTATTGATAAGTGCTGAATGAGCACTAGTTTGGATAGTTATACACTATATAGGAGTTAGCAAAATATCCTGAGATAGGCGCCTTGCAAACAGTCGCCGAAACGTCGGAATTTTACAGATGACAATGCGGCCTCAAACCCAGAAGAATCCCCTCTTTCGCCGGCCGCAGCAGACATTTTTATGCAACCGTTCGAAGAAACAGCACTCCAGTCCGCACCATTACGCTCAGATACCTTGAGGACACCATTGTTATTTGGTCACACGGAGATGAAGAGCTTGGGAACTTTCACGAACATCTCAACCAGCAGCACAGCAAAATTCACTTTACCATGGAGCTAGAAAAGAACGGGGTATTGCCTTTTCTCCACGTGGAAGGTTACCGTAAGCCAGAGGGGATGCTTGGACACAGAGTTTATAGGACGCCCACCAACACGGACAGGTACCTGCGTGCATCCTCCACCAGCATCCTATGCAAAAGAATTGGGGTCGGCAAACTTTAACTGAAAGAGCCTACGGGATCAGTGACAACCTGCAAGCTGAACTACAGAACCTCAGGTCCACTTTTGTAGCCAATGGCTACGACATGAGGATGATACACAAAACCATGGCGCCGAAGGAGGATGGCAATAGGGAAATGCAGAATGAAGCACAGAACACCGTCATGCTACCATATGTACAAGGGGTTACTTAACATCAGCGCAAAATTCTCCGTCGGGAAGGCAATAAACTGATTTTTCGTAGCAACAACAAAATAAAAGACATTCTGGGCTCGACGAAAGATACCATTGACAAGTTTTATGCCGCCCGAGTTTATGAAATCGGGTGCGAATATGGACTGGTGTATGTAGGTGAGACTGGGCGTTCATTAAGTACAATGTTAACTGAATACGAGAGGTATATCCGCCTCAAACAATACAGTAAATCAACGGTGGCAGAACATCAGGAACCGCGCAGGATAAAGATCGAATTTCGAGAGGCCCGCGTACTAGCGAAACAGCCGTTTAGTTTGAGGAGGAAGGTTAGAGAGGCTATAGAAATAGCCAAGCGACCCGGCAACGTGAACAGAGAAGACGGGTACCGACTTCCAGCGCCTTGGCTGCCAGCTGTGACAGCTTTACGCAAGGACGGCTCTCGCAAAGCAACAGGCAACAGGCGCGAGGTAGGGCACAGCGGTGGAGGGTACACAGAGCGCTGACGCGCCCTAGTCGATACTGGGCAGTTAGTAAACAACGCTACGCTGGAGTCGCCGCTCAGTCTCCTATTCGCCGATTTACACCAATGGCAAGCAGTAAAGGAAACTCCAATGGGAAACGCTCATTTCCGCCAATGACAACACGCAATGCAAAGACGAATAAAACGAACTCCTAATGCCCTTCATCCTCACCCTCACATCCAGTGACAGCACTCCTCCATAGTATGTAAGTATCCAAACAAGTGCTCATTCAGCAGTTATCAATACACCCTGAGGAAGGCGCCATGCAACAGTCGCCGAAAGGTCGTAATTTTATAGATGACAGTGCGGCCTCAAACCCAGAAGAATTTTATTGACTGTGACAACGGCCGAAGCCTACATTTGCATCACATGTATACAGATGGCGGGAGTATCGCGTACACAAGGTATAACAGGGCTATGCACTGGCGCAACAGTCATTTGTACTCCGGTGATTCATGTGAAAGGGTTTACGACATGACTCTGGCCGCACAACGGGAATTAACAGGCTCTGAACGCGGAATGGTAGCTGGACCTGGACGCGTCAAGAGAGTGTGGAGAATACAAAATTTCAACCATTAGTCTCACCATGGCCAACGCAGTGGACGGTGGCCTTCACTTAACGACGGAGAGCAGCGGCGTCTGCATAGAGTTGTCAGAGGTAACAGACGACGAAGAACCATTTAAAGCAATGGATTCATTTGGATTTGCCATTGACGAAAAAAGCGAGGTTACAACTTCAAGCGGCAAGAAGATGCTATATATTTGGACTGTCATGATGTGTTAGATTATGCTCATAAGGGACAAACTGTCACGAAAGGGTATACCATCTAGACGAGGTTACGGAGAGGAAGAAGCAGTTTCGGATGCGTTTTTGCTTCACAGGAACGTAAAACCTCATTCTGCACAGGAAACGTTATGACACCTTTGAGATATGAAACCTTGCTTCATCAGTTTTCTGACGTGGGCCATTGTGGCTTTCCCTCTAATGTGGAATCCATAGCGCGGCAGCGGTTTCCAGATTGTATTTGAGATAATCCGTTTCATCAACAGCTGAATTTAGACCAAGTCATTCATCATCGTTCCTTTATCGCACAGCATTATTTCATGCCGGCCGAAGCGGCCGTGCGGTTCTAGGCGCTGCAGTCTGGAACCGCGGGACCGCTACGGTCGCAGGTTCGAATCCTGCCTCGGGCATGGATGTGTGTGATGTCCTTAGGTTAGTTATGTTTAATTAGTTCTAAGTTCTAGGGGACTAATGACTTCAGAAGTTGAGTCCCATAGTGCTCAGAGCCATTTGAACCATTTGAACCATTATTTCATAATAGCACCGTTGATCTGAAGATGACAGCATACACGCGATCAACGGAATAAAAAGGTTCATATCAGACGTTTTCTTGTCACAAAATTAATTGATTGCTCTCCAGCCGACGATGCCAGTTATTTAGACGTAATAATTATGTGTATTTAAAGAATATGTATACATTCTCGTGGATAGCAATGCAAAAATACATATAGTTCAGCCGGAAAAGCACGTGCCCGCAGATAGCACAAGTTTCGAGTCCTAGCCTATAACACAGTTTCAGTCTACAGAAAGCTTCATCTCACTGCATTCTCTGCTGGTGAAAGAAAATTATGTCTGCTGAAAAGTGAGTGCATCTAAAATCCTCAGATTCTGTTTTAAATCTCTGACGACGAGACAAACTTGGCTGTCCAAACAGCACTACTTTTCACAACCAATCGAACTGGAAGAACCACACTGGAATGTTAGATAATTCGGCTTTCTCGATTTCTGCTATAATTTTTAACTTAGTATTGCCCACAAAAATCAAAGAGGTACCCTTTCGTACCAACAAAATACCTATATCTCTAGAACATCATTTATATCGTCTCACGTTCGCCTTCTAGACACAAAATTATTCGAATTTTCACATTCATTAACCAGTTAAGATTTTTGTAGAATTTTTGGCTTATATGACTATGTAATATAACATTGGTATCACAAACTTTTGTGAGTGTCGTTTCACAGTACGACTACAGTTTATTGGATTTCCAATATTTTATTGTAGATTTGAAGATAATTTTCTATGCTACTTCAGAAGACGTGTTGTATGCTACTTCACTTGGGGCAGTTTCTACAAAATGAAACGTAATTTATATGTTATATTTTGTTCTCATAGTAAAAGAAAATTCGCAGACCGTCATTTTCCCATCTTCCAGATGTTTCCGTGTAAATAAGTAGTTTTTGTTGTTTTAACACTCTGTTTCGTACAACGAATTTAATTTTGTTTGTAACTCATTTTAATACCCTTGTTTTATTACTCAAAACAAATTTAGCTAGTAATGTGGAATGATGTACTGTTACACGGAAAACTGTGTAATGTACGACATGATTATTAAGATACCCGGCAGCTGTGCTTTAAATATGCAATAAATGAAATGAAATGTAGGTTCAGAGTTTTCACAGATTTTAGGATGCAGCTTTATTCATGATACACAACACAGAATAATGGACTCTATGTTGACACTGTATGTAAATGTATCACAACAAAACACACTTGTTCTCGTTACAATCTTCAGCCAGGTTTGATGGAGCTTCGCTCCGAATAACTGTCGAAAACTGTATCCAGTAAAACCTTCATGCAGTATTCGCCCTTTGGACTCCACCAGAAATTCCTTCCCCCTCCCCCCTTTACACTTCCATTCATTACCAGATCGACGATTCGGTATTGCCAAGGCATGTGCCCTGTCAAATGATCCCATCTTTTGCTCCGGTTGTGCCATAAATTTTGTTTGTTCGTGAAATCGATGCAGCGCCTCGTTCTCATTCACTCTATCTATTAGTCTAATCTTTGGCATTCTTCTGTAGCATCACATTTCCAAAGCTTCTGCTTCCTTCTTCGCTCAGTTGCCTATCGCCCACGTTTAACTATCGTACAAGACTACATTTCAGTTTACGTAAGATGCTAAAAAATTCACTAATTTCAGAAATAATTTTCGAGTTCCAGCCAAGCCTGCATTTTATGCCCTGTCTACTGTGGTGATCAATTGTTTTGCTACCCAAATAGCAAAACTTATCAATTACCTTTGGCTCCTCATTTGGTAATGTAATTCTCTCAGCATACCGCCTGACTTAACTCGACTCCTTTCCATTATCCTTGTTTTACTTTTATTGATATTCAGTATATAACGCATTTTCAAGAGACTACCCCTTCTATTAAACGGTGTTTTGTTTTGCTGTTTTTTATTGTCTCCGACAGAATAACCACATTATTAAGAAACCTAATCGTTTGTATCGCTTTTCCCAGAACTTTAATTCCATATCCAGATATGTCTTTGTCTTTCTTAACTGCTTGCTCAGTTTACAGACTGAGTAAATAAGCGAACAGGCTACAACCTGTCTCACTGTTTTCACCAACACAGCTTTCCTTTCGTGTCCTTAGAATCTCATAACTGTGTTTTTCTGCACAAGTTGTAAGTAAACTACCGCTCAGTACATTTTAATCCTGCTGCCATCAGAATTTCAAACCATACAATTCAGTCACCATTGTCGACATATTTTTGAAAAACTACAAATTCTGAGTCAGAGAGGAGTGAAGCAGTGTCATCTAGTGAGGAAGGTGAGTCACCAGTTTGCCTGGAAATGAGGAAGTGAATAGCTGGTCGGCTGGAGCGCATTGGTTAGCAACCAGCCTGTGTACTGGAGTCACATGGCTGCTGCAACTGCCAAGCTGCTACGGTAGGGCCGAGCTTCAGGCATTGAGTGTAGGCTCACTGTCTGTCACTTCTCGTTGCCGTATACAGAATACGACGCACAGACAAATGGTGCGAAGTTATGTGCAATGAGTGCAGGCTGCCAACTTGCCATGTTCCCACTCCCATGTTTGGATTAGGGACCCCACACATGTGCTACGCCTGTCACGTACCAACACGTGTCGATGAGGAAGTGACGGAATCACATTAGCATGGTGCTCATCTGTGTCTGGAGGAGGACAGATAGTTGACCCGCGAATATTCGCTGGAGTTAAGTGATCGTCTGCTTGCTGTGATTCACCGTGCTTTTTGGTCCGGTAGAGGTTATTTAATTTGCTCTCTTCTTTACTACTGTATTATGTACATCGGTGTGACTGGTACGAGAAGTGTGGTTCCTCAGTGTTCGAGCGACGTATTTTGGCATACATTATTGTTGGACAGTATTAGGTTGATGTCGCCGGGCAGACATTGTGGTTGAGCATGTGAATGAGAAACATTGCTTTTGTCTGTCATTGTAATTCGTTATGGCATTGTATTATAGTTGTTATGTTTGTGTCATGTGCTTGATTGAGTTCATGTTGTCTCCTCAAGTGAGTTTGTGTACTTTTCAAATGCGTATGTGAGCGCTTTCGACTCTATTATAGGTGAGGGCCCAGTATTGGAATCTTACTCTTCCTTCTCGTTTGTCCCATGTTTTAAAATCATTTTTAATGTTGGGTTGTCTTTTGATTATATATGTCTGTGACTGTGTGTCTTTTAACTGATGTTTTATTGAGAAGTTAAAATATGAAGCTTGCCACCATTCCATTACTTTTAATTATTTATTGCACTGGCAGCGCCAAGAATGATTGCGTAAAATTTAGTGCGCCAGTTATGTGGAGACTTCAATGTGTGCCAAGATAATTTATTTCTATTTGTTTTGCATGATTTAGAGAATTTTGTGTCGAACAATTGCTTTTGAAACCGTTACTAATCACTTGTAAATGTTTAAAGTGACTTAAGGAATCAGTAACTGCCGTCTGCTTCACGTCTGCTGTGCAGCGAGCTACGTTAATTTATGTATTAACTGTATTTTTCTTAATTGTCACTTCTTCTTCCGTGTGTTTTTGCTTTTAGGAAGCTTCAATTGTCGAGTGCTAGAAATAGTGTTCCATAGATTTTGTGTTTGTTTTGAATGCAGTCAGAGAGAGTCCCTTTAGTCAACCATAGTGCCAGTAGTGCTAGTGTTTGTTTTCAATACAGTCCAGAGACAGATAGTGATATTTTTCATTGTTTTCTACAAGAAGTGTCTAGCAACCGCAGTTTAGTCAACAATCAGCCGCCTTTAATGAATTAGCAGCCTAGTTAAAAGTTGTGTAACTCTTTACAGTAAATTGATTTCTTGCGATGGATAGAATGTGTTACTGCTGTCTACGGACGCAGGAGGAGCCGGCCACTGTTCGCGAACAGCTGAGCGTGCTGATGGCCGCGTTCAGCCGTCTACAGGCTGCTGCCTCGGAGTGTATCGGCAGTGGGGAGTCTGGTGCGTCGCATGGTACACCACAGGTGTTACATGCTTCACCCACTGTCCCTGCTGTCGAGACATCTCCACGGGTACCGGGCGCGGTTGGGCCACCCTCTCCCCAAGGGCAGTGGCGGGTTCAGCGGCGTTCGCAGCGCACGAGGCGGAGGGTCAATGTGGAGGCTCGCCGTGTGGCACCGCCCGCTCTGCCTGTGAGTAGACATGTGGCCGCTCCTTCGGCAAGGTCCGAGCAGGCACACGGGGGGAGGGGTTTATTAGTGATTGGGAGCTCCAACGTTAGGCAGGTGATGGAACCCCTTAGGGAAATAGCGGAAAGGTCGGGGAAGAAGGCCAATGTTCACTCTGTCTGCATGCCGGGGATCTCATCCGAGATGTGGAGGAGGCCCTGCCGGTGGCGATAGAGAGCACTGGGTGCAACCGACTGGAAACTGTTGCTCATGTCGGCACCAATGACTCCTGCCGTCTGGGTTCAGAGGTCATCCTCAGTTCGTACAGGGGGTTGGCGGAATTGGTGAAGGCGGAAACCCTAGCTCGCGGGGTGGAATCTGATCTAACTATTTGTAGTATCGTTCCCAGAACCGATCGCGGTCCTCTGGTTTGGAGCCGAGTAGAAGACTTAAACTAGAGGCTCAGACGATTCTGCGGAGATCTGGGGTGCAAATTCCTGGACCTCCGCTATTGGGTGGAGAAATGTAGCGTCCCCCTGAATAGGTCGGGCGTGCACTACACGCTGGAAGCGGCTACAAGGGAAGTGGAGTACGTGTGGACTGCACATGTGGGTTTTTTATGTTAGAGAATTCCCTCCCTAGGCCCGACAAGACGCCTCCTGAGACGCGGCAAGGTAGAAGTAGGCAAAATGCAACGGGGAATGACAATGTTAATGTGCTAATAGTAAACTGCAGGAGCGTCTATAGAAAGGGCCCGGAACTGCTCTCATTAATAAACGGTCACAATGCCCATATAGTACTAGGGGCAGAAAGTTGGCTGAAACCAGACGTAAACAGTACTGAAATCCTAAACTCAGATTGAAATGTATACCGCAGAGACAGGTTGGACAGTGAAGGGGGAGATCCGAAATGTGAAATAATTTGGGTGAATCTCACGGTTAAAGTAGGCTCAGACATGGTAACTGGATGTCTCTATAGGCCCCCTGGCTTAGCAGCTGCTGTGGCTGAGCACCTGAAGGATAATTTGGAAAATATTTCCCTACCACGTTATAGTTCTGGGTGGAGATTTTAATTTGCCGGATATAAACTGGGAGACTCAAACGTGTATAACGGGTGGCAGGGACAAAGAATCAAGTGAAATTTTTTAAAGTGCTTTATCTGAAAACTACCTTGAGCAATTAAACAGAGAACCGACTCGTGGCGATAACATATTAGACCTTCTGGTGACAAACAGACCCGAACTATTTGCAACAGTTTACGCAGAACAGGGAATCAGCGATCATAAAGCGGTTACTGCATCGATGATTTCAGCCGTAAATAGAAATATTAAAAAAGGTAGGAAGGTTTTTCTGTTTAGCAAAAGTGACAAAAAGCAGATTACAGAGTACCTGACGGCTCAACACAAAATTTTTGTCTCAAGTACAGATAGTGTTGAGGATCAGTGGTCAAAGTTCAAAACCATCGTACAATATGCGTTAGATGAGTATGTACCAAGCAAGATCACAAGAGATGGAAAAGAGCCACAGTGGTACAACAACCGAGTTAGAAAACTGCTGCGGAAGCAAAGGGAACTTCACAGCAAACATAAACATAGCCAAAGCCTTGCAGACAAACAAAAATTACGCGAAGCGAAATTTAGTGTGAGCAGGGCTATGCGAGAGGCGTTCAATGAATTCGAAAGTAAAGTTCTATGTACTGACTTGGCAGAAAATCCTAAGAAATTTAGGTCTGATGTCAAAGCCGTAGGTGGATCAATACAAAATGTCCAGACACTCTGTGACCAAAATAGTACTGAAACAGAGGATGACAGACTAAAGGCCGAAATACTAAATGTCTTTTTACAAAGCTGTTTCACAGAGGAAGACAGCACCGTAGTTCCTTCTCTTGATTGTCGCACAGATGACAAAATCGTAGATATCGAAATAGACGACAGAGGGATAGAGAAAAAATTAAAATCGTTCAAAATAGGAAAGGCCGCTGGACCTGATGGGATACCAGTTCGATTTTACACAGAGTACGCGATGGAAATTGCGCCCCTTCTTGCAGCGGTGTACCGTAGGTCCTTAGAAGAGCGTAGCGTTCCAAAGGATTGTAAAAGGGCACAGGTCACCCCCGTTTTCAAGAACGGACGTCGAATAGATGTGCAAAACTGTAGACCTATATCTCCAACATCGATCAGTTGTAGAACTTTGGAACGCATATTATGTTCGAGTATAATGACTTTTCAGGAGACTAGAAATCTACCCTGTAGGAATCAGCGTGGGTTTCGAAAAAGACGGTCGTGTGAAACCCAGCTCCCGCTATTCGTCCACGAGACTCAGAGGGCCATAGACACGGGTTCACAGATAGATGCCTTGTTTCTTGACTTCCGCAAGGCGTTCGATACAGTTCCCCACAGTCGTTTATTGAACAAAGTGAAAGCATATGGACTATCAGACCAATTGTGTGATTGGACTGAAGAGTTCCTAGATAACAGAAGGCAGCATGTCATTCTCAATGGAGAGAAGTCTTCCGAAGAAAGAATGATTTCTGGTGTGCCGCAGGGGAGTGTCATAGGACCGTTGCTATTCACAATTTACATAAATGACCTTGTGGATGACATCGGAAGTTCACTGAGGCTTTTTGCAGATGATGCTGTGGTGTATCGAGAGGTTATAACAATGGAAAATTGTACTGAAATGCTGGAGGATCTGCAGCGAATTGACGCATGGTGAAGGGAATGGCAATTGAATCTTAATGTAGACAAGTGTAATGTGCAGCGAATACACAGAAAGATAGATCCCTTATCATTTAGCTACAAAATAGCAGGTCAGCAACTGGAAGAAGTTAATTCCATAAATTATCTGGGAGTACGCATTAGGAGTGATTTAAAATGGAATGATCATATAAAGTTGATCGTTGGTAAAGCAGATGCCAGACTGAGATTCATTCGAAGAATCCTAAGGAAATGCAATCCGAAAACAATGGAAGTAGGTTACAGTACGCTTGTTCGCCCACTGCTTGAATGCTGCTCAGCAGTGTGGGATCCGTACCAGATAGGGTTGATAGAAGAGATAGAGAAGATCCAACGGAGAGCAGCGCGCTTCGTTACAGGATCATTTAGTAATCGCGAAAGCGTTACGGAGATGATAGATAAACTCCACTGGAAGACTCTGCAGGAGAGACGCTCAGTAGCTCGGTACGGGCTTTTGCTGAAGTTTCGAGAACATACCTTCACCGAGGAGTTAAGCAGTATATTGCTCCCTCCTACGTATATCTCGCGAAGAGACCATGGGGATAAAATGAGAGAGATTAGAGCCCACACAGAAGCATACCGAGAATCCTTCTTTCCACGAACAATACGAGACTGGAATAGAAGGCAGAACCGATAGAGGTACTCCAAGGTACCCTCCGCCACACACCGTCAGGTGGCTTGCGGAGTATGGATGTAGATGTTGATGTACCACTCTATGGGAAATTACTGTTACTCTAACTTAAACATTTGTCGTAACATTCCTTGCTTTGAAATTGGTCATTAGAATTCATTTTGTTATCACTTTTGACGAACGATTGTGTCGTATTAGTATTTATATAGGTGAGCGCTATTTTTTTGTAATGTTCCTGAAAGATTACAGCAACTTCTTTTTTATCACCAGTTGTAAAATTTGTTATCTTCCAGCCAGATGTGATGCAATATTTCTGGATGTTAAATTGTGTTACGATCAGCTATGGTGAAAGCCCTCTTGAAATGAAGTGTAATATTAAGGTAGTGATTTCTTAATAAGAATTGATGGATTGACATTAGTTCCGTAAAATCACCAGAACGCTCGATTTTACCCACTCACGCTCCCAATCGTATCACTTTCTGTGAATAATTCGTGTCCGTATTTCGTAAACATGGCATTCTGAACTTATAGCTTGGAACGTATTTCATCACCTACCTTCTTCGGCTCGACACACAAAACTTCCAAATCTAGTCGACGTATGAGCACTACTACCCTGGCGACAGTGTAACGGTTTTAATTACACTATTTTGCTACATGTATGAGCATAGGAAAGTCAGTGATATTATCCACCAGACTGAGGATTTGTTACAAAGCGCTCCCAAATAATGAACGGCTGTTTGGTCAGTTATCGCCTCATCTGACATGGCACAACTGTTTCTGTTTGCTTATTATAAACACAGTCTTGCGCAAAAAAAGCAGTATATGCTATCAAAGAGAACTAGAAACGTTAGAGCGTCATAACAGAGCAACAGAGGAATCACTGCTATCATCGGAGTGTCGTGCTACCTACCCATCGGCATATCATGTCCTTTCTGGAAGGACGGGAGCTCGCAAGTGATTTCGGGCGAGGAGAACAGAAAACTTGTAACGAATTCCCTCTGCTAATGACGGCACGCGCTAATCCCATATTATGCATGCTGTACTGCGTCCGTAAATTGCCACGCAAATTCCAATTTTCAAAGGAGACGAAACTCTGATTAGAGAAACGCCCTCGAGGGATAATAAACGTCTGAGGGAACCGTGCGAAAGGCGAGGGGAGTGCAGTGGAAGAGTCTGGAGGGGTAAGGGCGCTGGTGCATGATTCCCGCTGATGTTCCCTTCTCATGCATGAAGACTGACTTGGCACTGAAGCAGTCACACTGAATCATTTGTTGCACTGATTCCTTAAGTAAAGGTAGTATCTTCGTACGAACAATAAGCAGATATTTAAAGAAGAAACTGGTGCTCGACAACCCCGCTCTCACAAAGGTTGAGGCCTGTCCTCACTGCAAATTACAATATGTCTGAAAGTGGTACACGATTGCATAAAAGACGAAAACGTTTCGCAAGCCATACAAAATTGTAAGATGGTAACTTACGAACCAAAATAAATTTAACTCGTGCGATCAGTTGAATCACTATGTCATAAAGGTGTTCGATGAGACGGATTTTTTCGTTGCGGAAAAGGTGCTGAAAGTACATTTTAAGCGAATTAACTTCAAGTATCGTTAAAAACTGTGGAAAAAGTAATAATCTAATGTTGATGTATAATTCAAAGCCTTTGTTTTAGAGTCATTAAGCATGAGTCACCTGAGAAAGTTGGTGAGGCGAAGATGTTAATGTGAGCCAGAGACAGATATAACATTGTTAAGTAGGAAAAGTTTTGAACTGTAGGCGGTTCTTACAAATACGAAAAAAACAATGAGAGAGCTGGTAGTGGTTAGGTGTATGAAGAGGGGTAGGATGCATGGAAGAAGAATGAGCAGACTCGACTTGTTACACTCTAAGTCCTAATATCGTCGTAAATGGGGTTATTACTCTATGTTCCATGTTGCGGAATCACTTACACGTCCGGAAACCAGTCATCCAACGAAACACAAATGTTAGATATTTTGTTGGTGTGCGCTTTTTACCGCCTACTAAATTTGCTGACGGGTATCAAGAGAATGAGTAACTATCTTTCTGTGTTTTGCTAATAATTCAAGGCCAGTAAATATTTTTGTTGTTTTTGTCGCTCTTTTAGCCACTTAGTATGATAAGAACAAAATTTTACCGTTTACACCATGCATGCTGAAAAACTCCTTCATGAACACATAGAAACTAACAAACACACACACACACGCACACACAAATAGAGAAAAAGGAGAACACAAATAAACTGTCTTCTTAGTTTGGCAACAGCTAGTTAGTTACATTGGCAACACTTAAGTAAATAAATAAGGAAAGATACACGTAGTGAGCATTTAGTTACGAAAGAATTCACACGCAGTTCTCATTAAAAAAAATCTGTGCTTGGTACCAGATCAGTAGTCGTGTTCCACAGCAGTTGGCTTAAGTTGTGTGAAAATTACAATAAGAACGAGATAACTAAATATTCAGATGTCGATGTGTTACAAGTGGAAGTGTGTCCCTGACCGAAGTCTAGATATAGGCTAACGCAGATTTCAGCCACAAAACCGAATAATCGTAAATAGTAAGCAATTAATGTAGCAGTTATCATGTGAACTGTTTGCTAATCTATAAGCAACGCATTTAAAAATGAACTGTGCTATTCTAGATTAAATCCATTGAAAATACGTAATATGAAAGGCGAATGGCGTCTGGAACATGAATAAATACAGGTTGCGATAAGTATAAGGCCACCGAATTTATAAAGTGAATGTGGATATAACGGTTTCTAGAAAAGTGTGCTGAATTTATGGCATTGTGGATGTGTTACTATTTGTAAGGCTTTATTTGAAAAAAAATTTTGGTAGCAGGAAAAGCATACATGAAAGTAACGGAATTGCGCAAACGTGGAATTCCGAGAATATATCTTCAACTTGTTAGTTAGCTTGGCCTGAGCGGTCAGAACTTCAGGCTGCCTTTTAAAATGTGTATAAACATTTATTTTATATATTGTATAATTTTTTTCTGTCTGAAATATAATATGTACCTACGTCCCAAAAACGTTTCAACTTTTAAAATGAAGGCAGTTTAAACGGGATTCGCTTCTGAGCTAATACGGTTTTGTTTTTACATGTATAATATACAAGTTGGAAAGGTTTATATCAAAATTATTTACGGTTATTCATCCGCCCTAATAATATCTGCCGTTCCCCACGTCGAGTTATAAGTTGGTGGGCGCACTTCTGTTACACTTACGAAAAACCTACACATATTCATGTCGAGATATATTGATTTTCTAGTCTTCATACTTCATTTTTCCTTAGCTAAATTGTGTGAAACATTTCTCTTCTGATTGGACATGAAATTCAGATTTATGATACGAGCTCTTTGAACGATATTTTTCATAACATTGGTTGACTACTTGGCGACTGGAATGTTAATAAATATTATATGGCAACAAGAAAAAGTAGTTTAAATTTGTAAAACGAATACTGAATACTTCCCCTATCTTCGCAGCTACAGCAGATTTCAGTACTGTCGGAACCTATTGCTTTTGGAACAGTAAACACAGAACATAATTTCTACTTCATTACTAATCAGTGTTGCTCGTACATAGTGAATCGTCTATAAATTCACTAAAATATGCAGGGAGTTACCATTGGCAATGAGATTGGTTGGTGTTGATAAAGTATATTTCGCTGGTGACAGCCTACACAGACACACAGAATGAAAGGTAAAGAGCGAAGTTTATGCTATCGATAAACCATCATTCCATTGTGTGTAGGCAAATGGGACGGTGTAGATTATCTAGTTGCTTACTGCCTCAGTGTTAAGACTGTATCTTCACTGGTCTCCGTTGGTCGCGAAGGTGGGTTTGGGTCATTTTGCGTGATGGAGAATACCATTTCACCTTAAGTATCCTGGCAGTGCGGTCTCGAGTCGCGCATGTCACAGAGCAGAAGTCATATACTGCTTAGTACAGCAGTATTGTGGCAGCTTAAATTGTAATTGATATGGGAGTAAGTGGTTCATTCATAGCGATAGTGCCACACTGATCGGACGTAGCAATTGGCGCATGATTTCCATGAAACCTGAGACATACAAGTGTAAGTTTGCATATTTGATGTAACCTACCGAATTAGAGGATACCGGATCTGAACAATATACACCGATGAAAAAAAGAAAGCACCGACAAATAATTTATGCACAGTACAGAAATCTCGACAGTACATTTGTCTAGGTAACATATTTAAATGATTAATACTGCAAGATCACAGGTTAATGTAAACACGAGATAAGCCATTGCAAATGTGAAATGCTGGTGCATTAAAACCAGTGCAACCACGAGAATCTTGAATGCAAGCAAGCAAACGTGCATTCATTGTGTGGTGCAAATACTGGCTGTCAGTTTGTGGGATGGAGTTTCATGCCTGTTGCACTTAATCGGTCAATAAAAGGACAGTTAAAACTAATTGCGGATGACGCTTTAGTTGTCTTCTGATGATGTCACATACGTGTTCAATTGGAGACAAATCTGGTGATCGAGCACGCCTACACAACACGTAGACACTTCGCAAAACATATTGAGTTATAACAGCAGCATGTGCGCGAACGTTAGCGGGCCGCGGTGGTCTCGCGGTTCTAGGCGTCGTAACTGCCGTCTGCTTCACGTCTGCTGTGCAGCGAGCTACCTCAATTTAAGTATTAACTGTATTTTTCTTACTTGTCACTTCTTCTTCCGTGTGTATTTGCTTTTAGGAAGCTTTAATTGTCGAGTGCTATTAATATTTCCATAGATTTCATGTTTGTTTTGAACACAGTCAGAGAGTCCCTTTAGTCAACCATAGTGCCAGTAGTGCTAGTGTTTGTTTTCAATACAGTCCAGAGACAGGTAGTGCTATTTTCATTGTTTTCTACAAGAAGTGCCTAGCAACCACAGTTTAGTGAATACACAGCCGCCTTTAGTGAATTAGCAGTCTAGTTAAAGGTTGATTAACTCTCTTCAGTTAATTGATTCATTAGGATGGATAGGATGTGTGACTGCTGTGTACTGACGCAGGAGGAGCTGGCCACTGTTCGCGAACAGCTGAGCGTGTTGATGGCCGCGGTCAGCCGTCTTCAGGCTGCTGCCTCGGAGTGTAGCGGCAGTGGGGAGTCTGGTGCGTCGCAAGGTACACCCCAGGTGTTACCTGCTTCACCCACTGTCCCTGCTGTCGAGACATCGTCGCGTGTACTGGGTGCAGTTGGGCCACCCTCTCCCCAAGGGGAGTGGCGGGTTCAGCGGCGTTCGCGGCGCACGAGGCGGAGGGTCAATGTGGAGGCTGGCCGTGTGGCATCGCCCGTTCTGCCTCTGAGTGGACATGTGGCTACTCCTTCAGCAAGGTCCGAGCAGGCACACGGGGGGAGGGGTTTATTAGTTATTGGGAGCTCCAACGTTAGGCGGGTGATGGAGCCCCTTAGGGAAATAGCGGGAAGGTCGGGGAAGAAGGCCAGTGTTCACTCTGTCTGCTTGCCGGGGGGTCTCATCCGAGATGTGGAGGAGGCACTATTGGCGGTGATAGAGAGCACTGGGTGCACCCGACTGCAAATTGTTGCTCATGTCGGCACCAATGACTCCTGCCGTCTGGGTTCAGAGGTCATCCCCAGTTCGTACAGGCGGTTGGCGGAATTGGTGAAGGCGGAAAGCCTCGCTCGCGGGGTGAAATCAGAGCTAACTATTTGTAGTATCGTTCCCAGAACCGATCGCGGTCCTCTGGTTTGGAGCCGAGTGGAAGGCTTAAACCAGAGGCTCAGACGATTCTGCGGAGATCTGGGGTGCAAATTTCTCGACCTCCGCTATCGGGTGGAGAGATGTAGGGTCCCCCTGAATAGGTTAGGCGTGCACTACACACCGGAAGCGGCTACAAGGGTAGCGGAGTACGTGTGGAATGCACGTTGGGGTTTTTTAGGTTAGTTGCTTCCCTCCCTAGGCCCGACAAGACGCCTCCTGAGACGCGGCAAGGTGGGAGTAGGCAAAATGCAACAGGGAATAACAATATTAATGTGCTAATAGTAAACTGCAGGAGCGTCTACAGAAAGGACCCAAAACTGCGCTCATTAATAAACTGTCACAACGCCCATATAGTACTAGGGACAGAAAGTTGGCTGAAACCAGACGTAAACAGTAATTTAATCCTAAACTCAGATTGGAATGTATATTGCAGAGACAGGCTGGACAGTGAAGGGGGAGGCGTGTTTATAGCGATAAGAAGTGCAATAGTATCGAAGGAAATTGACGGAGATCCGAAATGTGAAATGATTTGGTTGAAGGTCACGGTTAAAGCAGGCTCAGACATGGTAATTGGATGTCTCTATAGGCCCCCTGGCTCAGCAGCCGTTGTGGCTGAGCACCTGAAGGATAATTTGGAAAATATTTCGAGTAGATTTCCCCACCATGTTATAATTCAGGGTGGAGATTTTAATTTGCCGGATATAGACTGGGAGACTCAGACGTTCATAACGGGTGGCAGGGACAAAGAATCCGGTGAATTTTTTTTAAGTGCTTTACCTGAAAACTACTTTGAGCAGTTTAACAGAGAACCGACTGGTGGCGATAACATATTAGACCTTCTGGTGACAAACAGACCCGAACTATTTGAAAAAGTTAACGCAGCACAGGGAATCAGCGATCATCAAGCGGTTACGGCATCGATGATTTCAGCCGTAAACAGAAATATTAAAAAAGGTTTTTCTGTTTAGCAAAAGGGACAAAAAGCTGATTTCAGAGTACTTGTTGGCTCAACACAACAGTTTTGTCTCATGTACAGATAGTGTTGAGGATCAGTGGACAAAGTTCAAAACCGTCGTACATAATGCGTTAGATGAGTACGTGCCAAGCAAGATCGTAAGAGATGGAAAAGAGCCACAGTGGTACAACAACCGAGTTAGAAAACTGCTGTGGAAGCAAAGGGAAATTCACAGCAAACATAAACATAGCCAAAGCCTTGCAGACAAACAAAAATTACGCGAAGCGAAATGTAGTGTGAGGAGGGCTATACGAGAGGCGTTCAATGAATTCGAAAGTAAAGTTCTATGTACTGACTTGGCAGAAAATCCTAAGAAATTTTGGTCTTATGTCAAAGCGGTAGGTGGGTCAAAACAAAATGTCCAGACACTCTGTGACCAAAATGGTACTGAAACAGAGGATGACAGACTAAAGGCCGAAATCCTAAACGTCTTTTTCCAAAGTTGTTTCACAGAGGAAGATTGCACTGTAGTTCCTTCTCTAGATTGTCGCACAGATGACAAAATTGTAGATATCGAAATAGACGACAGAGGGATAGAGAAACAATAAAAATCCCTCAAAAGAGGAAAGGCCTCTGACCTGATGGGATACCAGTTCAATTTTACACAGAGTACGCGAAGGAACTTGCCCCCCTTCAAAAATGGCCCTGAGCACTATGGGACTCAACATCTTAGGTCATAAGTCCCCTAGAACTTAGAACTACTTAAACCTAACTAACCTAAGGACATCACACACACCCATGCCCGAGGCAGGATTCGAACCTGCGACCGTAGCAGCCTCGCGGTTCCGGACTGCAGCGCCAGAACCGCACGGCCACCGCGGCCGGCCTTGCCCACCTCCTTGCAGCGGTGTACCGTAGGTCTCTAGAAGAGCGTAGCGTTGCAAAGGATTGGAAAAGGGCACAGGTCATCCCCGTTTTCAAGAAGGGACGTCGAACAGATGTGCTGAACTATAGACCTATATCTCTAACATAGATCAGTTGTAGAATTTTGGAACACGTATTGTGTTCGAGTATAATGACTTTTCTGGAGACAAGAAATCTACTCTGTAGGAATCAGCATGGGTTTCGAAAAGGACGGTCATGTGAAACCCAGCTCCCGCTATTCGTCCACGAGACTCAGAGGGCCATAGACACGGGTTCACAGGTAGATGCCGTGTTTCTTGACTTCCGCAAGGCGTTCGATACAGTTCCCCACAGTCGTTTAATGAACAAAGTAAGAGCATATGGACTACCAGACCTATTGTGTGATTGGATTGACAAGTTCCTAGATAACAGAACGCAGCATGTCATTCTCAATGGAGAGAAGTCTTCCGAAGTAAGAGTGATTTCAGGTGTGCCGCAGGGGGTGTCTTAGGACCGTTGCTATTCACAATATACATAAATGACCTTGTGGATGACATCGGAAGTTCACTGAGGCTTTTTGCGGATGATGCTGTGGTATATCGAGAGGTTGTAACAATGGAAAATTGTACTGAAATGCAGGAGGATCTGCAGCAAATTGACGCATGGTGCAGGGAATGGCAATTGAATCTCAATTTAGACAAGTGTAATGTGCTGCGAATACACAGAAAGATAGATCCTTTATCATTTAGCTACAAAATAGCAGGTCAGCAACTGGAAGCAGTTAATACCATACATTATCTGGGAGACGCATTAGGAGTGATATAAAATGAAAAGATCATATAATGTTGATCGACGGTAAAGCAGATGCCAGACTGAGATTTGTTGGAAGAATCCTAAGGAAATGCAATCCGAAAACAAAGGAAGTAGGTTACAGTACGCTTGTTCGCCCACTGCTTGAATACTGCTCAGCAGTGTGGGATCCGTACCAGATAGAAGATATAGAGAAGATCCAACGGAGAGCAGCGCGCTTCGTTACAGGATCATTTAGTAATCGCGAAAGCGTTACGGAGATGATAGATAAACTCCAGTGGAAGACTCTGCAGGAGAGACGCTCAGTAGCTCGGTACGGGCTTTTGTCAAAGTTTCGAGAACATACCTTCACCGAAGAGTCAAGCAGTATGTTGCTCGCTCCTACGTATATCTCGCGAAGAGACCATGAGGATAAAATCAGAGAGATTAGAGCCCACACAGAGGCATACCGACAATCCTTCTTTTCACGAACAATACGAGACTGAAATAGAAGGGAGAACCGATAGAGGTACTCAAGGTACCCTCCGCCACACACCGTCAGGTGGCTTGCGGAGTATGGATGTAGATGTAGATGTAGATGTCTGGAACCGCGTGACCGCTAGTATGGCGGGTTCGAATCCTGCCTTGGTCATGGATGTGTGTGATGTCCTTAGGTTAGTTAAGTTTAAGTAGTTCTCAGTTCTAGGAGACCACTTTGATGAACAAATTTGCCGTCAGGGTGCGTGGGATAACCATGAGAATGCTCCTGCTGTCGTACGAAATCACGCCCCCCACCGTAACTCCCGCTGTACGTCCGTTGTTTCTAGCACGGAGGCAGCTTGATTGTAGGCCTTTGTTGGAAACCACAACAGATCTCCATCCTGCCCTCCACTGAGCTTTCACATAACACCACTGAAGTCGGAAATGGCGCTGTGTCACTGTGGTGCCAACTGTTGCTCAAGTTGCTGCAGCAGATGCAGTACGATGCGACAGACCCATACGCCGAACACGATGGTCTCTCTCTCTCTCTCGGTAGTGCCACGTGCCCGTCCGGAGCACGGTCTTCGTGCGACCTTACGTTCTAATGACCATCACCGTCAGGAATCGTACCCAGTGGCTACATTCCTGGGAAGTATTTCTGTAGTATTACAGAAGGAACCTGTAGCTTCTGGTATCCTTATTAAATTACCCCACTCTAACTCGGTGAGGTGTTGATACTGGAGTCGTTATCGCCTTAAAAGCATTCTTCACAATCATCAACTCCCGACGTCCAATCTAAAAGGTAACTAATGCTTACGACCGTTACAGCGTGTATTTAAAGCAAACCCGATTTACATCCTCATGGGGGCGCTACTAGCGCCACTCTTATGCGATTGACTTGAAATGTGAATAGACATAATTCTTCAGATGTAGAAATACGCCTGACAGTTTGCGTTTGTGTCGCACTTCTTCTTGGGATTCCGATTTTTTGAGTCAGTTTATTAAGATTTAGCCAGTTCTCTTTACTGTTCATCTGATGGTTTACCAGCCTAACCTACAGAGTGGTTGTGTTACAGTTATTTGCCATCGGAATTCATATTTTGGAGTACAGTTTGTCGACAACGGCACTACATGTGAAGGCGGGCGAGGTTAACTGATCGAGTAAAGAGGAATGAACTTTGAAGATTCAGTACCAACATACAGAGCTGTGTTGCAAGTTGTCCGTTAGGCTCCCACTTCGTCGTATAGGATGTAGCTCTTGCCTTCGGTTTGTCATTTGGTAATGATATGACAGTAATCTTTACACATTAAAATCTCTACGTCCATATAGTTTCAAACAAAGATACTTCCCCCTCCACTATATGTTTAAAAGTAACAAAATACTCTTGATTACACCACAGATCCCAACAAATATATTAATACTTCATACTATTTTGAAAGGGAGTCGCAAATTGCGAATATGTATTGACGTCACCAGTTTACTTTATTAATGAGAAACGAAAACTTCAGCCGTTCTGGAAACTGAACCCTGATTTCCTGCTTGTCGGGTATAGTCGCCTTAACCACATCACCTATCCATGCACGACACCTAGACCAACCCAAGTTTCCGTATGAAATGTTATCCATATTCACCATACTCGCAATCTGTAGTTTCTGTATAGCGAATTCTTATGATCATCATTTTTATCCCTAGTGGTGTAAGGACCTGTTATTTATATGGCGTCTTTGTTTCTATGTTGTATAAATCAATTCACACTATATTGCTTAAGTTCAAAGTACATGACGACTAAAAGCGTGCTCTCTCTCTTTTAATTCTGGTCAACAGTATTTCACGAGAATAACATCTACTGGCCACTGATTTTTCACACCTGAGTTATACGTAAAGTATATGACTTTATCAACGAAGCAGTGATTCTAAGCGACAAACCATAACTAATGAATACCATTTCCATTTAACGTAGCACATTTAGTAAGCTCCGACTGCACTAAAAGCAGTTCTCAGCTTACCTTGAGTAATATGATAGTTTAATGTTAAGAGACTTGCTTATTTCTAATGCTTTGCAATTGCACACTTAATTGACTCGCCTTCGTCGCATAATAGTATTTAAGGGACGTCATTAGAATCAGCAAGTTAAAGGAATAGAGTGGCGACATGGCACTGTATCACATACAAGTAAGAAATGTGTATTCACATGTATATTAACGATGGGACTGATTTACAAGTCCACGTGGGTCCACAAAACAATACAAACAAGCATGTGTTTCACAATGAGAAATTGGCAGACTACGTTCACAGCACGTACATTTGAAGAAGAGAACAAATCTATTGTAAGTCAGGTTATGACGATTACTTTGAATTTACAATACGACGAATTGAAAAGATAACTTTCATCACTATAATCAGCTTCCCTTTAGAGAAAATTGTGCAACCCACGAGTTTACATTTCGTGACGCGGAACGATAATGCCTCAAGTCTGAACGCGGAGTAATCCGAAGTTAATTGTGCAGAAATTCAGCAAAGAGTCCCGGAATAACCGGACCAGTTTCACCCAACCTTAGCCACGGCTGGTAACTCACACGATCTTACATATACCGTGTGGATACAAAACGCGAAAACTTCTCGTTAGCTAATAAACATACGAATGAACACAAAGATGTGAAAGAGTCCCCATGATGTGAAACTGTCTCCATGAACATGCAAAGAGGTTTCCCAAAGAGCATATTTCTAACTCTCGAAGGTACGTATAGTATAGATATACAACGTATTGCAAAGATGATTGTTGCTATCAACCGAAAGCAAAATGAAGTGAATGCAAATAAAACGGGTGAAATGAACAGACAGTATTTAAACTGTAGCCTCTTTCCGTTCTCTACATCAGTTCCATTTTCCAGTTTTAAATGACGTTCAGTATTTAATCTTAACCGTTTGTTCAGAATTACTGATACTTTTAGGTCCCAGAATTTCCCATGTAATGCTACTTTAAACGTTTTCCAGTTTTTCAGTGTGCCAGATCTTGTTAGTTCAAGTGTTTCTGCAGCATACGTGTTTCGCGCCTAACCGCTGTCTGATGGTATTACACTTTTATCAAACGAGACAAAGATTTGTAGTTAATTGTGGGTCTTTTGCACATGGAATGCCCCCTCCATTTCTTCTGCACTTTCTACTCCACTTTTTATTGTTATCATTTCTTTTGTACTGCTCTTTATCTGTTGTCCTGCGTGCTTAAAACAATTTGTTACAGACATTGTTTTGTTATGAATTTTACGGTTTGAAGCATCACTTACTTTTGTTATGAACTCTGATTTTCAAATGATACTTTTAGTCCTGTTTTTGCTTCTTGATTCTATAGTTCTTTGATTTGTTCCCTTGCAGAATCTAGTAAGTCAATAATTAACGTCGGCAATGAACGCCACGCCGCCTGCAAAAACTATTCAATCTATGGGTGTTATACATGGAATACTTCCTAATAGAACACCTTTAGTATTGATTAGTTTCCTCCATTGCCTCACTACATTCTCTGTCACATAGATTCAAAGTAGAGGTGACGAAATATAGCCTTCTCTGACACCTGTCGTACTGACTAAATTCACTCATCCCTAACATCACAACTCAAAGATAAGGAATTGCTTCTTCAGAGATATCAGGCCAACAACCAAACGGTTTTCAAGGAATACAAGTAAATCTACGATAGAGGAAATCAGTAATTATGGGATTTATTGGAAACTGAGATTGCGCGCCTGACATGCGTATGTAAATAAAAGTTTCGAATGTTCCGAAGTTCCTTCCTTAATTGAAATAAATCTATTATCTTGATTTTGGACATAATTTCAGTGACTTAAGCCCTTTAATAGGAGTTACGAGTGGCCGTCGATAAGTAATGCGACACATCCTTTTTTTCTGAGAGCATGTTAGTTTTATTCAGGATTCCAGTGCACCATATCGTTTCCAAATACTTTTGGCAACAGAACCCAGTTTTTCAGCATATTTTCGTTCATTGTGACAGCCTTATGCCACCTTATTGGAATTGCTGGCATGCTCACATGGTACGACTGTGCTGGTTGATATCGGAGCCAATGTATTGCTGCGTCTATAGCTTCAAGATCATACAAGTACTGCTCCCAGCGGAGTGCATCCTTCATTGGGCCAAACAGATTTTCTTTCTCTGACCAGCACGTTGAAAATCGCAGGATCTTCTAATTTTTAATGATATTCACACAGCGAGAGATAATGATTTTATTTTATTTCAGTGAGATGGTAATGTTAAGTCCCTAATTATTTATGTAGCTGGGATTAGTACAATTAAGTTATTCAAGTATCTACTGAAAGCTCATTCATAAACTTAATTAATTGTTTCCTTAAATTTAAAACACGCAGCAATCAACGCGGTGTTAACAGCAGCAGCCTTCCGGCGCCTCCCTCTTGAATTACATTGATGCGTGCACGCTTGATGGTACCCGGCCGCAGGCGCAGCGTGTTAACGCTCACGCAGCCTGCCTCCCCCGGCCTTCTTGACCCTCGTCTGCCGGAACGCTAGGACGCTCCGAGCAATATTCCTAATGCACGAGGCAGCCGGCGACCTAGCGTCACGAGTAATTCGTGGATACCGCCTGAAGCACTTGGCGACAACACTTCCGCAAATGAGGATGGGCTATGCCGTCTCGCCCCCATCTCCTGCGCTCTTATCTTAGATTAACCTGTTATCTGTTTCTGAAGGCCCACGTGCTCCTTCTCATAGAAATTCAGCCTGCGCGATGTCTCCAAAATGAGTATCTTCCTGTGGTTACTACTTTGGCTCAAAGGGAGGACAAACACATTGTGTCGGCGACTGTTACAACATCGTACCAAACGTGACGACCGTAGTATTTCATTATTAAGCTACCGTTGGAACACTCTGTTGTTGAATAATCCACAAGAATACGTAATATCAATCCAGAGCGATAGAGTACTGAATTATGACATAAGGGAGGTCGTGTAGCAAGCCAATGCACTGGAACACCTTCACAAAGGATATACCATCTCTCAGGAGGTTGAAGAAATTTCTGAGCCACGATCGGTGACTAAAGGTAGTTGATATTTTAAAGATACATAGACAGCAGTCATCTACTAAACATACAACGTGGAAGGCCAGGATTTGCATTATCATCCTCTTCCTTTCAAGGATTAGGCTAGTGTCTATTCCGAACTCACAAACAGAATCATTCCCATTTTTTCTGAAGTCTTGCAGTAACTCTCTTCCCATTCAGATCGTAGTTCGGTGTTTTCTGTGGAATTCTATGACCCACGATTCTCTTGAGGCGTTATTTACAATTTTCGCGATATTTCTGAATTATTTAATTCATATTGAAAGTATTTAATATTATTGTAGTATCTATATTTCTAATCATATCTCTTTTTGTGCATTGCTTCTGCTTGTTCTTCTTCTTCTTCGTCTTTCTGAGGAAAATCGCCTCTGCTGTCTGAATTTTCTTTTCTTTTCTTTTTTTTACCTATGGTATCCCAACATTCACTTATATAGTAGATCACTGAATCCACCATCTCAGTCTAGAATTTCATGATGGTCCCTTCTTATACTTTACGGCCCAGTGTTATACTAATAGTATCACAGACGAACTGGGATTTGTGTCTTTCATTTTCAGTATCACTGGTTGAATAAGAGAGTTGAGAAACTTGTTCTAAAAGTGAATTAACTAAAAGAATTATTGTTGATATGACTGGATATTTTCTTCTGAATGCCATTATTTTTGTTTTATTACTGGAAATTTTAAATTTGTATTTATCCCATATATCTTTCAGCTGGTACAATGATCTTTGGAGCTCTCTTCATTCTTTTGAAACCAAATTTGTGCTTTCTAATGACATCGTTATAATTAAAAAGTAGTAGTGGTAGCAGTAGTAGTAGTTGTAGTAGTAGCTATATTCATCTGTATATCTATTTTTACAATGATATAGGACATGTCAAAGTATTTACAAACTTAGATCAATTTAAAGTAAGCTAATTCGTAAACACATATATTTACAGACTTCTAGTTAGAGACAATCATTAGATTTACTCCTGGTATACAATACTATTTTTACAAATAACTTATTAAATAATGTGATGCCACATCGATCACTCATATCTCACAATCAATCACCGCACACACTATACGAACATTGTTTCATAACACTTCAATCACTACACACACACAGATTACAGATGGCTTTCAAAGGTCAGTATAAATATGGAAGAAATAAAACTTTACTGCAAACAGATATACATTCAAGTATTCCTAATTCGCCACCTGATTTCCTTTTCATTTATGTGGAACAAAGTCAATCTGAATATTAAAAATGGTAGATTATAGTCCATACCTTGAGTCCTATCCTCATCTACTACAGTTCACGTATTTTGTAAACACTTTCCATTACCTGTGTTAGGGGATAAAATATGAAAATTCAGAAATTATCTTCCATAGGCTTTCTCAACGTCAATAAAGGCCATATGCACTTACATATTGAATTATTTGTAATTTTCTATGATGTTTTAACTAAAAACACAATGTGTGTGCATTAATGACCTGATGTTAATAAGTTTTGTTCCTCGGAAGTAGTAGTTTTTGTGTAATTTTTCATGCGGCTATTGGTTATCTATGAGTATAGTTTGCAGCCAATGTACAGAATACTGACCCCACGATAGTTTTTACAGTCGTTGCGTTTACACTTCTAGACGAGTTCCCCTAATAATCATTTATTAATTGTAGAGAGCTTTTATCGACTGATAAATCTCCATATCTTATTAATTCATCATCTATTCCGTCACCGCCAGTATCTTTGCTGTTCTTCATGCTTTTCAAAGCCAGTTTTAGCTCCTCCATAATAAATGGATCTACTGTTTGGTATTAGTTTCTTTCTCTAGTGTCATCTTCAGGTATGAGGATTCATCCACAGTTCGTTTCTTATCAAAAAATGTATTTTTAGCAGCCTTCTTTAACACCAAATCTCAAACATTTCAGTTTATTTCTTTGTCGGTTTTCCCACAGTTCATGATCGAAGTCCATACAGTGCTGTGCTCCTGACGTACATTTCAAAAAATTCTTCGTACGTTCATAGAGGACACGAGTGTCATCAGGAATTTTCATTGAAACACTCTCAACCTGGTTTGAATTACTATTTATTTGACGAACAGATCGAGCGGAAGGGGAGTGAAATTGCATCTTTCCTGTACGCCTACAAAAAGCACCACATTCAGTCTCGTTTTTCCTCTTGGTTCTAGTACGTATGGAATACTAACGGGAGTCACCTTCCCCTACAGCTGTACAATTTTTTCTGAGAATTTCAGATACCTCGCACCATTTTGCGTATTGAACGCTCATTTTGGTCGTCATGTTTTATGAATGTGTCTTGATTTTTTCTTAAATATTTTCTGTGTTATGTAGCGCAATATCAGATTTGTCGCTCTTCTGGCTTTCTCTACCGTACACCCAAACTGATCGTCATCTAACATGTCCTCAGTGTTGTTTCATGTTCTTCTGTATATAACTCAGCATCTTCTCCAGGTGAACTGCTAAGTTGATTGAGTGAACTCACAAATTACACACAACGATCCTACACTGATGAGATAAAACATTTTGTCCATCTGCTTAATAGTTTGTTTATCCGTCTTTAGAATGAAATGAATCACTGGTTATGCGTATCAAGGATCCAACAGTTTGTTGGTAGGTTTTTGGTGGTATGTGGCATTAGATGTCTACCCACGGATCATTTAATTCACATAAATAACGGGCCGCTGATTTGCGTACGCAGTGATGGCGTCCGATAGCGAGCACGGGGATTTCCATCAGACGAATATGATCATCGAGACATCAACATCAGATCACTATAACGTTCCTCGAACAACTGCAGCACGGCTCTGGCTCCGAGACACGGACAGTTATACCGCTGAAAGATACTTCGCCGCCGTGGAAGACATCAAGCATGAGGGAAAGCAGAGGGCTTGCGGCTGTCAGCGTTTCGTCGATTACTATAATCCGTTCATCATAAGAGTAAACCTGGCGTAAACAAACACAAACGTGATGACTGGTCAGAAGCCGTAGCACACGCACACTGGTGTTGTAACGTTCGTGGAAGTAGGTGCTACTTACGTATTAAATATCTTCTTACTAAGCTACGTTAAATGAAACATTCAAAATATTCAAATGTATTAACAGCCATCAACTTTTTCTTAATCACGCTTTAGCTAAGTAGTTTTTATTTCAAATATCGTTTACAGTCACAGCCTCTGCAGCGTTGTGCTCTGATTTTCGCGCTGTTAATGCCTAGTAGGCAAATGGCTGAGGCTGCTCTCTGTTCCGTAGTAAAACACGGTTTCGAACACGGTAAGAAGTGCCGAGAAATAGACTGTTCTTAAGTTTTTTCATAAATTTACGGAGGTAATCGGCTTTGAAGTTTTCCCCGCGTTTATTTACTTCAACTGATTAACAATATCAGACTGAACGTGTAGCGCAGTCGGTATCATAATAGGATATAAATCTGTTGCGGTTTCTCGTGCGTTGGATGAAATCTCCCCAGTATCGTTTTTACTGTCTCGTTCAATCTGAAATACCTAAATCTCGTAATTATAAAACTCATCATCATTTTTTATGAACAATGCAGGTATTATTGTTTCTAATTACATATTGGACGCGAATTCCCTGTTCACATTCCAAATAAAAATTCTTAATTATCGACGTTTTACGAAAGACTGTTCATAAAATTTGTTGAAATTGAGGAAACGTAACTATTTAATTTTTAAGACAAAAATGGAAAATCAAGTCCTCTTTATTTGGACTAAGTCCATTGTTTTATACCACAGAGGTAGATAAGTATCTTAGAAACATGAAAACAATAATTTTCACAGTATCGAGTGCGTGGTACAAATGCTGCTTTTTTACATTTGCTACTGTATCAGTGCCATATGAATCCAACAGAACTGATGCGGGATTTGACCCGAGAAGTAACAAGACTGTTAAGCTGACAGACGTACTGGAACTAACGCACACAGCTTTTTCGCACGTCACTGCAGATCGCTGGCGGGATATAGCACGGCTCGCCATAAAGGAAGAAGAGAAAATGCTGCCCCTGATTGGCTTCATGGATTCTGTTGTTGATGGGCTCATTATCAACACAGCAGGTGACACTTCCAGAACTGAACTGTATATCTCGGATTCGTAAAAGTAAGGAGCTCAGAGATTACCAGACGACTGCCTGTAAGTAATACCTTCAGTGGCTTCAATATTTATCTATAGCGTGAAATCCTTCATTACTCTCTTACGTTAAACACAGCTTATGCAGAAAAATTACCCTGAGGTTAAGTCAGGAATTTTGATCATTCTTGTTTTTAATTACAATAGTACATGAGCTAAAAACGATAACGTGTTGCGGTTTCCGTCTAGTCGTCTAAGGAGCGTATTGTAGGAGATCTATAGTCTATTATTTCATTCTGGTTAAAAATTAGATGGCATTCGAAGCTGTATTGCTCCTCTGCTCCTCTCTTCTACGAGTGAAACGTAGCTGGCCACGTTACTGCAGGCTAGCTGTACCAGCTGACCGGCCAGTGCTGTCCAAGTAAAATGTGCCGGTAAAGCTGATGTTGTTGTTGTGGTCTTCAGTCCTGAGACTGGTTTGATGCACCTCCCCATGCTACTCTATCCTGTGCAAGCTTCTTCATCTCCCAGTACCTACTGCAATCTACACCCTTCTCAATCTGCTTGGTTTATTCATCTCTTGGTCTCTCACTACAATTTTTACCCTCTACGCTGCCCTCCAATACTAAACTGGTGATCCCTTGATGCCAGAACATGTCCTACCAACCGATCCCTTCTTCTAGTCAAGTTGTGCCACAAACTTCTCTTCTCCCCAATCCTATTCAACACCTCCTCATTAATTATGTGATCTACCCATCTAATCTTCAGCATTCTTCTGTAGCACCACATTTCGAAAGCTTCTATTCTCTTCTTGTCTAAACTATTTATCGTCCATGTTTCACTTCCATACATGGCTACACTCCATAGAAATACGTTCTGAATCGACTTCATGACCCTTAAATCTATACTCGATATTGACAAATTTCTCTTCATCAGAAACGCTTTCCTTGCCATTGCCAGTCTACATTTTATATCTTCTCTATTTCAACCATCATCAGTTATTTTGCTAACTCAAATAGCAAAACTCCTTTACTGTTTTAAGTGTCTCATTTCCTAATCTAACACCCTCAGCATCACCAGACTTAATTCGACTACATTCCATTATCCTCGTTTTGCTTTTGTTGATGTTCATCTCATATCCTCAAAGTTATTATTTCTTCTCCATGGATTTTAATACCTACTCCGAATTTTTCTTTTGTTTCCTTCACTGCTTGCTCAATGTACAGATTGAATAACATCGGGGAGAGGCTACAACCCTCTCTCACTCCCTTCCCAACCACTGCTTCCCTTTCATGCCCCTCAACTCTTATAACTCCCATTTGGTTTCTATACAAATTATAAATAGCCTTTCCCTCCCCGTATTTTACCCCTGCCACCTTCAGAATTTGAAAGAGTGTAATCCAGTCAACATTGTCAAAAGCTTACTCTAAGTCTACAAATGCTAGAATCGTAGATTTGCCTTTCCTTAATGTAGCTTCTAAGATAAGTCGTAGGGTCAGTATTGCCTCACGTGTTCTAATTTTACTTCCGAATCCAAACTGATCTTCCCCTAGGTCGGCTTCTACCAGTTTTTCCATTCGTCTTTAAAGAATTCGCGTTAGTATTTTGCAGCCGTGACTTATTAAACTGATAGTTCGGTAATTTTCACACCTGTCAACACCTGCTTTCTTTGGGATTGGAATTATTTTATTCTTCTTGATGTCTGTGGGTATTTCGCCTGTGTCATACATCTTGCTCACCAGGTGGTACAGTTTTGTCAGGACTGGCTCTGCCAAGGCTGTCAGTAGTTCTAATGGAATGTTGTCTACTCCCGGGGCCTTGTTTCGACTCAGGTCTTTCAGTGCTCTGTCAAACTCTTCACGCAGTATCATATCTCCCATTTCATCTTCATCTACATCCTCTTCCATTTCCATAATATTGTCCTCAAGTACATCGCCCTTGTATAGACCCTCTATATACTCCTTCCACCTTTCTGCTTTCCCTTCTTTGCTTAGAACTGGGTTTCCATCTGAGCTCTTAATATTCATACAAGTGGTTCTCTTTTCTCCAAAGGTCTCTTTAATTTTCCTGTAGGCAGTATCTATCTTACCCCTAGTGAGATAATCCTCTACATCCTTACATTTATCCTCTAGCCATCCCTGCTTAGGCATTTTGCACTTCCTGTCGATCTCATTTTTGAGGCTTTTGTATTCCTTTTTGCTTGCTTCATTTACTGCATTTTTATATTTTCTCCTTTCATCAATTAAATTCAACATTTCTTCTGTTGCGCCGTATTTTCGCTAAAGTAGATATGTGCATAACGCACAGAAGAAAACAGTACTCGAGACAGCTTGGCTGCAGTCCCACGTCAAACGGAAATCCAATGAGGTTCTAGCAAATGCGGAAGGAAACATAGTGCAATGTTTACATCAGGTTTATTCTTATGATGAACGGATTATACCACAGGTCCCATGCAAGACAGGAGACTGTCTCCCACAGTTAACACTGCTCCCATCCGCCTGCGTCCGTTGCGCGCTACACATTTCGAGTTGCCGCTCACGTCGATGATTGCGTCTGTGTAGACGACCATGACCTAGTGTAAGAAAAATGTGATTCACCGGAAGAGCCGACACGTTTTCACTGATCGATGGTCGAATCCCGATGGCCATGTGTAACTGTCATCGGAGCTGACGATGTCGTTGCGTCAACATGTGAACAAGTATTGCTGGTCTGCTGCGGATCTCCACGTTCAACATTGTACGACGGACTGTGTGCTCGGAAACACTTCTGCGTGCACCAGCATTGTGTTCTTTCGGCAAAGATACAACAGATCACCATCTATCCTGCTTTACAGAGCCGATATGCCTCCGAACCCACTTTATGTGAGGAGTGGTGCACGTCCAACCGCTTAGCGCCGAGTGGTAGTTTCACTGCGCTTCTACCTCTTTCCGTAGATGATCACGACAGTAGTACGTGAACATCGACCAGCTTCGCCCTTTTCGAGAGATTCGTTCACTGACTCCGGGTAATAATAATTTGCCCTTTGTCAAAGTCTCTTATCTCAATGGATTTACACATTTGCAGCTCATACATTCGCTATGGTGATACCCTGTCCGCGTCTGCTCTAATTACATACTTTTATCGCCACGTCACGTGTCCCCAACGCTACCCGGCGGCATCCACTATCGCGCTGGACGGTGTTCATAATGTTGTAGCTTATCAGTGAACAAAGGGCAGTCAAATGCAAACGACAAAGGTGGAAAAAGCATGTAAACTGGTTATTATTTCAAAAGTAGTTAGTATAACTGCTAATGCTTACATCCCACTGTAAGCCAAGGCGGTCACTGCCTACATGGAAAAGAGCTAGCAACTGCTTACGCAACCGAGACTGTCCTCAGGGGTGCACCTCTTCGTGCGAAGTAAATCGACGGCTACGAATGTCAGGGCTCCAAAAATATGGAAATTTCATGGGGAGCGATCAGGACTAAGCGGAGCGGATGTGAGGGCTTCCCAGTGAGACTTGTGCAGCGTAATCGATTGCACGCCAGTGTGTTGCCAACTTTCTTTCAATTATGCTGCAGGATTGTCACTGGGAAGCTCTTACACATCCTCCACACAGTCTGTTCTCTCACAATGCGACTTCCACAAATTTAAAGCTAAGAGGAAAGACAGCTGTCGCCGGCGGTTTGCTTTTGACGAGAATGTGCACTCTGGGGTACAATCATGGTTCCTTAGGCAACCTCGAACATTTTTCCATGAATGCATGGGCCGTCTCGACTCACAGAGGGTAAATGTATTTACTGTTTTGAAACAATAAACAGTTTACTTACATTTTTCCATTGTCTCATTTTCGTTTGACTGTCCGTTAATAATGATTCGCTTGTCACATTCCTCACTTATTATAAATTCATCCGTGATTTCTATCTTCTCTGGTCGCAAGTCTTTCAGATCTCAAATCCTTCATTTTCTATCTCGTCTTTCAGTTGGGTAGAGACCTAAGACTTTTTCGTCTTCGTTCGACAGCTGAATCCCTTTTCCTACCTTAGTGTTAATGAAATTACAACAAAAGTTGTTTTTATTTCCTACACGCTGAATCTTCCCCTCCAATGATATTTATTTTCGATTTACTCCCATTTCTCTTTAACTTTCCTTCCCTTCCTGCTGATTTCATTCCTACATAATGTATATTGCTGCTTTCCTCTGCTTTTCTGAACCCACCCATTTCCTCTGTTTGTCAATCTGTTTAACTCTTTTTCTGTTTCACAGTGTATTCCTGTAGTTAGCTTCCTGGACCCATACTTTCCTTTATAACTTCTGTGACTGTTGCTTTAGGAATGTCCACTTCACTTGAAGTAGCGTGGTGCTTTTGATCCACTTTGGAAAACAAGGAATACAGACTCGTGACGTCACAAGCCACATCTTTCTTATCGGTGACCTCATCAGCCTTATCAACGAGACCATCGTCACACGATAAGCCCCGCCCCTTCGCCACAAACACCCCCGCTTCCACCTACAATCTCTCGAGTCCATCAAAATGCAGGAAATACAAAAAAAAAAAAGACTACTATTTATTGAAATTAGCTCATTTGTATAGAATTTGACATAAAATGACAATCTGGAAAACGATTTATGTAATTTTTTTTTATAAATGTCATGATCGCCAACCTTTTTGAATAGAATTACCGCTTTCGGCTTTACAACAGCCATCTTCAGAATGTCTCATTCTGCTGTACTGGAACAAGTCATAACCATGTAAAAATAATACGAGCCATACGGTGTAAATATGATGTTTACAACTGCACAGATAACTTCAAGTCGGCCCTACTTTCAATGTGACAGAAGCATAGTTTAAATAAAAGGGCCGAGAAAAACCTATAACAATGATTCTTTATTTTTGAACTAATGGACAGTGACGGCCACCAGATGAGCAACACAGGTTTAACACGGGTCTCCTGTATGTCAACTAATGATAAATGTCGATAGTCTGTGATGTGTGTATTAATCTTGTATAATTAAACGACAGCGTCAGTAACCCAGTGCGGCGTGCTACACAGCCCTCCAGCAATCCAAACATTGGATATAGGCTATATACAAAACAAACAGAGGAGGCCAATATTATGACGCTAATTCCTGTCTGAAGGATCCGTTTATGATCCCACTTCACTTCAGGTCGGAGCGATGATCACTTGTAAGTCGCCACACAGGAACTGTGACCGCATCAAAAGGCAGAAGCAGTCGCGGAACGCCCTCTCAGCAATTGTGGTTGTCTCGGACACGTCGTCTGGCAGCACGCTGCCCAAAGCAACGTAGATGGCCGTGCGTTCAGATACGCTCGCAGGCGTGACGGAGTTACGCCGTCACAGCTAGGCGATGACAGTGCTTCTACGAACCACTAATAACAGATGTAGACTGAAATGTCAACACCCTTTCGTATTCCAGACGTGGAGTAATCATTATCACACTTGGCAATCATCATAGAACTGTTTAAATGCGGATACATTTAATCTGAGTATCCGTTGTACAGTATACAATATATACTACACAGATCGGAGTTTGAACGGTCACACTTGTAGCTTAAGCTGTAACTTCAAGGTATAAACATTGTGTTTATGTGTGTGTGTGTTGTAGCGATTCATGTATGTTTCTGACGTATACTGAGTGCGGAAATATTACGAGAGAAACCGTGGACGTAATTTATTGGGAAAATAAAGGGTGTCCTTAACTTATCTTTACAAACTACACCAGATATTAACAAATGTTTTGCAGCATATGATGACATAACTCATGAAGTTTCTTTTTACTTTCCGGGTGATGCAATTTTGACTCAAAACTGAACTTTAAAACGTGGTAAAATATGGACGCCACCAGAGAAAATTCCGTGTGTAGCTTGGTTCACACAGAATACGATCCTCTGACCTCTAAAAACTACACTGCTTTTTGGTTAATTTTGTAAAATATCTGGTGTAGCGAACGGTCAGAGGCCTACAGAAGTTGAGCCCACGCATTCGTAATGAACCTTAACACGTCACTGTTATATCCTGAATCGTAAGTTGAGGAAAATGAATTTCCGATTAGACATTATCCGTCCCACTAAGGCTGCACACTTTGAGTGTGTGAATGAGCAAACAAGACTTTATGAGGCATCTTATCACATAATGAAAACGATTTATTACTATTTAGTATAGTTGTAAAGATATAAAAGTATTTAGAAGCAAAGATAATGTGTGGACGCCCCGTACTTTTGAACATGGCGCATAAATTAAGATCACTCAGATGTTTTTGATGGCGAGATGCCTGCTTGGGCTCTGCAATGTGATTTCATTTAAATATTCACTAAAATACTACACCGTAAGTTATTTAAATTATACTATGCTATAATTACATAAATTATTTAATTACGAATTAAATAATTATAAAAAGTACGCAGAGGATGCACAGCTGTACTCTTACCACATTCATCGATTATGATAATACGATCTGTACCCTTAGCCAAGCACTACACTGGTGCTCTGTAGTTTATTCATGTAAATGGGAAGTGTTAGACTCGATGCACACGAGTCATTCATTATCGCGAGCTCGCAACCTGGTTTCCTCGAGTGTTTCAGCTGCTGTCGTGGAACAGCTGAGCCGCGCACAGTGCGGCCGTGACGCTGCGACATCACCCAGGCGCTCGCCAACCACTGCCGCATAGCGATCTCGCCGTGGTTTTAGCGGTATGGCGCAGTACACAAGCGTTCGCAACCTCAGTAGCAGCTGCCGTCAGTCTACCACGGTTGCATCTTGTTGGGATTTGCAGTTGTTCATTGAAGACGTGAAAAAATACCCGGAAATACGGGACACATTTCGCAACGATTATCATGATAGGATTAAAAATCGAACCGCATGGTCTCAATTGTGTGAAAGGGTTTGCGGGAGTTTTGCTGCAAAATAAATCAGGAGAGAAATTATATATGTGAACTTCACTGTTAAACTATTTTGTGCTTGTATTCTAGTAATGGCAGTTTTCCACGAATGTGGTTAATAGCACTAATCGGAAAATGCTTCGCTTCCTGAAAAGAGAGCTAATTCTCAAAGTAGCCGAACATTACCATTACCAGTCAATGATCGCTTCAGTTGGACCATAGAAGCCAGCCCACTCCGTGTAAACACCGGCCACACCATTATGGAGCCACCACCGACTTGCGCAGTGCCTTGTTGACAACTTGCGTCTTCGGCTTCACGGGTCTGCGCCGCACTCGAACACTACTATCATTTCTTACCAACTGAAATGGTTCTTCAGTTGACAATAAAAGTTTAAAATAAATTCTTTTACCGCAACCGTCGAGGTGTAATTAATGGTCTATGGTGTGAGATTTGATACAGAGCATTCAAGAAAAATCTGAAACAGATCTACGCCGAGGTGACGATATACTATGTCGGACCTACTTTTGTTCCACATAGTTCAGCAGCTGGACGTGGCAAGGACTCTACACGTGGTTGGAAGACCCCAGCAGATATATTGAACTATGCTGTTTCTACTGCCATCCGTAATCACGAAAGTGTTGCCAGTGCAGGATTTTGTGCAAGAACTGACCTCTTGATTGTGTCCCACAAACGGTTGATGGGGTTCATGACGGACGATCTGGTCGGTCATAGCTTTCGCTCTAAATGTCGAGAAAGCTCTCCAAAGCAATTGTGAACGACGTTGAGCCAGTGACTTGGCTTATTGTCAGCCATAGAAAATTCTATAGCTGTTTGGGAAGATCAACTACATGATTGGCTGCCAATAGTCTCAAAGTAGCCGAACATAACCATTGCCAGTCAATGATCACTTCAGTTGGACCATAGATGCCAGCCCATTCCGTGTAAACACCGCCCACACCATTATGGAGCCACGACCGACTTGCTCAGTGCCTTGTTGACAACTTGTGTCTTTGGCTTCATGGGTCTGCGCCGCACTCGAACACTACTATCATTTCTTACCAACTGAAATGGGGACTCATCTGAACAGGCCTCAGTTTTCCAGTCTTCTAGGGTCCAAGCGATATTGTCACAAATTATCCCCTAGTCGCAGCGAATGCGAGAATTTTAAATAACAATCTTTCCTAATTGTGTATTCACGATAGTTTCATCTACAAAGGCGTTACCGTTTTCCACGTGGAGGGTAACCATGCAGGATATTAATGTAAATGCATTTGTTGATACAAATATTGCCTTATGCTATGCACTCGTGTGTGGTTGTGATGTGGCTGTTAGCCAACATTTATGTCTCAGGTTTGTTTTCGGCTTCCTGCAGTTAGTCGTTCCTTATGCTTTATAATTTCTGCGAGAATTTGGGATGGTTTCTTTTTTATATTGTACTAGAAGAGAAATCCGTCGTCGCCGAGGTATTTATTTATAGTTGTCCTTCCAAGGCCATACAAAAATGGTTCAAATGGCTCTAAGCACTATGGGACTTTATATCTGAGATCATCAGTCCTCTGGACTTAGAACTACTTAAACCTAAGTAACCTAAGGACATCACACACATCCATGCCCGAGGCAGGATTCGAACCTGCGAGACTGTACTACGCAGTGTGTGGCCTTGTGCTTAATGGTTATGACGTTGTATCTCCTGAATGGTGTGTTGTACAATGATATAATTTTGTAGTCCCGTTCAGCGCGACATGTGGATACCGTCTGCAAAATGTGTTGCGAATAGCGTCAGCAGCTACGAAATAAAAAATTTCAACATCGTATACGCTGTGGCTGTTTTTCATGCATCTCACTGTTTATGAAATAATGTCTCCTAAACTACGTGCCGTGCTATGACACAATTTTGCACTTACATTCAACGCCATATGTGTATACTATCTTCAAAATGTTTGGCGAACACAGTCACTAGTAGAGAAGTAATAATTTACAACGTCAGACCTCGTGAGGTACTTCACTACACGAACGGAATACGAGTAGCTAGCGACGAACATTTTTCGTTTCATCATTTTGTAAGGTTTCTCAGCGGGAATAAGTTTTGTAAAAGCCTGAAATTAGGTGTAAAGTTTGTTGCACGTCTAAGTGCTAGCATTTTCAAATAGTGGATAAATAAGTTCTGGGAATTCACAAGTCGTGGGCTACGCTTCGTTTTCACATTCGTCCCTTTGAAAGACAGGTGTTTCTTACCGCACAGCGACTGCAGCCTATCGCAGGTGGCGCTTGATTCCAGATTCCAAATTCCACGTGACGTTTTCTTTCATTCGTGCAACAATAAAAGCCGTCAACTGATCTCCAGAAGTCTTAGTAGCACTATTTCTGTATGTTCAACGTAATTACGTATTCCCGTACTTCGTATTCCCTTTCTTATGATTAACATTAATTCCTCTAAATAATCTAAATTTTACTTTACTACCGCGGACTATGTACAGAAAAGCCGGATCAAGCAACATAAATTACTTGCAGGGGTTATGTTGGGAACGTGGACTTTAAGGGCAGATTGGAACTGGAGGCATTCCATTGTAGTGAGAATACGAATGTCAGCATGAATTTCATTGCTTCAGCTTCTGTAACAGTAAGTATGCATACTACGAGGTCGCTGCAGAACGTTACATTACGCAGATGCGGATGCGGTAATTATTTCGCTTAGAGATCAGTTAATAAAAAGATTTATGACATAAACAATGAAAAGCTTCGGCAATCACGTATTTTCAATGGGCACGGCGTTTGTAGTGATTTTATTTTCATTATCAATAGCAGGTACTGACATAGGTCTTTTGTGAAGTTTGTTGTTCTTGCGCTGTATTCGTCTGTTTGTGGTTTTACTCCAATCTGAACGTGGGAAAATAGAAATCGTGTGACTTTTTTCATGTTTTTGATGTTGTTGTTGTCTTCAGTCAAGACACTGGTTTGATGCAGCCCTCGCCGCGCGGGATTAGCCGAGCGGTCTAGGGCGCTGCAGTCTTGGACTGTGCTGCTGGTCCCGACGGAGGTTCGAGTCCTCTCTCGGTCATGGGTTCGTGTGTTTCTCCTTAGTATAATTTAATTTAATTAGTGTTTAAGCTTAGGGAGTGATGACCTTAGCAGTTAAGTCCCATAAGATTTCACACACATTTGAACAGTTTTGATGCAGCCCTCCATGCCACGCTATCCTGTGAAAGCCGAGTCATCTCCTAGTAGCTACTGCAACCTACTTCCTTCTGCTCACTGTATTTATGTCTTGGTCTCCCTCTACGATTTTTACCCGCACCCCTCTACACAAGCATACACTCTTCCCACCAGTACTAAATTGGCCATCCTTTGATGCCTCAGAATGTGTCCTACCAACCGATATCGTCTTCTAGTCAGGTTGTACGACAAATTTCTCTTCTTCCCAGTTCTATTCGGTACCTCCTCATTAGTTACTTGATCTACTCATCTAATCTTCACCATTCCTCTGTACCACCACATTTCAAAAGCTTCTATTCTCTTTCTGTCTAAACTGTTTATCGTCTAATTTTTTACTTCCATACGTGGCCACACTCCATACAAATACTTTCAGAAAGGACTTCCTGACTTAAATCTATACTCGACGTTAACAAACTTCTCTTCTTGAGGAACGCTTTCCTTTCCATTGCCAGTCTACATTTTATATCTTACTTGGTTCACCGAGCGAGGTGGCGCAGTGGTTAGCACACTGGACTCGCATTCGGGTGGACGACGGTTCAATCCCGTCTCCGGCCATCCTGATTTAGGTTTTCCGTGATTTCCCTAAATCGTTTCAGGAAAATGCCGGGATGGTTCCTTTGGAAGGGCACGGCCGATTTCCTTCCCAATCCTTCCCTAACCCGAGCTTTCGCTCCGTCTCTAATGACCTCGTTGTCGACGGGACGTTAAACACTAACCACCACCACCATCTTACTTGGTTCGACCATTATCAGTTACTTTGCTTCCCAAATACCAAAACTCATCCACCACGTTAGGTGTCTAATTTCCAATCCTATTCCCTCTGCATCACCTGATTTAATTCGACTACATTCCGTTACATTCGTTTTGCTTTTGTTGATGTTCATCTTATATCCCGCTTTCAAGATACTATCAATTCCGTTCCACTGCTCTCCCAAGTCCCATGCTGTTCCTGAATGAATCACAATGTCATCGGCAAACGGAAGCTTTTATTTCTTCTCTCTGGACTTTAATATCTACACCAAATTTTTCTTTCGTTTCCGTTACTGCTTGATCAACATACAGATTGAATAACATCGGTGATAGACTACAACCCTGTCGCACTCCATTCCCAACCACTGCTTCCAGTTCATGTCCCTCGACTCTTATAATTGCCTTCTGGTTTCCGGATAGATTGTAAACAGGCTTTCCTTCCCTGTCTTGTAGCCCTGCCACCTGTGGAATTTGAAAGAAAGTATTCCAGTCAACACTGTCAAAAGCTTTCTCAATGTCTACAAACGCAGTAAACGTAGGTTTGCCTTTCCTTAAGCTATCTTCTCTGAGAAGTCATAGGGTCAGTTATGGCTCGCGGGTTCGTATATTTCTCCAGGACCCAAGGTGATATCTCTACGGAATCCAAGCTGAGTTCGGCATCTACTGATCTTTCCATTCTTCTGAAAAGGAATCGCGTAAGTATTTTGCAACCGCCACTTATTGAACTGATTGTTCGGTAATTTTCACACCTGTTAGCACCTGCTTTCTTTGGTATAGGAATTATTATATTCTTCTTTAAGTCTGAATCGCCTGTCTCATAATCTTGCTCACCAGATCACCAGATGGAAGAGTTTAGTCATGGCTGGCTCTCCCAAGGCTCTCAGTACCTGTAACGGAATGTTGTCTACTCCCGGGACCTTGTTTCGATTTTAAATCTTTCAATGTTTTGTCAAGTTCTTCACGCAGAGTCATATCTCCCTTTTCGTCTTCATTTTCGTTCTCTTCCACTTCATAAAACTGCCCTCAAGTACATCTCCCTTGTGTAGACCTTCTAAATACTCCTTCCATCTCCCTGCTTTCCGTTCATTGCTTAGGACTGGTTTTCCATTTGAGCTCCTGGTATTCCTAAAGGTAGTTTGTCTTTTCTCCAAAGGGCTCTCGAACTTTCCTGCAGGCAGCATCTATCTTACCCCTAGTGATCTTCACTTCTACATTCTTACATTTGTCCTCTTGCCAGTCCTGCTTAGCCATTTAGCACATATTGCCGGTCTCGTTTTTAAGGCGTTGGTAGTCGCCTTTGCCCGATTTACACTCCTGGAAATTGAAATAAGAACACCGTGAATTCATTGTCCCAGGAAGGGGAAACTTTATTGACACATTCCTGGGGTCAGATACATCATATGATCGCACTGACAGAACCACAGGCACATAGACACAGGCAACAGAGCATGCACAATGTCGGCACTAGTACAGTGTATATCCACCTTTCGCAGCAATGCAGGCTGCTATTCTCCCATGGAGACGATCGTAGAGATGCTGGATGTAGTCCTGTGGACGGCTTGCCATGCCATTTCCACCTGGCGCCTGAGTTGGACCAGCGTTCGTGCTGGACGTGCAGACCGCGTGAGACGACGCTTCATCCAGTCCCAAACATGCTCAATGGGGGACAGATCCGGAGATCTTGCTGGCCAGGGTAGTTGACTTACACCTTCTAGAGCACGTTGGGTGGCACGGGATACATGCGGACGTGCATTGTCCTGTTGGAACAGCAAGTTCCCTTGTCGGTCTAGGAATGGTAGAACGATGGGTTCGATGACGGTTTGGATATACCGTGCACTATTCAGTGTCCCCTCGACGATCACCAGTGGTGTACGGCCAGTGTAGGAGATCGCTCCCCACACCATGATGCCGGGTGTTGGCCTTGTGTGCCTCGGTCGTATGCAGTCCTGATTGTGGCGCTCACCTGCACGGCGCCAAACACGCATACGACCATCATTGGCACCAAGGCAGAAGCGACTCTCATCGCTGAAGACGACACGTCTCCATTCGTCCCTCCATTCACGCCTGTCGCGACACCACTGGAGGCGGGCTGCACGATGTTGGGGCGTGAGCGGAAGACGGCCTAACGGTGTGCGGGACCGTAGCCCAGCTTCATGGAGACGGTTGCGAATGGTCCTCGCCGATACCCCAGGAGCAAGTGTCCCTAATTTGCTGGGAAGTGGCGGTGCGGTCCCCTACGGCACTGCGTAGGATCCTACGGTCTTGGCGTGCATCCGTGCGTCGCTGCGGTCCGGTCCCAGGTCGACGGGCACGTGCACCTTCCGCCGACCACTGGCGACAACATCGATGTACTGTGGAGACCTCACGCCCCACGTGTTGAGCAATTCGGCGGTACGTCCACCCGGCCTCCCGCATGCCCACTATACGCCCTCGCTCAAAGTCCGTCAACTGCACATACGGTTCACGTCCGCGCTGTCGCGGCATGCTACCAGTGTTAAAGACTGCGATGGAGCTCCGTATGCCACGGCAAACTGGCTGACACTGACGGCGGCGGTGCACAAATGCTGCGCAGCTAGCGCCATTCGACGGCCAACACCGCGGTTCCTGGTGTGTCCGCTGGGCCGTGCGTGTGATCATTGCTTGTACAGCCCTCTCGCAGTGTCCGGAGCAAGTATGGTGGGTCTGACACACCGGTGTCAATGTGTTCTTTTTTCCATTTCCAGGAGTGTATTTACTGCATTTCTATATTATGTTCTTTCATCGATTAATTTCAATATCTCTTTTGTTACTCACGGATTTCTACTAGCCCTGGTCTGTTACCTACTTAACTCTCTGCTGCCTTCACTCTTTCATCTCTTGAAGGTACTCATTCGTTTTCTATTGTATTTATTTCCCCTGTTATGTCAATCGTTCCCTAATGCTCCCTCTCAAACTTCCTACAACTTCCAGTTCTTTCCATTTATCCAAGTCCCATCTCCTTACATTCCTACCTTTTAGTAGCTTCTTCATTTTTCATCTACAGTTCACAACCAATAAATTGTTGTCAGAGTTCATATCCTACCAGGAAACGTCTTACATTTGAAAACATGATTCCGCAATCCCTGTCTTACCATCATATAATAAGTCTGAAATCTTGCGGTGTCTCCAGGTCTCTTCCAAGTATACAGTCTTCTTTCATGATTTTTAAACCAAGTGTTAGCTATGATTCAATTATGCTCTTTGCAATATTCTAGCACGCGGCTTCCTTTTACATTCCTTTCCCCCAGTCCACATTCACTACTACTTTTACTTCTCTTCCTTTCCCTACTATCGAATTCCACTCACCCACAACTGTTTAATTTTGTCTCCCTTAGCTTTCTCAGTAATTTCTTTTATCTCAACATACATTTCCTCAATCTCCTCCTCCTCTGCGGAGCTAGTTATCATATAAACTTGTACTACTGTGGTGCGTGAGGACTTTGTGTCTATCTTGGCTAAAATAATACTTTCACTAAGCTGTTCATAGTAACTTATTCTCGTTCCTACTCTTTTATTCATTATTAAACCTACTCCAGAACTATCACTATCTGATTTTGTGTTTGTGACCCTGTATTCACCTGACCAGAAGTCCTCCTGCCACCAAACTTCACTATTTCCCACTACTGGTAGACATAGTATTATCATCTGTCTAGTTTCAAGTGCTGTTGCTCCTACATTAAGCAGAAATTCACTTGTTTGTGCGAATTAAAAGCGTGAGTGATGGTTTGCGTCTGTTTGGATTTCTGTATAATAATGGAAGCACAGTACCTGCAAGTAGACAGATAAAATGCTGTTTTTAATCAAGAAAACAAACAAAAACGTCACAAAATTCCTTTCGTCCGATTGTCAGACTCAAGCAAAGCCACGAACAGGTGATTAGAGAAAAAGAAAGGCAGACCGACGCCGGTACAACTTCATGAATACACCTATTTAAATATTTGCAACTGGTAATCAGAATAAATTTTCAAAACACGTCGTTGTAAGGATGAAAAAAATTTGTAATTTATGCAGTGTTTCATTGTTTAATAATACATGAAGCAGCAGTAGGCTTTAAAGAACATCCATTATGGTGAACGAAATTAAGATTAACATTCGCCACGATCTCTTGTAGCTCGATTGCTTGGTCGGGACAGTGTTGGCTCTCAGCTCCACAGGTATTAAGCGTTTTTGGTTAATCACTAGAGCATTTGCCATCGACAATAGAGTCAATGCAATTTGCAGTAGGGGGACATGGTATGGCTGTCACATATCTTAATTTCAATTCTTTACGCGGTAGACAACATAAATATTCGCACTTTCAATTATCTGATTTGTAGTCTACATTTCTACGAATGGATAAGTATAATTTATTTCTTCATAATTATTGTGATAAAATTACCGTCACCTTTTCTATTATGAGAAGTTTATGACCACTTTCCCAGGGACAGGGATGGTTGTCACTGGGATTGGGGTTGCGTATCATGTGATAATATTACGTGAAAAATAGAGATGTTAGAAGAACCCAAACCCTTCTTGTATTCATATAAATTACGTCAAGGCAAAGGAGTCAAAGACAGATAAAACAATTCTGATGATGCATACAAAGAGTTCAGCAGTTTAGTATGCACAAGGCAAAAAATTAGTTAAAAGCTTATATCATAGGCCTACAACAATAGCCTTTAGTGAAAATTCTCCATTGATAACAGCTGCCGGCCGGTGTGGCCGTGCGGTTCTAGGCGCTTCAGTCTGGAACCGCGTGACCGCTACGGTCGAAGGTTCGAATCCTGCCTCGGTCATGGATGTGTGTGATGTCCTTAGGTTAGTTAGGTTTAAGTAGTTCTAAGTTCTAGGGGACTGATGACCACAGATGTTAAGTCCCATAGTGCTGAGAGCCATTTGAACCATTCGATAACAGCTCTCAAATAAAAATTGCTAGGACTCTACAAAATGAATCTGAAAAATCAGTCTGGCAGTTTTGACAAACAAAATGGGCACCTCCTGACGTACATTTTTCATGTGCCCATTTCTGGCTGTCCGAGCATTGTGCCCACATTTGCCTTGATCTGCTATTGGCAAATGAACCAAAACATATAATTCAAAAGCAAACATCGTCTTCACTGTCACGGCTTTTATCTTTCTTTTGTTCTTTCTGTTTTTTAATTTTTTTCAGCTGGGAAAAGACGCTACTTAACCTCCGTAAACCTGTGCTTTGTTTTCATTTCATGCTCGTGTTTCGTAAGAGTCTCCGTGAGGACACCGGAGCATTTCTTTCGGCTGTTGTTCTTCCTTCGTTGTTTTCTTTCTCCAGCTGTAAAAAAAAGGCTGATGTCTTTCTGAGAAACAATAATATTCCTACACTTAACATTTTCCAAGCCACTGCAAGAAGGCTGGGGCTTAGACAGTTCTCTTGTGTTATTAATTTGGTTCGTGGAGACCTCCAGTGTTAGGATTTGATTTTCTCCTTCTTCTATCGTTTCAGCAGTTGCAGGAGTAGATCTATAAGGATTTGGTCGATCTGTTACGAAATCAGGACCTAATTATAATTTGTTTCTTGGAGACCTGCAATGTTGGGCATTTGATTGTCACCTTCTTCAATCGCGTCAGCACTTACAGCGGTAGACCTATAAGGATTTGGTCGACCTGTTAGAAAATCACGAGCAAATACATGGTCGCCAAAAACGTCTCTGTTGAAGGGACAAATACCGCAAGTCTTGAGTCCCGCTTGGATATTTGATGGCGTAAACGCAAGAGAATATGCAAAGTCAATAATTCAGGAATAATTAACCGATAGACGAGAACTATAATTACCAAAGAGAAGAAGACACAGACTGTGTTTACAGCACTTTGTATTAGCAACAGAGTGTTTAAAAAAATTCGCAGATATGTTTTTCCATCATCGATCCAAAATGGTTACCCGCTTCACGGTAGCCCACTGGCACTTCATGAGGAAAAGTTCTTTGAAGTACACCCAGGGAAAAATGGTCAACGGTGGAATAGAGTTCCCAGTAGCAGTAACAGGAGCAGCTGAAGTAACTAGGGTAACTCTTTCTCCAAACGTAATCGACCCCACTTGTTTGAAACCTTTTCACGGCACAATTCGATTCGTCTTTTGGGCTGTTGTAATGCAAGTCTCGTCGATGTTCCAAGTATCTTTCGGTTCAAAGTTATATCGTTTCATTACAGTAGCCGAGTTATCGAAAAAGGCACCATTGTTTGTTTTACTGCAGCCAGAAGCTCCGGCCTGCCGCTGTGGCCGAGTGGTTCTAGGCGCTGCAGTCCGGAACCTGCTACGGTCGCAGGTTCAAATCCTGCGTCGGTCATGGATGTGTGTGATGTCCTTAGGTTAGTTAGGTTTAAGTAGTTTTAAGTCTAGGGGACTGATGACCTCAGATGTTAACTCCCATAGTGCTTAGCGCCATTTGAACCAGAAGCTCCGGCTAAGCTGGTAGCTTCAGGAGTCTTAATTGACAAATCATTGTGTCTCTTCATAAACCCACAAAACCGGTCGCTACAGCTTTTCGAGTTTCAGTCCATCTTGCAGATATTTCTAGCCCATTAGAAATAGCTAATTCATAACACAACTTTCGAACTTCTTTTGGACTGAGACCGCGAAACACACAGGGTGATGAAAAATTCTCGCACTCGGACTTCTCAGCACGATTCCTCACATACTGCCAATAAAGAAATGTCGGTCACAAAATCTCGTCCTTCGCATATTTCTGGTAGTAAAGGGACTTTAAGGATTGACAATCTGATAACACTGTAGTCAAGTGTACTGTAAATAACCTCTGTCAGGAGGCAACAGTAGTCCTGCGGAGTTGGTGCAGTTGATAGCGTTTGGGGTTAGCATGCAGGAAATCGAGAGGTCGATTCAGGGTGGAGGTTTATTTGCTAGAAGTATTATGCGTCGTACGATATCTGGCGTCTTAATCGTTATACAGCGATTACAGGGGGTCTTCTACCAAACATTCGCAGTTACGTAGTACGAACACATAAAAGGAAATAGATTCGTTATCATTGGTCAGCATTTAAAGGAACCTTTTGCACGTAGTGGACCCGAATTGTTTCACACCACTGCATCTACTAGATTACAAACTCGTTTTGTGTGCACCCTTTCCCAATGGTCCCATTGAGAAATATCACCTACTATTCTTGCCACTACCAGGCCCTTTACATTTAGTTTTAGGTTAACGTCAGCAGTAGGGCTAACAATGTGTTTTACAAATAATTTCGATGGAACCATTAGGAGGGGTGGGTATGTTGGAGGTACCCATAAAACAGGTTTGGGATCTAGTAGATGCAATAGCGAGAAACAGTTAGTCTCCTTGTCGTACAAAAGGCGTCATTAAAAGATGACCAAAGAAATCGGTTGTATTCCCGTTTCTTTGTTCATAGTATGTAATTGAAAATGTTTTGAAGGAGACCCTCTGCAACCGCTATATGACGATTAAGACGTCGGATATCGTACCACATAGACTACTTTTAGCAAATAAATATAAATAAACCACAGGTCAGAATCGAACCCTTGGTCTCCTGCATGCTAACCCAAAACGCTCTCCACTACACCAACTGCACAGCCATGCTCTCGTTACATACAGAGGTAGTTACCGTACATGTGATTACAGTCTTGCCAGAGTGTCAATCTTAAACTTCCACTTACTGCCGGAAATATGCGCAGGACGAAATTTTGTGACAGACATTTCTGCGTTGCAAGTATGTGAGGATTCGGCCTGCGAAGCCCAAGTGCGCAAATTTTTCTTCACCTTGTATATCAGACGCAGCTTTGATATATTCAGTCAATTCATTTTCAAGAGCAATTGTCAGAATAAGTCTGTTATAAAAGCAGGACAGATGCAGTTAAGGGCAGGTCACACCGTTTGTTTTATTCTCATCAGAAAACGTTACAGTCATGAGCCAATGTCCGGGAAGTTGTGCTATAGTCTTCGGCAAAACTGCGTATGTATTTGTTTTCTACTTTCACAATTCAAGCCGCTTTCACCATAGTGTCAGAGGGTGTTGGGCCTCTGTTCGTTTTCCTTTCGAAATTTCTGGGCGTCTTGACTGAAAATAACAGAATCGTACCAAAATTTGCAACGCAAACACTTCCGCGTGGATCGTTGTCCCTCGTGAAAGATATCCTCCTTAGTAGTGTGTCAAGCAAACCTAAACTGCCATTTTGAAAACTTTAGCTACTATCCAGAATTGTGTTTTTCGTAACGATTTAGAAAGACCGCACATAATATGTTGAATTATACGCTCCGTGATTGTAGAATCCGATCATCAGTACAGCAATAGGTTCTATAGATCAATCGAACGATAATAATGTTTTAAATTTTACTCGCCAGCACTAGCACCAGAAAAATGTGGTCAGCTCCCCAATTACGGGACGAAAGCAACTGAAACTTCAGACAGTGCTGCCATTTTTAACAAAGTCATTCCAGTACAATGTGACATCTGATGGCCGAGTTATTAATAATGGGACAACCGATCTGTGTGGCTACCACACCCGGGCTCCCCAGTTCAGATTTGTACGCATCCGTACTGCACTTAAATTGCAAAAACGTCTTGCAGGTTCAGTATTCCAAAACATATTCAACATCTTTATTTTCTTATTACACAGGTAAGTTAAGTCTTTCACACAACCACTCACAAAGCTCTTAAACACGTCTGCTGATAATACATCTGCTCCATTAGCTGTATCATTCTTCATCTCACTTGAAGCGCTCCTACTTCTTGTTCCAAGATACAGTACCCTTTTGTCCTATCTATACCGCACGTCTCCTCTTCCAATTCAATTTCGTTGGATTTTGATCAACTTCATCCAGGCTGGCCGCCTTCCCAGTATTTCCTCCGGTTTATAAGCCATTGTACCATCGCTTCTTTCTATTCCCACACTTATCGAACTTTGCTTCACTTGCAAAACTAGATAAGCAACTAATCTACATATCGCTACATATTTTCCTTCCTTTCCTTGTTTCTCTATTTCTTTACCTCTCTCTTCCCTACATGTCTTTATTGCCTGTTCTGTGCTGTGCAATAACGTTTACGAAAAAGGTAAATGTCAGATGGTTTACTCTCGTCAGTAGTCATGCCGGCTGAGAAGAAATCCAGTGCAAGGAAATATGAGGACTTCAGAACCATAAGTTTGATTTCTCAAGTATCAGAAGCTTTGCTAAGGGTGTTAAATAGAAAACATCACAGAAGACCGAAAGATGTTATCGCTGAGGAACAGTATCGGTTTAGAAGAGGGAAAGGTACAACAGATGCAATTGGACTGTTGAGAATTACTGGTGTGAGATACATTGAAAGGGGGGAAGAGAAGTTTGTATTGTTTTCATTGACTTGAAGAAAGCCTTTTATGGATGAAAAAATCTACAACAGAAAATACGGCTACAGGTTGGAAATGAGAAGACAGAGAAAAGCACAATTGGAAGGGGAGTGAGGCAGAGCTTCTGTCTCTCACGAATACGTTTCAACACATATTTGGAGCGTATCATTCAGAAATGTTAGAACGAGCTTGGTGAGTGTGGTTTGATAGTAGGAGGATTGAATGTATTCGATTTGCAGATGATACGGTGTTACTGACAGAGGTGAAAGAAATATGATTGGATTAATAAGAGAAATTGAAATGACCTGTGAGGAAATCGGAATGAGAATTAATAAGAAAAACACATCAAGTATGGTGACAAGTGCAAGAAAATTAAGAACAACTATATGTTAGTGCTTTCACATATTTGGGAACCATTATTACGGAAGACATTAAATGTAATGTGGAGATGAATGCGCGTATAGCAATTGCCAACGGAGCGTTTAGTAAGAAGGAGCGGCTTTATGTGAATGCGTGGACAGTGACCTGAGGAAGAGACTGGCAAAGTGCTTCATATGGAGGGTGGCATTATTCGGTGCTGAGTCATGGATACTGAGGAATGAAGTAGAAAGAAAAATACAAGCATTTTGGATGTGGATTTGGTGGAGGATACAAGGGATAAAACGGCTAGACAAAGAAATAAATGAGGAGGCCCTGAGAAGAGTGGGGAAAGAGACAGAAATTTTAAAGGGGATCAGGAAGAGGAAACACAGTTGGATTGAGTACCGAATAGGAGCAGACTGTTTACTAATGGATGTTGTGGAAGGAACGATGAACCGAAGAAGAAGAGGGCGTAGAAGACACCAGAGGGTGAATAGTATGAGAATAGAAAAGAATTATGGGAAAGCGAAGTGGTTGGCGAATGACAGGGCTGCCTGGAGAACTACGAGTGAAGACCTGTCTTAGCGGAGCACACAGATGATGATGATCATGATGATGATGATTATGTGTGCTGTGTTTTACCTGAGATGGCTGTACCTGAAGCGTTACCCAATAATCGTTGTTCTTTTTTAGCTATTAGATTTCAGTACGAAGCTAATACATTTTAGTACGAAGTTTTGGTATTCCTATATAAAGGAAAAAAAATACCTAACGTATTATTCCGGGTTATCTGAAGGAAAGAGAGAAAATACATTATTCATGGACATTAAGCTAAAATAGTTTATTATACAAATGTTACTTATTGAGTAACCGACAAAATTATAAGTCATTATTTAAGGAAATATTCGTTTAAAATTAGTTAATACATCTTGAGTGAATAAGAATAATATATTTCAGGAAGTTATTGCTTTACATCTTAAGTTCTGTGACATTACTAAAGCTTTTGCTCTTATTAAATAAGTATTTAAGAGCATGATTCCTTACCGAAGTTTCTGTAGCAACTGCTACGTTTCGATAGTTTCATTGCTCCAGAAAACTGTCTAAGTGAGGCTGCGGAAGAAAGATAATTGAGTGGATCTATTTGTGTGCAGGATTTTGAGTGACTTGTGTGTGTGTTTGTTTGTATGTGTGTGTGTGTGTGTGTGTGTGTGTGTGTGTGCGTGTGTGAGAGAGAGAGAGAGAGAGAGAGAGAGAGAGAGAGAGAGAGAGAGAGGGAGAGAGACTGTAGAAGTAATGTTATATGTGGAAGAATTAGACTGAATGTGCTAAACTTATCTTTGTACATAACTAAACAAATTTCAATGTATATAAAATTACCTACATTCTGTCGATAGACGCCACGCGTTTAAAAATAGTTTAAAAAATCGGTGTATTTATAATGGGTAAGAATATTAAATATCACGGCCCCATTTATTTCATACAAACGATGTTGGATGAGCTCTGCAATTATTTCCTGTCTCTCTGCGGTGTGTCTAACGTTTATTATTATGTATTTTAATGTTTTTGCGAATGTGCTCAATGAAGTGCTGTTTGGCTCTCATGATGCATAGCCGTTGTCAGTGTAGCCCATGACCCGTTTCCTCTCGTATAATTAATGCACGAGGCATCCCGTTTCAATCAGCATTGTTTCCAGTATGAAACCTGTTTAGTGGATATTCAGTTTATGTTTAGTGGTGGAACACTAGTGTAGTTTTACACACCCGCCATGCGACCAATAATTACCAGTAACAATCCTGCTGGTTGTCAAATCACGTCACGGTTAACTGCAATTCCTAATTAAGAAATGCACGCGTGGTTTATAAAGTAAATGTCACCTCTTTGTTGATAGTGTCAGTGGAGCGGGTAGAGCCAGAAATTATGGACAACGTTTCTGCTGTATGCTCCACGTCATGGCGCAATTATTCGGTAGTGAAGTAAACCTTTAGGCTGACACTAAACAATATTTGTTTATGGTTTATTTATATTTTTTATAATTTCTTTTGTTTCAAAAAAAATTGCCCAGATTTGTATTAAATTTTCCGTATATGTAAAGTAAGGTGTGTTATACTGGAGGTTGAAGTTCTTTGTATTGTATGTAAGTAATGTAACTAAAATACTATGTAAATTGTTTATTTTGCAAAATTAAATTTCTGACGACGTTTCGTATTTAAAAATATTTGTGTTTATAAATTGTTCACGTTAATGTAAATTTGACAATTTAAGAAATGGTCACGCTTAGCAACAATATTAGAAATAGGTGTTAAGTAAAAGCCAGTATGGTTTTGTTTAAAACTAAAATGCCTCTGGAGAGTGGAAAAGGTGGCAAGGGTGAATTGGCACGCTACCTAAGGCAAGCGTGGGAAGTAATTCACACAGTCTGCAGGCAGCTGAGATTGAGGCAACACCTTATTGGAGCAAGTGAAGCTTTGCCTGAAAATTCACACAAAATGCTTGGGATGAAGACTGAAAACGGCTTACGGCATAGATGCGAGTTGCTGGGCTACAAAATGTAGAACTGAACGACGCCAAGTAGAGAAATTAAGCTCATACAACACGAGACTTGCAGGCCGTACTGTGGGTAATGTAGCCGCCATAATTGTTCACCACACACAAGCCTACAGCCACCAGACAATACTTTTTAATAGTAAATTTACATTTTTCCAGCGTTAACCATTAATTTAAACTGTGTTTTAATAATCAATCTTGAACTTTAAACAAAGTGGTTCAACCTGTTATTTCATCTTTACCATACACCTGTATGGGGTTCTATCCTGGTGTTTGAAGAAACCGAGTATCCTATTTCACAGAATTATGAAGTGCCAAGTTAATATAAAGAGGCACCGTATAAATTGTTTTTGAGTTTCCTTAATAATTTCCAAGTGTTATAGTAAAAGTTTGCTTACGTAAAATTCAATCAGAGTGTAGCTAAGTTACTAGGATCTGGTAAATGACTAAACAGTCAGAGTTAGTCCAAAGAATGACATCTTTTGAAAGTAAATTCCAGCAAGAAAGAGGTTTTCGTGAAGTGTGTTCAGTATAAAACGTGTGTGCTTTAGTAGCTAAGTATTTTAGTATTTAAGTTGTTTATTACAGAAAATGCTTTTCTATAGATCCCCCTGGCCAGTTTTTTTAGCTTCCTTGAAGTTATCTTCTTGGCTTTTTCTCTTTCCGAAACTTAATGTGTAAGGGTGCAGTAGTCAAAAAGAAATTCCAGTGTCTGCATCAATGTTGATTACGTGGAATAATATTTATTTGAAGAAGTAACTTCGAAAGTATGCCAAATTCATACTTCTACTTTTCCAAATACTTCACTGTTTCATTGCCTGGATAGGCTGGCGACCATTAGTAAATGTTTTAAACCACTAAATAGCCTTGGAACAGAGTTGTACTAGCTATTATTCATGCTGCGTTTCTACACTCCTGGAAATTGAAATAGGAACACCGTGAATTCATTGTCCCAGGAAGGGGAAACTTTATTGACACATTCCTGGTGTCAGATACATCACATGATCACACTGACAGAACCACAGGCACATAGACACAGGCAACAGAGCATGCACAATGTCGGCACTAGTACAGTGTATATCCACCTTTCGCAGCAATGCAGGCTGCTATTCTCCCATGGAGACGATCGTAGAGATGCTGGATGTAGTCCTGTGGAACGGCATGCCATGCCATTTCCACCTGGCGCCTCAGTTGGACCAACGTTCGTGCTGGACGTGCAGACCGCGTGAGACGACGCTTCATCCAGTCCCAAACATGCTCAATGGGGGACAGATCCGGAGATCTTGCTGGTCAGGGTAGTTGACTTACACCTTCTCGAGCACGTTGGGTGGCACGGGATACATGCGGACGTGCATTGTCCTGTTGGAACAGCAAGTTCCCTTGCCGGTCTAGGAATGGTAGAACGATGGGTTCGATGACGGTTTGGATGTACCGTGCACTATTCAGTGTCCCCTCGACGATCACCAGTGGTGTACGGCCAGTGTAGGAGATCGCTCCCCACACCATGATGCCGGGTGTTGGCCCTGTGTGCCTCGGTCGTATGCAGTCCTGATTGTGGCGCTCACCTGCACGGCGCCAAACACGCATACGACCATCATTGGCACCATGGCAGAAGCGACTCCCATCGCTGAAGACGACACGTCTCCATTCGTCCCTCCATTCACGCCTGTCGCGACACCACTGGAGGCGGGCTGCACGATGTTGGGGCGTGAGCGGAAGACGGCCTAACGGTGTGCGGGACCGTAGCCCAGCTTCATGGAGACGGTTGCGAATGGTCCTCGCCGATACCCCAGGAGCAACAGTGTCCCTAATTTGCTGGGAAGTGGCGGTGCGGTCCCCTATGGCACTGCGTAGGATCCTACGGTCTTGGCGTGCATCCGTGCGTCGCTGCGGTCCGGTCCCAGGTCGACGGGCACGTGCACCTTCCGCCGACCACTGGCGACAACATCGATGTACTGTGGAGACCTCACGCCCCACGTGTTGAGCAATTCGGCGGTACGTCCACCCGGCCTCCCGCATGCCCACTATACGCCCTCGCTCAAAGTCCATCAATTGCACATACGGTTCACGTCCACGCTGTCGCGACATGCTACCAGTGTTAAAGACTGCGATGGAGCTCCGTATGCCACGGCAAACTGGCTGACACTGACGGCGGCGGTGCACAAATGCTGCGCAGCTAGCGCCATTCGACGGCCAACACCGCGGTTCCTGGTGTTTCCGCTGTGCCGTGCGTGTGATCATTGCTTTTACAGCCCTCTCGCAGTGTCCGGAGCAAGTATGGTGGGTCTGACACATCGATGTCAATGTGTTCTTTTTTCCATTTCCAGGAGTGTATTTAATTGCTGGGTAAAATCTTAGGAAAAGAATTGAATAGTCTGATATACTTATCCGTTAGACGCATCATACCGTCAGATCCTGTAAAAAGAGTAACTCTATTGATTAGCTTATCCTCTTAACAGAACTATCCTCCTATAGTGCACTTTTATAGGAAACTAAACTAAATTTTAGTGAAAGGGATATACGTGGCTTTTCCCGTAAGAGGACTATTTATTCTGTTGGGGTATAGTATACTTGACAACAAAGAGACAGGTTGTTCTGTTATTTAGCTAAAAGCATGCTAAATTAAAGCAGTAGAGGTAGGGTTATAATACTTTTGTCCTGACTGCCATGGACGTTTCTGTAGATTATTTCCTGCGTAATACACCCTCATGTTCCAGTTGAAAGATCGCGTCATATGTCTATCCGAAGGGCTGACTGACTTTTTTGTTACACCTTACAATCTGATTATCAAAAGACATTGAATATGATGTTCATTACAGGTCGCTTCTCTGTAATTTTTGTGGACTGGCAAGACTATGACAGGTAGCCGAAAGGCACACGTTTAAGCTCACGCAGGATGGCGTGAGGTCTGGAACAGGACAAGGTCTTTATATAGCAAAAATAGTACGTAGCTTCTGGAATACTTAACTTTAATCCATAATTGGTGAACATCGGTCTGACGGTACATGCATCACAAGATAAATAGCAATTGATAATGGCGCCTTGCTAGGTCGTAGCAAATGATGTAGCTGAAGGCTATGCCAACTATCGTCTCGGCAAATGAGAGCTTAATTTGTCAGTGAACCATCGCTAGCAAAGTCGGCTGTACAACTGGGGCGAGTGCTAGGACGTCTCTCTAGACCTGCCGTGTGGCGGCGCTCGGTCTGCAATCACTGATAGTGGCGACACGCGGGTCCGACGTATACTAGCGGACCGCGGCCGATTTAAAGGCTACCACCCAGCAAGTGTGGTGTCTGGCGGTGACACCACAGTAATAAAACGCAAATGGACTGTAGGAGGTAATAGAGAGCCATTGAGCCACCCATCTGACAGTGCTACACAGTGTTGTTGGTAAATCGTTCATCATGCGTACGGAAGTATCCACAGCAACCAATACACGTTCTGTTGCATTATGATCATGCATTGCTAATGGGAGTCAGTAAGAGGGAGAGTATTCTTCAGTTGGGATCTATTCGTTACTATGTAACCCGCAGAGGGCGAATACACGATCTAAAATTTGTGTATGCCTCATCTGTACAAGAGAGGTGCGGTCATGCACAGGCGCTTTAAGCCTTTCTACAAGCAAGGATGTATCATGAGACACAGTCACTGAGAGTAGACAATTCGGTGATTTAACAAGTACATTAACAAATGGGGTGGGAATGTTACGGGATGTATTAAGCAATGTTTTGCACATGTCTGTGATCAGCAAACGCAATTAATTACAATTTCACAATTTTCCAACCAACTGGTTGCAAATAAAATTTAAAATGCTTTAACTACTGTTTAACGCCAACTAGGGGCGCCTTCTTCACAGGAAACTGTTACCTTACCTAACAATTTCCTTTTAACCACATGTGAGTATTTTTATGCAATTTAATTTGTTCTAATGCCTACTTGCTGTTAATGTAACTTCCTGTGATATTGTTAGGTAAGGTAACAGTTCCTTCTGAAGAAGGCGCTCCTAGTTGGCGTCGAAATCTAGTTAAAGAATTGTAAATTCTGTTTCCAACCGGTTGGCTGGAAATTTGTGACATTGGATGTATTATGAAAGTGACCCCATAGGGTAATAATGTGGGCTATAGCCAAAGATTAATATTGATTGTTAGTTTATTCAAATCGGTCCTAATTTTTTCCGAATGGTAATTATTGAACCAAATGTAGAAACAATTAATCAAACTGAATTACTTTTCTGAGCAGGTGGAGCCCTAACAGGCAGAACTGAATGACAACTAACTGAATGTCAGCTAATTGCATCGCAGTGCTGAAGTTGATCAAACGCACACCGGTCTTTCAAAGGTAACAAAATTTCCCTCGGCTGAACAGCTAAATCACTAATAGCGATAATGTGGATCAATGACCACTGGCACTCACAGTCCGAAATATTTCCAAATTCCGAAGGGATACACATTGAAATATTTCTGAGTCCCGAAAAACAAATCAGCCCAAGGGCTTCTGTGCCCACGTAAGTCTTACCAAAACCAGCTTCATCGACAAAGAGACGAAGATCATATCACGAACCAGCCTATACTTACCTATTGAAAACCTGGGTCACGTTACCAGTTTCTCCACACAGTGTAGCAAATTATAACTTGACACCCACCCATATGATAAAAAATATTACTAGATTTATCATTTTCAAAACATTACGACACGTCCTTTTAGTTGATTTGCAGCCTGATATTGCATTACACATTTTATGCGCACCTATATTTATACTGAGGTTACTTAATTACTATAGACCAGGAACAAAATTGCAGAATGTGGTTAAATGAACGGTTATGCTTTCAGCTCGGCGATACTTTGTTCAAATCAAAATCGTAAATATATTACGTTACCAACGATTCTTACTAAAGAAATATGAGGAAACTGGACTGATGGGACAGATCACTCACAAAAAATGTAACAATTACTGTATATGCAGAGCAATTTTTGTTTCCACATTCCTCTATGAAATATTCAACAGAATACTTATAACAGTCTGTGCATAGGTTTAGTAATAATTTAAACAAGATCATTCTAGCTCGCAACTAGCACTATCCGACAACGCGTTACAACTCTACACTGCGTGGTTGTTTCATTTGTTATTGATTTTATAAATATTTATGATATAAATGTGAATAATCCTGTTAATAATGATTTTATATAACTACACGATAATAATGTTAGTGAGTTTATCTCACTAATGAAAGTTCCATGCCGTCTTTACTTTTCTCAGGGCATATCTGCAAATTCACTCTCGTTATAGGGCCTGTGTTGTTTACTACTAATCGTATCTTTGTGTGTTCCGCGTTCGAAACCCGCCACCGCTTGAATTCTAAATAAAAATCATCAGCAATGGCGGCCGAATTCTCCCGGCATAGCATGTCACCCACGTCCTGCCAACGACCTTGTCAAAGGGGACGGAGGAGCGGGCGGATGATCAAGGCACTCTCTTGCCCTTAAGAGTGAAAAACTTCCCCAGAAAGGTGGAAGAATCTGTAACGATCAACGGCATGAGGATGCAGAAGGCAGTCACTGCATTAAAGACACATGATGTGTGTCTCGATTGACAAAAGATTCGAGATTAGTTTCCCATACTCATCTTCTGGTGGGGATTGTTAGGAGGAGGTGGCCACGAAGAAGGGCTCAATAACCAACGACAGGATAACATTCTACAGGGCACAGCATGGAATGTCTGAAGTTTGAAATTATTCGGAGAGCTAGCAAATGTGAAAAGAGGAATCTAACCTAGTGGTGGTTAATCCAGTGAAATGGAAAGCAGATAAGGAGTTCTGGTCATATGAAATACAAAATAATCACAACAGCAGCAGAAATGGTACAACGGTTTCAGGATTCGTTATGTATAGGAAGGTAGATTGAATAACCAACTCAAAGGGTAATGTTCTGCGAGTCGAGGCATGGAATGTCAGATGTTAGAACGTGGATAGGAAGCTAGAAAATCTGAAAAGTGAAGTGGAACGGCTCAGTCTAATGTAATGTGGGTCCATGAAGTGAAAGGGCAAGAAGACGAGCATTTATGGTTAGATGAGTATAGGATAATATCAACAACTGTAGGAAATGGTATAACGGGAGTAGAATTCGTTATGAATAGGAAGGTAGAGCAGAGAGTGAGTTACTACGAGCACTACAGATCAAAGGGTTATTCTCATCAGTATCGACAGCAGACCGTCAGCGGGAACAATAGTAAAGTTATGTGTGTCGACGTCGCAAGCCAGAAACTAAGAGATAGAGAAAGTATAGGGGAGTATTGAAAGAGTAATTCAGTACGTAAGGGGAGATGAAAATCTGATAGTCATGAGGAATTGGAAAGTGGTTGTAGGGAAAGGATCCGAACAAAGGACTACAGGAGAATATGGGTTTGATATTAGCAATGAGAGGGGAGGAAGAATAACTGAGTTGTACATAAATTTCAGCTAGTAATAGAGAGTAGTCTGCTCCAGAATATCAGGAGGAAGAGGTGTATATGGAAAACGTCAGTATAATAAGGAAAGATTTCTGTTGGGTCAGACAGAGTAGCCGAAATCAGTTACTGGATTGTGAGGCGTACCCAGGGGCAGATATAGACTCAGATCACAATTTAGTAGTGATAAAGAGTAAGCTGAAGTTTAAGGGGCTAGTCAGGAAGAGTCAATGGGCAAAGAAGTGCGACACGGAAGCAGTATGGAATGAACAGGTAAACTTGAAGGTCCCTCGGCTATAGATAATACGATAAGGAATATCTCCGCAGGTACTTTAGTTGAAGAGCAATGGGCATCTCTGAAACGGGCAGTCACAGAAACTGGAAAGGAAAACATAGGTACAAAGAAGGTAACTGCGATGAACGTTGGGTGCCAAAAGAAATACTTCAGTTGATCGATGAAAGGAGGAAGTAAAAGAATGCTCAGCGATACAGAAATACATATCGCTTAGCAAAAGAATAAACAGGAATTGCAGGGAAACTACGGCGAAACGCCTGCATGAAAAATGTGAACAAATCGGGAAATAACTGATTGTTTGAACAACTGACTCAGCATGTAAAAAAGTCGAAACTAGCTTCGGTGAAATTTAAAGCAAGTATGGTAACATTAAAAATGCAATAGGAATTCCGCTGTTAAATGCAGAGGAGAGAGCGATTAGGTCGAAAGCGTACACTGAAGACATCAAACAAAGAAAAGTCTTGTCTGATGTGATAGAAGAAGAAGCAGGGACTTATATGGGGGACACGAGAGAAGCCTCCGCTCGCTAAGGATGTGCCATTAATAACACATTCGGGCGTCCTCTGGGCAACGGCTCTAAGCCGACAGATTCTCTCACAACAGAAGCATCACAGTAGTGCGACATATTGTCTCAAGAAAAACCGGATAGGTTCTTTTCAGAACCGGCTTTGACGATCATCTCTGTGAACTTAGAAGGTCTTTCGTCTTGCAAAGAACAAATGCTGAGCGAGCTTCGTCAAAAAACCAAATGTCACCTACTGTGCGTGCAAGAAACGCATAGGGACATTCAACACCGACGCCCCATGTTCCAGGGATGAAACTAGTAGCAGAAAGACCGCACGCGCAATACGGGAGTGCCGTGTTCACCAAACCGGACCCCTCCAAATGAGGATGGCGGATCACACTGAGGAGAGAGATATCGAGATTATTACTGTGGAATTTGGCGAATACACGGTGACCTCACTGTATAAGCCCCCAAATGTAGACTTCCACTTTGAACCACCAGTAAAAATCGTAAACAGAAAACGGCTTTCATCATCGGCGATTTCAACAGCCATAGTCACGTATGGGGATATGCTGGGGATACGCACAAGAAGACAAAAACGGTGAAGCCGTTCTGGCGTGGGCCGCGTCAAACCACCTGGCACTTATCCACGACAGCAAACTTCCCACATGTTTCAACAGCGGTAGGTGGCGCCGCGGATACAACCCGGATCTCCTATTCGTTGGAGAAGAAAGGCAGACTGGCCCAACTTCACCAGAATACTAGAAGAGAGAGTCCAGACATATAGCCCAGACCCAGAGAACTATGACAGCTTCGTGTACACCGTCAAAACCTGCTCCCGAGCGTCTGTTCCAAGCGGATGCAGAACAAGCTACACACCAAGACTCACCCAGGAAACAGCAGCCCTACTGGAAGAGTATCAAATGCTCTTCGAAAGAAACCCTTTCAGTGAAGAAACCCTCACCAAAGGAAGAGTTATTAATTCCCGGATATCAGAAGTGAGAAGGGAGCAATGGACCAAGCTGATGGAGGAAACTAATTTTGGCCTGGAAACTCATAAAACGCCTAGCCAATGACCCCACCCAACCAAATCTACACGCGAACGTCACAGCAGACCAAATTGCACACCAGCCCTCTCACAAATGGGAAACCACCAAGATACGACAACCTAAAGACAAAAAAGAGGGGCATAGAACGAAACCCCCCTCAGGAGACCGAAGAACTATCCAAACCTTTTACCTTGCCAGAACTAGAGAAGGCGATCAGTAAGTGCAAAATGCGGAGAGCGGCCGGCCTTGATGATATATGCGTTGAGCAAATAAAGCATTGTTGACCTGTAACAAGGAAACGGCTAGTCGATATGATGAACAACTGCATGATATCCTACAAAATTCCAAAAATCTGGAGAAGTTCGCGAGTCATTGCCATCCTAAAACCAGGCAAAGAACGTGAAAATCCCAAAAACTACTGGCCGATCTCTCTGCTATGCCATATGTACAAGGTTTTCAAAAGGATGATACTCCACAGAATCACGGACGCCATCGAGCCCCTCCTGATCCCACAACGAGCAGGCTTCAGACAGGGCAAATGCTGCACGTCACAGGTGCTAAAATTAACACAACACGTAGAGGATAGGTTCAAGAACAGGAAGATCACTGGGGCTGTCTTCCTAGACCTATCAGCAGCCTACGACACAGTCAACCACCGACTGCTCCTGGGGAAAATATATGCAATGAGTAGGGACTACAGACTAACCTTACTGATTGGAAACCTACTCCAGAATCGAAGGTTCTTCATGGATATTCAGGGACAGAGAAGCCGGTGGAGGATACAGAAAAATGGCCTCCCCCAAGGAAGCGTACTGGCCCCAACACTTTTTAATATATATACTAATGACCAGCCCCTCCCCCAAGGCACCGAAACTTTCATATATGCAGATGATTCCTCCATTACCGCTCAAGCAGACGGCTTTGAAGCTGTTGAACAGAATCTGTCAGAAGCCCTCGAACAGCTTGCCACCTACTATAAGGGGAACCATCTCAAATCCAACCCAGGAAAAACGCAAACCTGCGTCTTCCACCTAAAGAACAGACAATCTGCAAGAAGACTACAACTTTACTGGGAAGGAGTGCTCTGGAACATTGCAAAACACCAAAATACTTAGGCGTCACCTTGCATAGAGCACTCACCTATAAAGAGCACTGCATGAACACTAAACACAAAGTAGCCGCGAGAAACAACATTGTGCGCAACCTAACGGGCACTACATGGGGGGCACAGCCTGGAATAGTGAGAATCACAGCTCTTGCTTTGTGCTATTCAACAGCGGAGTACGCGTGCCCAGTGTGGTACAATTCTAGCCACGCCAAGCAAGTGGACTTACCGCTTAATGAATGCTGCCGCATCATCACAGGCTGTCGGGGACCAACCCCGACTGATAAATTGTAGTGCCTGGCAGGCTTGGCCCCACCAGATATTAGAAGGAAAGTAGCGGCCAGGAAGGAAAAGACAAAGGCGTTGACCTCACCAGCCCACCCGCTGTACAAATACTAGCCAGCCCGCCGTCGACTAAAATTTAGAAAAAGCTTCCTGCACACAGCAGAAAACATCGTCGGGACACCGCAGCAAGTGAGACTGGCAATGTGGCCAGAAGAAAACGCGCACCTTGGGGAATGGTTAGTCCCAAACGAAGACCTCTCTCCCGGCCATACGGAAGGATGGACGACTTGGAAATCCTTTAATAGGCTGCGCTCTCGTGTCACACGATCCGAAGAGAATATGCGTAAATAGGGACTCTCAAATGAACCGGCGCAGTGTGACTGTGGACACACTCAAACCACCATCCACCTCACGCAGTGTGTGCTGTGCCCAAGCCCCTGCAACATGAAGGATTTGATGAATGCCACCCCGGAAGCGCTGGACGTGGCCAGGTTCTGGTCCAAGACTTCATAAAACAAAAAACTACTTGACCCTGCTTATATATCTGTTTACTTTTATACTCTTTTTGTATTTGTTATATACCTGATATGTGTGTGTGAATTATTCTGATATTATGTATGATGCTTCTGACACGATTAAATTAATAAAGAAGGGGTTTATATAGAAGAGACAGGGAACCCAATTTTATAATCAGAATTTAGAAGCGCTATGGAAGGCTTAAGATCAAATAAGGCAGATAGGGTAGAAAACAGTTCATCATAATTCCTAAAATAGTTGGCGGAAATAGAAACAAAACGACTATTCACGTTGGAGCATAGACTGTATGAGTATGGCGATATACCATCCTCACAATTCCGAAGACTGAGAGAGCTGGTAAGTGCCAGAATATCGCACAATCAGCTTAACATCTTACGCATAGAAATTTCTAAAAGCTCCTCCCGAACAGACCATGTAGGCTCGACGGTACTGACAGGCCGCCGTGTCGTCCTCAGCTCATAGTCGTGACTGGATGCGGATATGGAGGTGCATGTTGTCAGCACACCGCTCTAACGGCCGTATGTCAGTTTCCGGGACCGTAGCGGCTACTTCTCAATCAAGTAGCTCTTCAATTTGCTTCACAAGGGCTGAGTGCACCCCGAATGCCAACAGCGCTCGGCAGACAGGATGGTCACCTATCCAAGTGTTAGCCCAGCCCGGCAGCGCTTAAGCACGGTGATCTGACGGGAACCGGTGTTACCACTGCGACAAGGCCGTTGGATATCCAATTAACTGACAAGAATAGTATACAGAAGAATGTAAAAGAAAACTATGTGTCAGATGACTATTTTAGGCTTTAGGAAAGGTAAAGGCACCAGCGAGGCAGTTCATATTGCGGATGATAATGGAAGCGAGGCTAAAGAAAATTTAAGACATGTTCATAGGATTGGTCGGCCTGGAAAAAGGGTTCGACAGTCAAATGGTCCAAGATGTTCGAAATTCAGAGAAAAATGGTGGTAATCTATACGAAAAGACGGATAGTATACAATATGTACAAGAGGCAGAAGGGAACAATAAGTGAAACACCAAGAACAAATGCTTGGATTAAAAGGGCTATGAGACAGGGATGCATACTTTCACCCCTACCGATCAACCTGTACATCGAAGAAGAAATGACAGAAAGGAAAGAAAGTTCGGTAGTGGAATTAAATTTCAACGTAGAAGAATATCAATGATAAAATTTGATGATGACATTGCTAGCCTCAGTGAATGTGAACAAGAACTACAGGATCTGTTGAGTGGAATATGGAGTGAGAGTACGTAGAAAAACGAGGAAGTTAATGAGAAGTCGTAGAAATAGGAACAGCGAGAAACTTCATATCAGGGTCGGTGATTACGAAGTAGGTGAAGTTATAGAATTCTCTTACCTAGGCAGCAAAGTAGCCCATAACGGATTGAGCAAGGCGGACATAGAAAGCAAACTAGTCGTGGCAAAAAGGGCATTCCTGATCAAGAAAAGTAGGCTAATATCCAACATAAGCCTTAATTTGAGGAAGAAGTTTCTGAGAATGTACATTTGGAGGTCAGCATAATGTGGTAGAGAAACTTGCACTGTGGGAGAACTGCAAAAGAACAGAATCGAAGCATTTGAAGTGTGGTTCTACAGAAGACTGTTGAGGATTTGGTGGACTGATAAGGTAAGGTATGAGGAGGTATTGCGCAGAATCGCCGAGAAAATAAATATACGGAAAACACTGACGTGAAGAGGGGACAAGATGGTAGGATAGACATTAGGGAATAACTTCCATGGAACTAGATTCAAAATGGTTCAAATGGCTCTGAGCACTATGGGACTTAACATCTTAGGTCATCAGTCCCCTAGAACTTTGCACTACTTAAACCTAACTAACCTAAGGACATCACACACATCCATGCCCGAGGCAGGATTCGGACCTTCGACCGCAGCAGTCCCGCGGTTCCGACCTGCAGCGCCTAGAACCGCATGGAACTAGAGGGAGCATTTTAGGGTCAGAACTGGAAAGGAATACAAAGATTGAAATACATCCCACAAATAATTGAGTTCGTAGGTTGCAAGTGCTGCACAGGAGAGAATATCGTGTTGGGGCGTTTTAAACAACGGTAGTTCGGTTACACAAGCTAATGTCGCAAGCAAAAGATGAAGAGGCCGAAAAAGTATTTGAGGATACTGAACGGGTGAGTCACTATGTAAAGGGAGACGAGTATATAATAATCGTGAGGGACTGGAACGCAGTTGTACTGGAAGGATTAGAAGAAAGGATTATAGGAGAATATAGAATTGGCAGTAGGAATTAGAGAAGAGGAAGAGTATTAGAATTCTGCAATAAATTTAAGACCGTAATAGCGAATACTCTGTTCCAAAATCATAACGGGAGGGCGTATACCAAAGAATGAGCGGGAAGGTTCCAGCTGAATTACATCCAGGTCAGACACAGAATCTGGTTCGATTATAAGACGTACCGAGGTGCAGGTACAGACTCAGGTCACAATTTATTAATGATGAATAGTAGACTGAGGTTTAAGAGAGTTGTTCGAAAGAATCCATGTGGAAGCAAGTAGAACACTGAAGTACTGAGGAATGAGGAGACGCGTTTGAAGTTCGCTGAAGATGTGGATACTGCGTCAAGGAACACCAGAGTACTCGACTCTGTCGATGAACAGTGGATATCTCTAAACAGGTATCTCCGAAGAAACCTTGGATAGTAGACGATACACTTCAGTTGATTGCCCCGCGGGATTAGCCGAGCGGTTTTTGGGCGCTGCAGTCATGGACTGTGCGGCTGGTCCCGGCAGAGGTTCGAGTCCTCCCTCGGGCATGGGTGTGTGTGTTTGTCCTTAGGATAATTAGGTTAAGTAGTGTGTAAGCTTAGAGACTGATGACCTTAGCAGTTAAGTCCCATAAGATTTCACACACATTTGAACATTTTTGAACTTCAGTTGATTGATGAAAGAAGGAAGTAAAAAAAAATGTTCAGGGAAAGACAGGAATATGGAAGTAAAACTCCGTTAGGAATAAATAAATAGCAAATGTAGCAGAGCTCAGGCGAAGTGGTTGCAGGAAATAAGCGAAGAAACTGGAAAGGAAATGATCTTCGGGATTACTGACTCAGCTACTAGAAAAGTCATAACATCCCTCGGTGAAATTAAGTACAATGGTGGCGACGTAAAGTAATCTATGGGAAATCCACAGTTAAATGTAGAGGAGAGAGAGCAGATAGATGGAAGAGTACATTGAAGGCCTCGGGGAGGACGGGTAGATACATAAAGTTGAGTCTGTGCGGAATATATGAAGGGCGCAGTATTAGAACCAGAATTCAAAAGAGCTGAGGAGGACATGAGATTAGATAAGACAGAAGGAATACGTATCATTCCATTGAAATTCCTAAAAAAATTGGGAAAACGGCAACCGATCGATTATTCAACCTGATGCGTAGAATATAGGTGACGGGAAAATATCATCCACACAATTCCTGAGGCAGTGTACTGTCCTTATCCTGTACACAGATTAAAGTTTGAAAACCTTAACCATTCAGTTATCGATTATCCGTAAACTGTTCCATGTGCACACTAGCAATGTGGGTGTGGCGCTTCAAAGTGCACCTTCACCAAGAAGTCATCTATATTAACGCTGGACTTTGCCTTGGCCATCTCATCACGGTTCGGACACTGTATCGGCACGATCTCTATCTGTTAGCTCGACAACTTCGACTCGAAGTCACCATTGGCCTATCAATTTCTAGAAATTGTTATCAATTATTTATCTCCATGCTCAGCTGCATCATAAGACACGTAGAACACTTTTGAAAAAAGAAAAGCATATTTGTGCGACCAGCTGTACAATGGAATTTTTATTTTTCATCGTTTTTGATTATTATTACCTCCACACGAAAATAATGAAAGCTGGTATAGACTAAACATGCAGTTGTACAGCTGACGGCGTCAACATGCTTGATCCCAATTATCTAACAGCTGTAGACAGTCACCAACGAGAAACTAAGAACATTGTTGTAAGTAACAGCAATGTAAAGCTACGTCGCATCCGATTGCAAATGACTGTTTTAAAAAATTTTTTTTTGACGTGATAAAATTAATTGGTTATGAGTAACTACTGAATATGTAATGATAAATATCCTATATAGAGTTAAATGTTCGAAAATGGTCTAGACTCTATCATTAAATGAGATAACTTTACAGATATAGCGGTATTTTCAACCTCTGGCATTATGTTCAGTTGCGGATCGTCCTCCGACAGGATTGCTTGTCTATCATTAAGGTTTCAAAAGAGGACACAGGTAATGGATACAAAATCCTTTAACCACCAGCATTTCTATTTTTTATGATGATCGAGAAGTTCATTTTTGATATGATACTTTTCCTATTCTTGAAATGTTGCCAGTACATATTTCAAACTGGCTGAAGTGGGACCCAGGTTGACTGAGTATTGTCGGCAGTTGCCGATGGACCAGCGGCCGAATGGGAATACTGATTAAGTGGGAGTGCTATCCACGGTAGCACTAGCTGATGGTAAGCATAGCGAGCTCGAAAATCAAACGTCCGTCATATAAAGAGTATGTAAGCCTTAATCTGGTGACCAAATGCAGGTCCTTGATAATCAGCTAGTGTGTGAACCTATTGTACGTTGACATTAATTTTTTTTCCATTATTGAATGTCAATTCCCCCCCTGAAGGGGGGCGGACTGGCAGCAGCTTAGTATACCGCTCTTCAGCCTACAGACTTTGTTTTAAAAAGGTGAAGATAATACATAATAAAAAACAGGCGAGAAAAGCGAAGACTTGAAGGGTAACATGGCGAAAGAAAAAATCGTGGAACTTAAATCAGAACAAAGGGATGATGATGTTAGTAAAAACACATACGAAGCAGACATGTAAAATAATAGACAGACAATTAAAATAACACGGCGACAGTCTGGTTTCTGTTCGCATAGGACATAAAATTCACACCCAGCGACAGCATGGTTTCTGTTCACAACACGGGAAGAGATTAAACAACACTGAACATGCACTGGAACACTGCACTAAAATAAGACATACCATAGCAGAGGGCACGTGGGGAAAAACGCGACAGATGAGGGGAAGATAAAAAAGGGGAGAAGGAGAGGAAAAGCGAAGGGGAGAGGCAGGAAAGGAGCTGATGGAGGATGAGAACCCATAAGAGGGGCTGGGGGTGCTGGGCAGACGCGACAGGGAGTGGGGAAGGCATAGGAGGGGAATAAAAAAGGACTGGGGGGGAGAAGGGAGGTAGGGAGAGGTTTGGTATGGGGAAAACAAGATGGAATGGGGGGAAGAGGGAGCCCAGGGAAAGGACAGAGGAAAGGAGGGGGGGTGGGGATCAGAGTTGATAGGAGGGATATTTGGAGGGAAAGAGGGCATCATCTGGGAGGGGGAGTTGATGGAAGCCACCTTGAGAAAGGAGATGAAGATTGTAGAGATGGAGGGTAGGGGATACACAACAGTGAAGGTGTGGCAGGGGGTGTGGCCAGGAGAGGAGTGGAGCAACCAGGGGGTGAGGGGGATCAAGGCAGCGGGAGGTGTGGAGTATGTGGAGATGTTCGAGGAATAGGAGCAGATGGGGGAAAGGAATGAGGTCATAGAGGATCCACGTGGGGGATGGGAGGCGTATATGGAAGGCGAGGTGGAGTGCATAACGCTCAAGGATATGGAGGGACTTATAGAATTTGGAGGGGCAGATATCCAGGCGGGACTCGCATAACAGAGGATGGGACGGATTAAGGATTTGTAGGTGTGGAGGATGGTAGAGGGGTGCAACCCCCATGTCCGGCCAGAGAGGATTTTGAAAAGTCGAAGGCGATTGTGGGCTTTGGTTTGGATGGAGCGGAGATGAGGGATCCAGGTGAGGTGACGGTCAATGGTGAGACCAAGGTAGGTGAAGATGGGGGTGAGGTGGACAGGACAGGCGAAGACAGTAAGGGAGAAATCCAGAATCCGGAAAGAGCGAGTGGTACGACCTACGATGATGGCCTGGGTCATGGAAGGATTGATTTTCAGGAGCCACTGGTTACACCATGCGGCATAAAGGTCAAGGTGATTCTGGAGAAGGCGTTGGGACTGTTGGAGGGTAGGAGCGAGGGCGAGGAATGCAGTGTCATCGGCATATTGCAAGAGGTGTACTGGAGGGGGGAGGGGGGTTGGGGCATATCTGCCGTGTACAGAAGGTAAAGGAGAGGGGAGAGGACAGAGCTCTGGGGCACACCTGCAGAGGGGTAGAAGGTGTGGGAATTGGCATTATGGATGGTAACATAGCAGCAGGGGTGGGAGAGGAAGGAGGCCATCAGACGGATGTAGTTGACAGGAAGGGCGTAGGTTTGGAGTTTAAACAGGGGACTGGGATGCCAGACACGGTCGTAGGCCTTTTCGAGGTCGAGGGAGACAAAAATGGCGGAGCGACGGGAGTTAAGCTGGAGGGAGAAGAGATGACTGAGGCAGAGGAGTTGGTCATTGGCAGAGAAGGATGGTCGAAAGCCACATTGGGTGTTGGGGAGGAGGTGGTTTTGGTGGAGGTGGTGGTGATGGATGCGCCAGGAAAGGATGGATTCCAAGAGCTTGCTGAACACCGATGTGAGACAGATAGGATGATATGTAGAGGCTTGTTGGGTTTGGAGAACATCAGGATATGGGACGTTTTCCACAGGTCGGGATAGATGCCAGTGGCAAGGATGACATTGTAGAGGATGGCAAGGACTGAAAGGAAGGAGGGAGGGCAGTGTTTGAGGTGGCAGTAGGTAATGCAGTCATGGCTGGGAGCAGTGAGCATTTAGTGCTGAGTGTGAGACTGATGTCCTGTGTAGTGATAGGAGTGTTAAGTTCAGATTAGTGCTATGTGGCCCAAGTACTGGAAGCTAGGTATTCGTATGGTCCATGATGTCAGGGAAGAGGGAATAATCAAAATGGAGATCACCTGGGATGGAAAAATAATCTGAGAGGTGAGAGGCAAATTGGTTGGCCTTACTGAGATTGTCAGGAAAGGGACCATTGTCAAGGAGGAGAGGGTACTGGGGGTGGGGCGGTTCCCAGTAAGGCGGTGGAAATCAGACCAACACTTGGAAGAGTTTATGGGGAGTGTGGTGTTGAGTTGTGTACATGTCTGGCGCCAGGCATGGCGTTTCTTCACAGTAAGCAGGTTGCGGATGTGTCGTTGTAGTTGCCAGTGGCAGGTAAGTGTATACAGGTCATGAGTGCAGAGAAAAGAATGGTAGAAGCGGCGGGATTCTCGAAGGAGAAGGACGCCATGTGGAGGCAGGGCGGGCTGGTGAGGGTGGGTGGCTTTAGTGGGGATAAGGGTGGCGACGGCGTCAGACAAGGTCTGGTGCAGGAAGGCAGCGGTGCGAGAGATGGCATCAGGAGATTGGAGGGTAAGGTAGTGGCCATCAACCTGGGTGTGAATGGAGTCCTGGTAGGCATCCCAGTTGGCACGGGAGTAATCATGGACAAGTTTAGGAGGGATGTCGGAGCGAGGAGTGTTGCAGGGATGGTGTCCATTAGAGATAATGAAGTGAACAGGAGCATGGTCGCTGCCAATGAGGTCAAGGACATCTGTGGTGATGCGCCAAAGGAGGTTGGGAGAGGCAAGGACCACATCAGGAGTGGTGTTGGATTCGGGTCAGGTGTGCCGATGCAGTGGAACCAGGTCTCCTACGAGGGTGGTGAGAAACTGATTCGACCACTGGAGGTTGGCAGGATCACAGCTGTGGTTATTGAGGTCGGCGGCAATCATGTAGGTGGAGAAGGTGTGATCAATGTGGGCCAGGAAATCTTATGGGATGGGGGTGTGTGGGCAGACATAAATGGTGGCACAGGTGGCAGTAAGGGTGGGAAGAAGAGGCTGAGGGTGAGATGCTCGGCAGGATTGTTAAGGAGAGATTAGGGCCAGACAGGGAGGTGCTTGAGGTGGCCTACAGCAACCCTGCCACGCGCCAGAGGGTATGGGTTATCAGTGCGGTGAAGGGTGTAAGGAGCTGTGGAGATGGAGATACGGGGTTGAAGGAAGGTTTCATTTAGGATGAAGGCATCCACATGGTGCTGACGGAGGGTGTGGAGGAAGAGGAGTTTGTGGGAGCAGGGAGCGAATATTGTGGTACCATGAGAGGGGAGAGTTAGATGAGGGTGGTGAGGGGGGTGAAGGTGAAGTGGGCCTGGTTGTGGGAAAGGGTGTGGGAGCGCTGGGAGGGGTGGATGTTTTGGAGCACAATGGTAATGAAACAGATGATGTCCTCTGCAGTAGGTGGAGGGTGGAGTGAGTTGTTGGGATAGATGGGGTCATCAACAGAATGGCTGGGGCGATGAGCTCAGGGGTGGCTGGAGGAGGTTTCGCTTTACACTTTGAGGAGTAGGTAGGATGTGGTTCGTTACAGGTGTTGCAGGAGGGAGGAGAGGTGAAGTTGGGGCAATTCTTGAGGAAGTGTGAAGCTTTGCAGTGGGGACAAGTAGGGGGATTCTTGCAGGCAGAGGTAACATAGTCGTTGTATGTGAGGCAGCGTTGGAAGCAGTAGGATTGAACTAGGGGATGGGAGGGGTCCACCTTATTATGGCGATGGTAGATGAGGGCTCCCTCGGTGAGGAGGCAGTCAATGGAGGAGGAGGATTCAGTGAATATCTGCATGAGAAAAGTCGGCCCGGCATCATTGAAAATGCTACGGGCTGAGTGGATTTCAATGTCGGGCTGGGAGTTGAGTTCCACCAACACTTCAGCCTCCGTGACCACGGGGCTAAGCCTCATGATCACAGCGGTGAAGGATGGCGGACGTCGGGAAGGTTGAGTCTGACAGGGAGAGTCGGGGTGTGGTAGGGGGTGAGGGTTGCATGTTGGCCAAATTGGATACGGGGGATGTGGGAGAGGAGATCAGTGTGGAAGGAAGCATTGGGAGATTTAATGAGGACCGAGTGCTTGCGAGGAATCTGAAGAGATATGAGGGCATTGGGGAAGTATTTCCGGATGGCTAGGGTGAGGGAGCGGGCATCAAGGAATTGAGGGTATGAATTGGAGAGGACGAAGATGTGGGTGGCAGGGATGGGGGTCGGGGTTGCGTCCATGAGGATAGGTGGGTCACAGGGATCGGGGGATTTCTTGGAGGAGATTTTCGAGGAGTTGCCATTAAGATAGCCCTATTTCTACGTAAGGAGGAGTGACACATCATCGTGGAGCTATCGTTTGTGTAGGAGTGCGTGAAAATGTAATTATATCGATTGATGCCAACAAGCACAGTAGTTCAGATGATAGCTATCCAATTGTTGTGAGCTCTATAGCGTGAGGGACACAATCTGAATATTATTTATTTCTTGTGAAATCTATTGGCTGGTAACTTGTAATATTAGTAATTTTCGCCTCACAAACATTAATATACGCTCAATAGTAAATGCCTGATGGCCTAAAGTTATCGGACAATTGTAAAGTAAAAGAAATGAACCATCGCATAGTAGCGACAGAGTCTATTAATCTTTATCTTTGCCGTTCTTGCGCGGTACCTGTAAATCTCTATGTACATCTATCGATTAATGGTAGCCCGCATCTCGTGGTCGTGCGGTAGCGTTCTCGCTTCCCACGCCCGGGTTCCCGGGTTCGATTCCCGGCGTGGTCAGGGATTTTCTCTGCCTCGTGATGGCTGGGTGTTGTGTGATGTCCTTAGGTTAGTTAGGTTTAAGTAGTTCTAAGTTCTAGGGGACTGATGACCATAGATGTTAAGTCCCATAGTGCTCCGAGCCAATAATTAATGGATAAAATAGCATTCTGTTGTTTCAAGACAAATGAGGCTTTTGGCACCTCACCTTTTACTGTTTGTATTCTATGAAAGGCGGACGCGGACTTGCTGCGTTCCGCACCAGTATTTTATATTCTATGTGAAAATATTGAGTGAATATGCTAAATGTTATTTTTTTTTTCAATCAGAAAACATGTAGTTTCTTGTAACTGATTACGAACAGACAGCATCAAGAGGACATTTTGACTGTTATGTATAAAGTGTTTAACGAAATCGTCACAATTTCGTTAAAGAAGAATAATAAATTTTATCTTTTGCTTTTAAGTTAATTTTCTTTCGTGCGAACTTTGTTGTAGAACCACTCTCTTATTTTCGTGTGGTAATAAAAATTTTTACTTTCTTAAGAATTACGTACATTTAAAGGAAAAATAATATTTACGTGAACTCATACGAACTGGTTAAGAATATTAGGTTGAGAATTGAGTTCTTTAAATCATTCGGCCTTGGCATACACTTTCCAGATGCAGTGGGTTTTTTGTTAAATATTTTTACTGAATTTTATCCCGGCACTAGCCATAGAACACAAGATTATCTCTATCAGCAGAAAATGTTTTAATTATTGCCAAGCCGATATTTATCACTGATCAAACCTACTTCACTATGCATTTGAGTTATTTAAAGAACCAAACTGTTTAAATTTCAATGTTAACTAACGTTAACTATCCGCCTACGAATGCACAAACGTATAATTAATTCAAATTTTATCAGCCACAGGATCACTGAAAAAGAAGAACAATTTCTTAATTCACTATTGATTTTTATGCATCTGTTCCCGATTTACGGGTTTGATAATTTTTAAAATGTGCCGCCTCTGCTATTGTTAGTCGCGGCACAGCCCAGCAACACCGCTAAAAAATGCTGAAAAATTCTTAAAGAAATTTTATAGATGACATGGGCAAGCTAATTTACATAAATAATTCACACTTTTGATAAACTCTAATATATTTAGATCAAACAACAATACAACTCACATTAATTCGTAACGCATCGTCTAATGGCGGCTAAGTCCAGACAGAGACAAAAGAAGTCTACACATTCGTAAAAAACTCTTCCACAGTGTCCTACCGCAATGACTTCTGAACAGAGAAGACCAAAGAATACATAATGCATTGTGCTTAAATAGTATTGCTGACTATTAACATTTCTTTGCAAATTGACGATATTATTCTCTTCTGGCAACATTTTATATCTCTGCTATCGCAAATACTGACACATTTTACAATCACATAATAAATACAGAAAAATTCCTATCCTAAATACAGAGAAATATTACAACAAAAAATATAAGGAGAATAACAAATGTCTTTTACACCACATTCAGTAATATTTTTGTTCAATAATTACGATATATACAACTTGCCCAGAGCGGCGTATATGGTACAAATAAACTCTTGTTCTTTAATAACGTGAGTTTGACCGGGAACGTTACATTGCCCCCTGGCAGCATTTGACAAAGAGTTTTTACACTTTGACACAATGGTGCCAGTAACGTTCTTTACACTTGTATATTTTACGGAATGGCTCTTTTATTTAGTCCCAGGGTTATATAAGTTCATGGCTCCCCCATTTGGGCGTAGGCAAACAGGAAACCTGGGCAAAACTGTGCCGGAGCCCAGCCATCCCAGTTGGTTCAAGGTCAATATTGTCTCTTTAGCAGTTATTCATTTGAATTAAATTAGCAGTTCGTCACAAACGGTTACACAATTACACAATATCACAGTCACATACAGTTCAACGGAAGTTTTTGTGTGTGACACTATTATTCTTGTGATACACTACAAGGTCACTTGTCCTAGGATATACCACTTACGGACATACATAGTAAATGTTCAATGTTTATCGAAATGAAGTCATTGACATGTTATTCAGTTTATGTGAACATAAAAAAAATCAATAATGCTGTATTTGGTGAGCGGTGCGGAGTGATTGTTGAGCGGCGCTCGGCGCGGCGCGCTGACTCCGTGTAGGTCACCGCCCCCGGCGTTGACAGCTACGGTGCAGAGGGGCGTGGCTGTCTGTCTGGTCTGCTACGGGCCTGCTGCGGCCGCTGCATAGCTGATGTAGCCGGATGCGCGTTGGATATCCGCTCGCCCGTGCGACGTCTTCTTGCAGTGCTCCAGGAAACATGCAACAAGTTCAGAAACAGTGTACTATCCTTATAGGCATTTTTCCTGCTGTGGGAAAGAACGCACACAGTTAGTGGCAGTTATTACTCAGTAGGCCTTCACTAGTCTGGTTTACACAATGTTTCGTTGTCACAGTAACACGTTTTATGGGCATACAATATTTTTCACCATGTCATGACTTGTCATTAGTCACACGCAAGTTTTCACCTTTGGACAAAATGTATCTCTGTAGTCAATGCGCTTTCCTAGCGTCCCTTGACACACAAAGAGTTAAAGTTTGACACTAATTTGATCCACCGTCCGTTATCGGTTCACTGTTCGTGTCGTGCTAGTTCCTTGTCCACTTCCACACACGGCGATGATACAGTTTTTTATTACTTATACTCAATTACTCCGTGACGTATTGCTGCAGGTTTAACAGTCACTGTCTGTCTCTGCCGCACAATACTGCACTTTTGTTAAAGTTCCTTTATTTTTATTTACAATGTCCGCTGTACAAATTTTTTTTTTTTTTTTTTTTTTTTTTTTTTTTTTTTTTTTTTTTTTTTTTTGTAACAGCACATTCGTAACTCTTTACCAAGGTGTGATATTTGCGTACATGGTAACAAAATATTAAAATTTGGTATTAGTTTGCCCAAAAGTCATCTATATTCGTGTTCGAGTAGATTTTATTTGTGCATTCCAGCCGGATTCAGGCATATTGTTCAATAACTCCTTTGAACTCATGTCACACTTTCCTATCAACGCCCTACGTAACTACAGTGTAGTCTCTGTAGGCAAAAATTGACTTGGACTGTATCTGGCTAGCTCTTTTTTACTGTTTGAATCTGCACATGCTTCAATTGAAGCTTCTTTGTGCGTAACTTTGCATTACATAAATTTGCAACAAGTTTGCCTCCCGTGGTGCCCTCGGGTCACTACTGGGTGCATTATTTTCTCTAATAATATTGCTGAGATAATAAAGTTCTCAGGGCCTCATATTATTGATATTATTCTGGGTTCGAATCTGTCAATCTGACAACTACGCATATATACATACATACACATAATAGAAAAGATTGTGCCAAGAAATATTTCAAATTTGGGCACATAGAAAATTATGTAGTACACTAACTAATCATTACTAAAATGTTCTTTTTGATTGAACTCTGTCACAGCTTAACACTACAAATAATTGCACTAACCAGATTATCTGTGCAAACATTTAGAGCATGTTCTAGATAACACAAATTAAAAGAGTACATAACACAAATATCCATACACATGAGAAAGTCATATTCTTATAACTAAACACATCTACACTAGTACATTATCTCTAAAGATCACGCATCATTAATGTTCATTATTTACAAAAGAATGGTGTCCACATAGGACTATTAGTCTTTTACTGTAGGAATGCTTTTACATCCTTACGCGGATACAGTCCCCGTACTCTCCCTGAGTGGGGATCTGCTAAGAGATAGCTACACTCATGTGGCACGCTTACTACTCTAAAAGGTCCATTGTACACCAATTGCCACTTGCTATTCTGTTTCAAGGATGCCGAGGACTTAGGATGATTGCGTAAGAGTACCAAGTCCCCAACACTAAATTTTTGGTTATTCGTCACATGTCGATTATATTTTTCTTTCCTTTTCTCAGCGCACCTGGTAAGGTTGCACCCTGCCTTTTCTTATCTTCTGTGCTTATATGCAATGTATAACCTGAAAAATTTATTTAACTCTCCAAATGTTCGTAAAAAAACTTTTTCCTTCTTGGGCCAAGGAATGGAGTATGAGGCTCGACAGTAAGTTTTGTGAGGCTTTACCTCGATATTGTACTGATATCCCTTAACAATTCCTGGTCGTTCTGAAAATACATCTGCATAATTAGATAATAACTGTACCAAATCCTGCTGTTGCATAGAGTTCAAATCTTCGGACTGTGATACTTTGTTCACAAGTGCGTCCACATTTGCTTTTAATTTATCACCTTGTACGTCAGGATAATAGAGATTCTGTCCTAGACGATGATTGTCTAAATGAAGTATCGACTGATTCCTACACTTTATGTTAATAGCATTACAATTAGGTACAGGTACCTCTTCAGATCTGAGCATGGACAATTCTATTCTCCTACCAGCATTCATCAAGCTTAATTTTCCCCGAGAAAGGTCGATTATTGCGTCCCTTTCTCTTAAAAAATCTACCCCCAAAATGCAGGCTACCTTTAAACCCTTTACTACCAGGAATGAGCACGCTATGGCTTCATCCCCTATATACATCTCTACCCGCACTTGGAGTTTAATTATTTGTCGCTGTGCACTTATGGCTCCAGTGACTTTACAATTATTCACGGGAAAAGTCAGCATACGCCTTTCCTTCCCCAGTACTTTGAATAAGTCCATACTCATAACACTGACAGTAGCACCTGTATCTACGACCGCTTGCACATCAATATTGTTAATTTTGATCTCTATTATCGCTTGTACTTTGTCTTTGTGCTCCTTTATGCACGTGGATGGTTCAGTTATTAATTCATCTCCCATCTGTACCCCGTCATTATACCTAAGGATACAGATTTTGTTCGGTGTTTTGTTCTGTGTCGGGCTGCTCTCACTCCAAACCTCAGCCGACGATGGAGAGCGTATCTCGGCTGCATCTAGTTTGTTGAATTATTGCTAGTGGATGGGTGTGGCTGCTCTGTGTCACTGACCTCCACTATGTGCACGTTGTGTTGCGTCGGCCGCCACGGTTGCGCAATTGGCGCATTTTGTGGTGGCGGTCGGTTATTGTCATATCTATCACTGTTTTGCCGGTCCGGACTGGGCCTCTGGTTCTGCGGCCAAGTTCGGTTTGCATCATTATAAGTATTAGTATTGCTCGGCCCCCTGGCTTTTTTCCATCTATTATTGCTTGGTGGGCCTGTCTCATACCGGTCATCGAACCTCCTTTTCCGGTCATTATTCACCGGCGGACTATTGCCGTTCCGGTCTCTACCTCTATTTCCGTTTTGTGCATAATCTTGTCTCCTATTATTACCTCCGCCGTTTCCATTACTTGGTGGAGGCGTGTTACTTCTACCATTTCTATAACCGTTTCCGTTACTTCTAGCCTGTTCAGAGGCTGCCTTAGCATCCTCCTGAATCAGGTCAATTGTGTCCAGAACAGACAAGAAATGTTCCATATCATTTTCAGGCACGTGTATAAGCTTTTCCTTTACATGTATCGGCAAGTGTGATTTCAAAAGTCTGATCAAATCCCGGGATGAAATCTGTTCGTCCCAGTAACGGGTCTTATTAATGTACTTCTCGAAATATTTTCGCAAATTGCCTAGTCGTGGAGAATACGGCTCTGGATTATATACCTCCTTCCGTAATCTCTCCTGGATACATGTTGACCAATATTTGGCCAAGAATGCTTCTTCAAATTGCTCATATGTATCACAACTGTCAGCTGCTTCGGTTGCCCATAGTGCAGCATCTCCTTGTATGTAGGACATAACGAACTGTATTTTCTGGGTATGACTCCAAACGCTAGGCAAAATGTTTCTAAATCCCTTGATAAACACTACAGGGTGAACAGATTTCTTCTCCGTTGTAAAGATCTGATACTGTCGGTTCCTAATCAAGCTTTCTTCAATCACTACTTTGGAATGACATTTATTTGTTTCGCTTAAATTGGTTGCCTGTTCTGTCTCGCAGTCGCAATTTTTTACTGCAGTAGTTATATGCCTATCATTGTTGGACCTGGCTGGCGTGACATACGCCTGTGCCTCGTCATGCCGCAAGCTAAGCTCCATTTCGGCAAGACGACGGTCCACACTCCGCTGCCACAGCGGAATGTCTTTGTGCACTATCCTTTTTAGATCCTGCACATCCGCGCTTGAGCCCACGTCTCTGGCCTCAATTGCGGCGTGCACTTTCTGATCTATTTCTTTTATGACTTCATTTTCTACTTTGTGCACTTGTTCGATCATTTTGTCCTCAATTACTTGAGTTGTGTCAATTTCCAATTGCTCGACTCTGTTAGTCAGGACACTAATTTCCTCTACGATATTGGCGTTAGCCACTTGAATACTGTCTACTCTTTCTCTTAATTCATGCACTGTTTTGGATATGGTTTCATATTTTTGTTTCAAACTAACAAGCTCACTTTGCATAACTTCTAAAGTTTGCATCAACTGCAAGACCCTCTCATGCAGGCGTCGGTCACGCTCTGCTTGTTTAGCATCACGTTCTTTATCACGCTCTGCTTGTTTAGCATCACGTTCTTTATCGCGTTCTGCTTGTTTGCATGCAAATTCAGCTACCAATCTCTGGTCACGCTCTGCTTGCATATGTACAAACTCAGCTTGGAAATTGAGCATGCGCTCGAACATAACTCTTAATGATTGCACTTCTGACATCACACCACTCTCTGGTCCGTGTCCAGTGCTTGCGGATGGCACAGTATTTCCGCTATCAACTGAATCACTGGGTGGCAGTGGCAACAATTCTTGTCCTTCTGCCCCCAGATTCTCACATTGTACTTCCTGAACTACGTCACTAACATTACTTTGTGTCCCACTTTCCAACTCGGTATCACTACTTACTGACTGTTGCTCATTATCCATGTTGACATCTTTCTGACTACGCAATCTAACCATAGTAAACAAAAGAAATAAAATCTGAACTAAATATCCTAACACTCAGGTTTCACTGACATAATCACACAAGAAATGGACATTAACTAATACACACTTACTATATACTACAATGACTAACTACCTAAATGTCCTGTTATTTTAAAACAAAGTACTAACAACAAGCACACCACTAATGATCCGAGAACACTGCACTGAGGCTACTTTACTACCCACAGGGCAACTACACTGTAGCTTTACCTTTTGGTGATCTATCTTGGGTGCAGCTGCCCCCTGATATTGTGGTAGGTAATTAATTTTTCGAAATATTGAGCTCTCTTCTTCAGCTTGCCTCTGGGTACATAGTGTTCTCATGCAAAAAATCATACACAGGTATTACCACACAATATTGGTTATGCAATACATACAATACATAGAAAAATTATTAAATGTTCTGCAACAAAGTTCGACTACATTAATTCCCTAGTTATCTCACGGGTATTTAGTGGCCACTGCATATTCGAGCCCCACGTTGGGCGCCAATTTAACGAAATCGTCACAATTTCGTTAAAGAAGAATAATAAATTTTATCTTTTGCTTTTAAGTTAATTTTCTTTCGTGCGAACTTTGTTGTAGAACCACTCTCTTATTTTCGTGTGGTAATAAAAATTTTTACTTTCTTAAGAATTACGTACATTTAAAGAAAAAATAATATTTACGTGAACTCATATGAACTGGTTAAGAATATAAGGTTGAGAATTGAGTCCTTTAAATCATTCGGCCTTGGCATACACTTTCCAGATGCAGTGGATTTTTTGTTAAATATTTTTACTGAATTTTATCCCGGCACTAGCCATAGAACACAAGATTATCTCTATCAGCAGAAAATGTTTTAATTATTGCCAAGCCGACATTTATCACTGATCAAACCTACTTCACTATGCATTTGAGTTATTTAAAGAACCAAACTGTTTAAATTTCAATGTTAACTAACATTAACTATCCGCCTACGAATGCACAAACGTATAATTAATTCAAATTTTATCAGCCACAGGATCACTGAAAAAGAAGAACAATTTCTTAATTCACTATTGATTTTTATGCATCTGTTCCCGATTTACGGGTTTGATAATTTTTAAAATGTGCCGCCTCTGCTATTGTCGGTCGCGGCACAGCCCAGCAACACCGCTAAAAAATGCTGAAAAATTCTTAAAGAAATTTTATAGATGACGTGGGCAAGCTAATTTACATAAATAATTCACACTTTTGATAAACTCTAATATATTTAGATCAAACAACAATACAACTCACATTAATTCGTAACGCATGCATCTGTTCCCGATTTACGGGTTTGATAATTTTTTAAATGTGCCGCCTCTGCTATTGTTGGTCGCGGCACAGCCCAGCAACACCGCTAAAAAATGCTGAAAAATTCTTAAAGAAATTTTATAGATGACGTGGGCAAGCTAATTTACATAAATAATTCACACTTTTGATAAACTCTAATATATTTAGATCAAACAACAATACAACTCACATTAATTCGTAACGCATCGTCTAATGGCGGCTAAGTCCAGACAGAGACAAAAGAAGTCTACACATTCGTAAAAAACTCTTTCACAGTGTCCTACCGCAATGACTTCTGAACAGAGAAGACCAAAGAATACATAATGCATTGTGCTTAAATATTATTGCTGACTATTAACATTTCTTTGCAAATTGACGATATAATTCTCTTCTGGCAACATTTTATATCTCTGCTATCGCAAATACTGACACATTTTACAATCACATAATAAATACAGAAAAATTCCTATCCTAAATACAGAGAAATATTACAACAAAAAATATAAGGAGAATAACAAATGTCTTTTACACCACGTTCAGTAATATTTTTGTTCAATAATTACGATATATACAACTTGGCCAGAGCGGCGTATATGGTACAAATAAACTCTTGTTCTTTAATAACGTGAGTTTGCCAGGGAACGTTACAAGTATTTAACCACAATGGTCATCTACTGTCATTTAATATGAAAAGGTACGTAGCATTAAAAAAGAAAATGGTGTGTTACAGATAAGTGTGCTTATTTTAGTAAATTAACCTTGATGATTTCCATCTCCTCATTTACTTGAATTATAATTATTTTGTGTTACTTCATCACCAGAAATTACGATCACGCTGATGGGCAGAACGCAGCATGAGGCAGAAGGAACATTATCGTTTTCCTATTATTTCTGAACCAACTTTTTTGTGTAGTGTTGCATTTCTTTTAAAGTCTATAAATCTTCTGGTCCCTTAGTGTTGATCCGGGTACGACAACATCGCGACTATAAAAATGCACAGAAATGATAATGTTTCTTCCGAACGATCTCAAATATATATAAATATGCTGCTCTTATTCAGGTATTTAATGCTCAACGTTTGTTAATATAATAGTGTAATCAATCCCTGATTCTGTTGCCAAGTGGCCCACCAAAATATTCCCTTTTTCGACATTAAAAAAAGATAACAATCCTTTTTCTTTTCGTCCCCCAAGAGCAACGCTACAAACTACAAGCATTCTAAATGGAATGATCAGTATAGACGATGTGTGGTATTGTGACACGAGCGCGTATCATCTATACGGAGCGCAACGTTTATTCCTTGACTTATGATGTGGGTATGAACGTGGAGATAAATAAAATTGCACTTGTTACAGTCATTACAACAGATCCATATAGTGATAGGATTCATATCTCTGGAACTTCTGCCTAGATGTGACGTTTTAATAAGTCACTAATATAATCGCTCTCGATAATACTTTGCACAACAAGCATGATATCTTACAACTTGTTGATTGACTCCTGTGGCTGAGCACAAATATGCTTTGTACACAAGTATTTAACGGACTGAGATTGATGTGTTAACGTCGGTTGCAATAAATTCATATTAAAATGAACAGTGGAACTAATAGCACACAGTTATTTAACCAGCTGATAATGACGTGTTGTCATCGGTTGCAACAAATTCGCTTTAGTGAAACTAATTGCGTAGATTAAATAATTTGGTCAGGTACAAACATGCATTGCACACGATTATTTAACAAACTGACAATGATGTGTTCACATCGGTTGCAATATATGCGTTTTAAAATGAACGGTGAAACTAATAGCAAATTAAGCAATTTAAAACGCAGTCTATTGGATTCAAGCCATTTTCAAATTAATTGCAGCTGTGAGGCTCACCCCGAAGAAAATAACCTCACACACTCATCAACTTGTTGTTAGTGTTACCAGTATTCGTCGGACCTGCTAACCGCCGCTATTGTTCCTTGTTCAAGTGACGGAGGTCACAGGCTTATGCTGAACGTTTGTGTAGGTGTCAGCAAAACAACAAGTGTCGGTCATCCGCTGCCTGTGCTTAGGCGATGTGTTTATCGCCACACACGTCCTAGTAGGAATGAGTGACTCATATGCTACTTTCAAATCGTTGTGACTTCACTCACACTTGACCGTTTGACGTCCCATGATGCCGAGTAGAAGAGACGTCACGTTCGTTCGTCAGGCATTTGGGAAGGTCCTGTGAGCTTGTTTACCTTTGAGGGAACATTATCTCAGCAATAATGAGGATCCACCCTAATCATTATTGACGTGGGAAACCCAAATTCTTGAATAATTTCCGATATGCTACGACCAAGGCGAGATTGGAATTTATAAAAAAAAAATGGTTCAAAAATCTCTGAGAACTATGGGACTTAACAGCGGAGGTCATCAGTCGCCTAGAACTTAGAAGTAAACTAAGGACCTCACACACATTCATGCCCGAGGCAGGATTCGAACCTGCGACCGTAGCGGTAGCGCAGCTCCAGACTGAAGCGCCTAGAACCGCTGGGCCACTCCGGCTGGCTTGGAATTTATGCAACAAATTGTAAACAGAAAGTTGACGACGCCAGAGAGTATTTCGAGGCTGCCGTATGAAGAAGAAGAAAGTGCTTACTTCATCGTATCCGTTCTACGATTATACTGCGATCGATTTCGTAATCATAGGATTTCATTTTAGCGTCCCTATCATGGCTGAGAATGAAAAAATTAGACTCTGTCCGGAAAAGCATTTAACGACAGGGAGTCTGCTTTACAAAATGTGACAGACTAGAGGCAATCCGTGGGGAGTTTCCTCGGCTGGTAAAACAAGTGAATGACTATACATAACAGGTGATCTATGGCATTCTGCAGCAGCTTTTCGTTGATTTCTGTGCGGAGTAGGTTACATAACGGTGAACAAAATACTGTGTTTCAACTTGTTTAATTATTGTGTTGCTATTGAGCTTTTTCTCGGCTGTGAAATAAAAAATATAGAGGGTACTCTTCTTGTTTCACGAGATGTTGCTCTAAAGACTAATAACATATTGTACAAGATGCTATTCCAGGCGGGTGTAAAATGTATGTGTGCTTCGGAAAATACTGAACGCAAAAATGAAGATTTGGCCCTGTCTGACTACCCCCTGAAACAGATCTTAGGATCTCTTAATGGTGATATTATCTCCTCCTTATTATTCTTTAACATATAAATTATAACGTAAACATAAATGAATATGTAAGAGAACTGGTAACTCCAAATGATAAATGCCTTTTCAGCTTATACGTTTATTGTGGATTAAAACCCCTTAATATAATAGAAATGTTTATATATCAATATCCAATGGACATAAAGTAATACAAATGGATTTCCTAACTAATATGATTAATTAATTTCCCAGGTATGACCCATTCTATGGCTAAGCGATCTAATATAAATAATGCGACATGACATGACCTACGTACCAAACAGTGGAGGACACTACTTTCACAGATGATCTACAGTGGTGTGCAACCTCAGTGGAAATACAATTTACGTGATCACACCTGTTTACCTTTATAGCCCTAATAAGAAGCAATTAGCAATATCATCGTATGTACTGCGACCGGTGCGTCGGAGTGGTGGTTCTCATACACGTCTGTGACGACAGAAGAACTCCACCAACAAAATATAAAAAAACCTCATTAAAACAGTAGAATGGCAGAAGACGGTCCTCTGACTAGTATAATCTATTACTGTCTTCTCCTCTCTGAGTTCTGCAGACGCCGGCCGGTGTGGCCATCCGGTTCTGGGCGCTTCAGTCTAGAACCGCGTGGCCGCTACGGTCGCAGGTTCGAATCCTGCTTCGGGCATGGATGTGTGTGATGTCCTTAGGTTAGTTAGGTTTAATTAGTTCTAAGTTCTAGGCAACTGATGACCTCAGAAGTTAAGTCGCATAGTTCTCAGAGCCAGCCAGTTCTGCAGACAAGACATGCGAACTCCCAGCCACAAGGGCAGAGTTCAGATAACGTCCCAACGTGAGTATAGGCAGAAGAAGTGCTCTCAATCACCAACAACGACTCCCTACCTGGAGGCGAAGTCCAGAATCTTATAAGTTAGCAACAGTAAAGTGCCTAACCGTTCTAACTATAAAATCTCCTGAGAGCAAAGACAGCAAATCCGTCTGTACCAACAATAGCTGATACTGAGCAACCGTCCAACAGGGGTGCTCAAAACGGAAGACCTCTTTCTCTCCACCGTTGACTTCCCAGCAAAGCTCGGCTCCCCTTCCTCTTAACTGCAGGAGGTGAATCATATTCTCGAAACCATGGAATATTCTCCCTCTCTACAGATTCTTCCAAACGTTGGGCAACCATATTTTAGTCTTTTGTCGTCCAGTGCGGAATGTTTCCGAGAAAAAAACTGTCTTAGTTAATTAGGAATACATTCAACGGTACGCTTCTTAGACTAAAAATCCTCCGTAATAACCTTGCCTGTGTGATTTCCAAGATAACGCTTCCTCGTTCCCCTCTGCTGCGTCAAAGACATTCAGAGTTTCAGAAGTGTTATAGGGTTATCCTTCCGTCCGCGCTACAATACCGGCCGGCAACCGATGAATTGTGCTTCAGCACTGAGTTGCCCCCGACCGTCCGTCTTGGCTACTTCCTGTGTTAAGCAGGACCGACACTCCCGTGCGGGTTTTTCCACCCAGGGCTTGATTTACTACCATTTCATTTTCCCTGGCGTTCCAATCTCTACTAGCATAGTTGTTGTTGTTGTGGTCTTCAGTCCTGAGACTGGTTTGATGCAGCCCTCCATACTACTCTATACTGTGCATGCTTTTTCATCTCCCAGTACCTACTGCAACCTACGTCCTTCTGAATCTGCTTAGTGTATTCATCTCTTGGTCTCCCTCTACGATTTTTACCCTCCACGCTGCCCTCCAATACTAAATTGGTGATCCCTTGATGCCTCAGAACATGTCCTACCTACCGATCCCTTCTTCTGGTCAAGTTGTGCCACAAACTTCCCTTCTCCCCAATCCTATTCAATACTTCCCCATTAGTTATGTGATCTACCCATCTAATCTTCAGCATTCTTCTGTAGCACCACATTTCGAAAGCTTCTATTCTCTTCTTGTCCAAACTGGTTATCGTCCATGTTTCACTTCCATACATGGCTACACTTCATACAAATACTTTCAGAAACGACTTCCTGGCACTTAAATCTATACTCGATGTTAACAAATTTCTCTTCTTCAGAAACGATTTCCTTGCCATTGCCAGTCTACATTTTATATCCTCTCTACTTCGACCATCATCAGTTATTTTGCTCCCCAAATAGCAAAACTCCTTTACTACTTTAAGTGTCTCATTTCCTAATCTAATTCCCTCTGAATCACCCGACTTAATTAGACTACATTCCATTATTCTTGTTTTGCTTTTGTTGATGTTCATCTTATATCCTCCTTTCAAGACACTGTCCATTCCATTCAACTGCTCTTCCAAGTCCTTTGCTGTCTCTGACAGAATTACAATGTCATCGGCGAACCTCAAAGTTTTTATTTCTTCTCCATGAATTTTAATGCCTACTTCGAATTATTCATTTGTTTCCTTTACTGCTTGCTCAGTATACAGATCGAATAACATCGGGGAGAGGCTACAACCCTGTCTTACTATCTTCCCAACCACTGCTTCCCTTTCATGTCCCTCGACTCTTATAACTGCCATTTGGTTTCAGTACAAATTGTAAATAGCCTTTCGCTCCCTGTATTTTACCCCTGCCACCTTTAGAATTTGAAAGAGAGTATTCCAGACAACATTGTCTAATGCTAGAAACGTAGGTTTGCCTTTCCTTAATCTTTCTTCTACGATAAGTCGTAAGGTCAGCATTGCCTCACGTGTTCCAGCGTTCCTACATAATCCAAACTGATCATCCCCGAGGTTGACTTCTACTAGTTTTTCCATTCGTCTGTAAAGAATTCGTGTTCGTATTTTGCAGCTGTGAATTATTAAACTGATAGTTTGGTAATTTTCACATCTGTCAACACCTGCTTTCTTTGGGATTGGAATTATTATATTCTTCTTGAAGTCTGAGGGTATTTCGACTGTTTCATACATCTTGCTCACCAGATGGTGGAGTTTTGTCAGTACTTGCTCTCCCAAGGCCGTCAGTAGTTCCAATGGAATGTTGTCTACTCCGGGGGCCTTGTTTCGACTCAGGTCTTTCAGTGCTTTGTCAAACTCTTCACGCAGTATTATATCTCCCATTTCTTCTTGAAGTCTGAGGGTATTTCGACTGTTTCATACATCTTGCTCACCAGATGGTGGAGTTTTGTCAGTACTTGCTCTCACGAGGCCGTCAGTAGTTCCAATGGAATGTTGTCTACTCCGTGGGCCTTGTTTCGACTCAGGTCTTTCAGTGCTCTGTCAAACTCTTCACGCAGTATCATATCTCCCATTTCATCTTCATCTACATCCTCTTCCATTTCCATAATATTGTCCTCAAGTACATCGCCCTTGTATAGACCCTCTATATACTCCTTCCACCTTTCTGCTTTCCCTTCTTTGCTTATAACTGGGTTTCCATCTGAGCTCTTGATATTCATACAAGTCGTTCTCTTACCTCCAAAGGTCTCTTTAATTTTCCTTCAGGCAGTATCTGTCTTACCCCTAATGAGATAAGCCTCTACATCCTTACATTTGTCCTCTAACCATCCCTGCTTAGCCATTTTGCACTTCCTGTCGATCTCATTTTTGAGAAGTTTGTATTCCTTTTTGCCTGCTTCATTTACTGCATTTTTATATTTTCTCCTTTCATCAATTAAATTCAATATTTCTTCTGTTACCCAAGGATTTCTACTAGCCCTCGTCTTTTTACCTACTTGATCCTCAGCTGCCTTCGCTACTTCATCCCTCAAAGCTACCCATTCTTCTTTTACTGTATTTCTTTCCCCCATTCCTGTCAATTGTTCCATTATGCTCTCCCTGAAACTCTGTATAACCTCTGGTTCTTTCAGTTTATCCAGGTCCCATCTCCTTAAATTCCCACCTTTTTGCAGTTTCTTCAGTTTTAATGTACAGGTCATAACCAATAGATTGTGGTCAGAGTCCACATCTGCCCCTGGAAATGTCTTACAATTTAAAACCTAGTTCCTAAATCTCTGTCTTACCATTATATAATCTATCTGATACCTTTTAGTATCTCCAGCGTTCTTCCATGTATACACCCTTCTTTCATGTTTCTTAAACCAAGTGTTAGCTATGATTATATTGTGCTCTGTGCAAAATTCTACCAGGCGGCTTCCTCTTTCATTTCTTAGCCCCAATCCATATTCACCTACTATGTTTCCCTCTCTCTCTTTTCCTACACTCGAATTCCAGTCACCCAAGACTATTAAATCTTCGTCTCCCTTCACAATCTGAATAATTTCTTTTATTTCATCACACATTTCTTCAATTTCTTCGTCATCTGCAGAGCTAGTTGGCATCTAAACTTGTACTAGTGTAGTAGGTGTGGGCTTCGTATCTATCTTGGCCAAAATAATGCGTTTACTATGCTGTTTGTAGTAGCTTACCCGCATTCCTATTTTCCTATTCATTATTAAACCTACTCATTAATTACACCGCTTTAATAATAAAGACTGTCTGTCACCTTTTATGCAATAAGTGTTAAGAATTATTTACAAGGTCTTCGTTAAATATTCATATAATATTCATATATACGATGTAAAACCAATCAAATGACACCTAATTCCAGTTGTAAATCACGGCAACGTATGTAGGTGAGTGCTTGTAAGGTGTGAAATTATAGCTACCTTACAACTGTTTTTATTAATTCCTTAATGAGCTGTGGAGTAGTGCGCATAGTGCTCCAATGAACCGAACCGGTAGAAACGTCAGGTGTTTTGATAGAGAAGCTCAGCAATATGAACACATCTCACTGAACTACACATTTTCTCATTTGACCTTCTCGTTTCTCGCAAAGTGGCAAGCAAAATATATTAGTTTCTAAAAAAAGTGTATTATGACATACTTCCAGTAGAGATACAGGGAAAATGCGTGATGATATCAACGTAATGATGAATTTAACACATTAGCCATAACAAGCAGTTCATTTTAACAAGCATACATTATAGCTTCTGTCTGTTAGTGAACTGAAATAGAAAAAAGACTAGGATTTCTCGACAGACGAATATAGAGTACTTACATCAGCAGCAGAAAATGGTATATCGGGTGTAAGATTATTTATGAATAGGAAGGTAGGGCAGAGAGTGAGCTACTGTGAAAAGTTTTGTGACAGAATTGTTCTCATCAGGTTCGGCAGCAAACTTACACCGACAACGATAGTTCAGGCAAGCAGCAATGTAGCAAGCAGCAGATGAAGAGATAGGGAAATGATGTGAGGTCAGTGAAAGGACAGATTGGCTTTAATGGGAGACGGAAACCAAATGGTCATGGGGCACTGGAACGCGGTTCTAGGGGAAGGAATAGAAGAAAGGTTTACGAGTAATGTGGGCTTGGCAGTGGGAATGAGAGAGGAGAAAGACGAATTGAGTTTTGTAATAAATTTCAGACTGCAATAGCGAATTCTCTGTTCAATAATCATAAGAGGATAGGATGAGATATACTTGGATCAGGCCGAAAGATAAAGAAGATATCAGTTAGATTACATCATAACAAGGCAGAGATTCTGAACATATGTTGGTTTGTAAGGGCTACCCAAGAGCAAATATAGACTCACATCACACTTTATTAATGAAGAAGAGTACACCGAAGTTTAAGACAAATCCGAAAGAATAAATATGGGACCGAGTGGGATACTGAAGTACTGAATTTCGCTAAGACTGTGGATACTGCAATAAGGAACCTAAGAGTGGTCCGCCCTGTTGAAGGGGAGTGGTTGTCTCTAAATAAGGCACTCACAGACGTTTTATAGACAGACATAGGTAGAAAATTGTTAACCCAGTAGGCACCTTTGGTGGAAGATTAAATACTTTAACTGATAGACGAAAGAAAGAAGTACAAAACTTGGGCGCACATCTTTGTCCACCAGGTGACTTGCGTTGTTCGACATGTTAAGTGTTGGCACTGGGTGGAGAGAAGGGAGGGAGGGGGGCGGTTGGTAGTAATGGTATAATACAGAAACTATCACATACCTTAGTGATTGTGACACAGTTCTCGGATAATACTCTGGTAGTACATTTTCTTTGTGAAGTGAAGCATTCCTGTGGACTATCCCAGAGAACAAACGGGTACATGTCATCCGACTATTTGTTTCAGTATATCTGAAAAACTTCTACAGCTAGGCTCGTATCATATCATGTATTCATACGCACATTGATAGGCACTGCTGTCAGACGCATTTCAAGTAGTGTAATCAATGGGCATATCGACAGGCTCATGCCTCTTTCAAAGAATCAGTAATAATCTACCCCTCTGATAGTGTAAATTACCTTTGGACGAAGGCTGTTCATTTGTCTTAGCAAGTCTCCTGAACTTTGAGGTAAGCCAGCATATATTATGGTTTGGCGCCAGATTCAGACAGATCCACGAAGCCAGTGAACGAAAAAACATTATTTCGTGCTCCGCCAGGGGCCATGAGTCTGTGTTGAATGGTTTACAATTAGTACAGACGCTTTGTATTTTAATAAAAAAGCGTGCGTGTGGAACCTACACCGTCGTGGGCTATGCTGGCATGGACATTTGCTTACGCTGCATTTCCGTAACTGTCTATTGTGGAACATGATATTTATTTACAGGAGATACTTCACAGTCGTGCTCAACGCGGGAAATACTAATTTTTAGTTGGAGAAAGGAAAAATGGATGATTTTCAGGGTACCATTGACAGCGCGGTCATCAGAACCAGAGCGCAAACTGTTGTTACAAAAAGATGAGGAAGTAAATCGGTCATGCCCATTTCAAAGTAGCCATCGTGACACTTGTCTGGAGCATTTGGAGAAATAGTGGGAAACCTAAAGCTCTATGACCGGTCGGGAAATTGAAGCGAAAGCACGCTCAGTCTACCAACAACTTTGCCTGCGCGCTCGACTCCTTTGTTGGAGTTTACACTTCCGATAGAACCCTTGGGAATTAATATAAAGTTTCTATTTAGTCATCCGGTCTCGTAAGTTGATTATCTCACTGTTATTCCTATCATTAAATAATATCATGGGCGTTAACACGAAAATAGGGTGGTTTTCTCCTGGTATTCTGAATGTGTATAGTCTTGTAAAGGTATGTACTATGTTGAAGGACACTTGAGTGTAATACGGCAGATTATACATTCATTTTCTGAACAATGTTGTCCTGAAGTCGACAGCAGCATGTCGGTCGAAACGTAGGAGATTCAGATGCTTTAGTAATTTACAATGACGCTGGTCATTATCCAAACATATTTCATTCAAATTCATTAATTTGGTGCATAAGTGCGCTGTGTTTTTGTTTTGCATGTTCGTATTCTGGTTGTCGTTTCTTATTGCAAGCGACTGTTACTATCTGAGTTTACGTACTGTCATTTTGTCATTTGGAGCTGTGGACGCTAGAAAATGGAGAACCAAGCGGAGAAATCACAAAACTGCCCACGTAATCTTCTGTTTGTGTTCAATAGAGTGGCGACAGCACCGGACGCAATAGGAATATTTGCGCTATGTATAGGGATAATGCCACTGGACAGAGCACTGGAAGAAACAACAGAGGAAAGTCCACTGGACCTGACGGGATACCAATTCGATTCTACACAGAGTACGCAAAAGAACTTGCCCCCCTTCTAACAGCCGTTTACCGCAAGTCTCTAGAGGAACAGAAGGTTCCAAATGATTGGATAAGAGCATAGGTAGTTCCAGTTTTCGAGGAGGGTCGTCGAGCAGATACGCAAAACCTCAGGCCTATATCTCTGAGATCGATCTGTTGTAGAACTTTGGAAGATGTTTTTTGCTCGCGTATCATGTCATTTCTGGAAACCCAGAATCTACTCTGTAGGAATCAACATGGATTCCGGAAACAGCGATCGTGTGAGACCCAACTCGATTTATTTGTTCATGTGACCCAGAAAATATTAGATACAGGCTCCCAGGTAGATGCCATTTTCCTTGACTTCCGGAAGGCGTTCGATACAGTTCCGCACTGTCGCCTGATAAACAAAGTGAGAACATCAGACCAGCTGTGTGGCTGGATTGAAGAGTGTTGTTCTCAATGGAGCGACGTCTACAGACGTTAAAGTAACCTCTGGCGTGCCACAGGGGAGTGTTATGGGACCATTGCTTTTCACAATACATATAAATGACCTAGTAGATTGTGTCGGAAGTTTCATGAGGCTTTTCGCGGATGGTGCTGAAGTATAGACAGAAGTTGGAGCATTAGAAAATTGCAGCGAAATGCAGGAAGATCTGCAGCGGATAGGCACTTGGTGCAGGGACTAGCAACTGACCCTTAACATAGACAAATGTAATGTATTGCGAATACATAGAAAGAAGGATCATTTATTGTATGATTATATGATTGCGGAACAAATACTGGTAGCAGTTATTTCTGTAAAATATCTGGCAGTATGAGTACGGAACGATTTGAAGTGGAATGATCATATAAAATTAATTGTTGGTAAGCCGGGTGCCAGGTTGAGATTCATTGGGAGAGTCCTTAGAAAATGTAGTCCATCAACAAAGGAGGTGGCATGCAAAACACTCGTTCGACCTATACTTGAGTATTGCTCATCAGTGTGGGATCCGTACCAGATCGGGTTGACGGAGGAGATAGAGAAGATCCAATGAAGAGCGGCGCGTTTCTCCACAGGGTTATTTGGTAAGCGTGATAGCGTTAACGAGATGTTCAGCAAACTGAAGTGGCAGACTCCTCAAGAGGGGCGCTCTACATCGCGGTGTAGCTTGCTGCCCAGGTTTCGAGAGGGTGCGTTTCTGGATGAGGTATCGAATATATTGCTTCCCCCTACTTATACCTCCCGAGGAGATCACGAATGTAAAATTAGAGAGAGTCGAGGGCGCACCGAGGCTTTCCGGCAGTCGTTCTTCCCGCGAACCATACACGACTGGAACAGGAGAGGGAGGTAATGACAGTGGCACGTAAAGTGCCCTCCACCACACACAGTTGGGTGGCTTGCGGAGTATAAATTTAGATGTAGATGAAAATGGTGTTATCATTTTAAGGAGGATGGTTTTGACATTAGTGATACTCCACGTCCAGGAAGATATTCGGGGATTGATGAAGATCACTTAAACGTATTAAATTCACTTCATTGTACTCGATAACTGGCAAACGTGACGAACTCTGATTATTCGACCATCGTGCAATATTTGCATGCAGTGGGGACGGTTAAGAAATCGAGTCTATGGTTACCGCATGCTCTAAGCCAAAACCACCAGAATCAACAAGTGGCCGTATGTGCATCTCTGCTTGCTGGACACTAGTTTTATCGTGAACGGCACCTAACTTTCCTGCCCTGTATCGTTACTGGTGACGGTGGATTTATCTTGAAAGGAGTATCCTGGGGTGCACTTGCATGTGGCTCCAGAATAAGATAAGAATATTAATAAATCAAAATGAAACTACTATACTATAAACGATGAAAGTCTGATAGGCTCGGTAATGCGGATCGCTGATTGTGCGCGACCGCAAAGCCAAAGATCCCTTGTCTGAGATTATTATAGTGTTGGTGTAAGAGAGCGCTGGGCGCACAATTGTCAGTAGCTGTCCGTGACGGAAAGGATTTTGTGGTGTGCTGTGTGAAGCCACCAAGCGTTAGATTAATTTAGGTATGTCAATATTGTCGAAGATGGAAGCCTAACTCTTCGTGCCACCAAGGTAAAGATGTTAAATAATTATGGTTTCTGTTTTTGCCAGCGCGTTAGTATAGATGAATTGGCCGATAATTTGTAATTGTTGAGTAACTCCGCAATGTACGTAAACCGTTTTCATAAAAAAGCTAGTTAGATATTTCACTTTGTAAGGTTTCTAAGATTTGTTTACAGAGCTACATTTAATTTGAGGATTTGCATTTATGTTGGACTAATGAAGTTAGATAATTTTTGCGGTGTAAATCGCACTGTTTGTGAATTAATTGTGAGTAATTTAACTTAAGTTGTCAGATGATTTTGTAAGGACAAACCTAACTTGCAATACAATTTTGCTAAAGTACTGAGTTTTAGTAATTCACCATAATCAGTACCGCCTCCGTGTCCAGGTCATATCTTTTAAAGAAGTATGATTTTCTTTAATGTTATCGTTTATCTGCCAAATGAATTTCATTTGCATTTCAAATATTATTTCCAACATTGCACCCTGCTGATCCTGTAGTTAGGATATTTATATGTTTTATGAGAGACCAGGATATATCGCGTTCTATCGTTGCTGCTTTAGACGTAAGAGTATTTGTTTTCTATGTGTACCGGGACCAAAGTTACCAGTTTTGAACAGGGCCAGATGATTCAGTGCCTAAGAGGCTGAATGCATATTGTAGAGACTCTATTTCCTTACAGGTATTGGGAGTTGCACTTCCCAATCAGTTCGTGTAAAGTTTTGCTAAAAATAACACATAGTAAACACACCACTTGCAGTTACAACACGCTACACGACAATTGGAGTTCTGTATGCACTCCACAGTTCAGACATTCATTCAACGTAATCGTAAAATTTTCTCCTTATTAATTAAAATAACGTTACACTTGGAACGTTATACTTGGTGACAGATCTGACAGTCGTTCGCTTTGTGAAAGTTTTGATATTAAAACAGTCAGGTACGTATATTCTTTTCTCTCAACCACTATGTAGAGATAATAATAGTTTCACGTGTTTTTGGCGGTAAGCAGTTTACTAACTAGTACAACATTTTTCCACAGTTCATCTCCATTCTTATGCTCCGCCTTGTTTCCCGATGATTTGATTGCTCAATCTTTTTTGTCTTAGGATTGGGACCCTGTATGTGACTTAAGATGCCACGTAAACGTATTAAGGATCCGGCGCGTAATTTCACATTTAAAGATACCGAAATAGATGATTTTCCGATTTTGGACAACAATATTGAGAACGATAGTAACCACTCTGTGGTGGAACAGTCGCAAAGCCCGACGGAAAACGTGTGTTACTTTACGCAGAGTAATGTACTGTTACTTGACAGTATGATTTGACCTAATTTCGCAACTGCTCAAACTGTCGATTCCGGCATAGCGGAAACGCTGAGGTAGATATTGCTAACATGCAGATATAACAGCACGATTCTTTGCTGAATCAGGTCAATGAACTTCCAAATTCGTATACAATCAGAATGCCAACAGTATGTCACAGTAGTCAGTGGTGCAAAGTACTCAATCTATTTTTAAAAACCCGTCAGACTCCGTAAACGGTAATTATGCAGATAACGCAACATACGAGACTGTCATGGATGTAGATGATATCTCCACATAGCAGAGCACAACACATGCGACACCCGACGCATCAATTGAAAAGAATGTGGAAGTGATGTTTCAAAATCTCATGCAAATGATGGTTAAGCAAAATAACAAAACTGATACCAGTGAAAAACGTCTTTGCGAGAAAATTGAAGCCATAGCCAGGCAGTGCGTAGACAGCACCAAATCTTTGAGAGATGACATTAATGCTTTAAGACATCAGTGTAGCGAAACCTATAAAATGCTTCCAGATGAAATCCAATAATTTAATGAAAGAATAGATTAACAAGACACTCGGTTAGATGCACGTATTAAAGTCCATGTTCACACTTGCATAGATTCCGTTACAGACGTTGCCACGTCGCAAACCCACATTCTACTGAAAATTACATACACAATACACGGTAATATTTTACTGATAAATTAATCATGACCTCTATTAAGCAGCATGAAATTGTCAGTTTTTCCTCCAACGCTACCGTCAGAAGGAGCAGTTTGTAATTTCTGCAAACATTAATGAACCAATTGTGCCTAAAAAAATCTGATAACAAATGTAAGTTTCTAACTTCAGAAATTTCATTACATTTTATTGATAATAATGACAGTTCCGTCAGGAGTGACACTCATGACCGCTCTGTTGAGCCACCCATGCAATCTGAAACAGTTAAGAGTGAAGTTATCAAGCATGATGACACTAAAAGTAAAGAAGGTTTCTGTCAACCAAAAACTGGTACACACAAAGCCGCCTTTTGTTGTGAAAACCTTCCTTTCATACCACAGCTTTCAAACGCTTCATCGTGTGCTAACATTTCGGCTTCAGTCAGCCTTTGTGCCGATAAATGCTGTTCTCCACCGATCGATATGCAGACCAGATTCATACAAGAAAATCAGACCTCAACAGATAACTTTTATTTCCCTCAGATTAATGATGTCAACAATCAAAGATCAGGCGCCACATTCAGTCTGAATACAGAACAGAGTTTGTTTCCTTCCGTGACGCATAGCAGAAATTTTACATTGTCACTGCGCCACAACGCTAAATTTTTTGAAGAAAAAGACAAGTTCCCTTACACTGATTCTCTGGACTGTGCAACTAAAACTGTGCAACTGCAAACTAGGCCTACGTACACCCCTCACAGCCCACTGACATACTTAGCAGTCCATTCTGAGGAGCAAACTTCTTCTAACAACACTTCCATTCGATCTACTATTGTCACAGACTCCCGAGAAACCACGCAGTATATCACCATTTCGTTTATCTCTTCCAATGCAAAAACGTATCATCATGACAACCTGCAGTCAAAACCCAAAATTAACAGCTACAAGAGGACAACTTCCATTACTATAGACTATAAAACACAACAACTAGTGGAAGTCACATTTAGAATTCCAACAAGGGGCAGATGTTATTTTGAGCAAACAGAGTTTTATTACCAACAATAAGCCAGCCCAATCTGATGTCACAGCCCATAAGAATGATGGTAGCAACAGTTCGAATTTACCTCAGCAGCCCACTTATAATTCAAGCGAGCTGCATGTTCTCTCCGATTACGTGTAACGGCTCTTCTTCTTGATGATTTGGTTTGATTTGTACTTGGCCTCGGCTAAAACTCGGTGACAGTCGGTGTTGAGATCGTTATCAAGTTACGAAGACGACGTTACACAAAATAACAGTGCTGAACCGAAATGTCAACGTGCGTGAGATATTTACTTCACCAAAAACCGTAATCAATCGTTCGTAATCGATGTTTAACTGATTAAGGATGAAATATTAATGATAAAACCAATACAGTCACGTTCGCAACAAATTCTCTACAAGCTGGTCGTAATTTCAAGTATCTAAGAAATCGTAACAGTGGGCTTGTTATTTGAGTCAAAGATTCTACACAAGCGCCGAGCGCTACAATCAAATATTATCGCTGCCCGTAATTATTACTCGGGACTTTCAGGTCAATAATTTTATACAATTTTAAATCACAAATTCACGACTTGGCACGAGAAGGTGTTTTATTGCACAATATCAGTCAATTCCTAACCGAGCCTTGAGAAGAAAAGTTTCACAGGTGTTGGGAGGATTTAAATTATATGCTTCGGACCTATCACTGAATTTCTATTGTAGTGACCTATTTCTGATAATCGATCTCTACAAGTTTACAGTGCTTCATAAACATTTCGTGAAGTGTTAATTTGCATGCAGTGATATAGTTATTCTTTGACTTAGCTTTTGTTAGTAATTCCGTGCTGTTTATGTCTACACAATTCATTCATGTGTGTAAAGTTCAGTTATTGATAAATGTATGTGGGAATAAAGGAATTGTTTTCCCTTACACCCACATTTGGTGACACCCGAGGTGCTACGTAACATCCGCGTCCGCAGCGTTCACGTTTTTAGCTTCCGCGCCAGCCGTGTCGCGCTCGTTTCAGCACGATAATGACCGATTCGCCAGTCTCAATTCAACCTGAAGCCAGCAGTGCAATTAACAGGGTGACGATAAAACCTCCACCATTCTGGGTACATAATCCTCTATTGTGGTTTGCCCAGTTAGAAAGCCAGTTCGTCCTCGCACAAATATCAGCGGACGAAACTAAGTACAGCTATGTGGTTGCAGCACTTACAGAAGATCTAGCAACAGAAGTACAAGATATCCTAGCCACACCACCGAATACCGATCGTTATGCATCCATTAAAAACGCATTAATAACGCGTTTGTCACAATCAGAGGCAAAACGGCTAGAGAAGGTACTGCGGACTGAAGAACTCGGAGATCGCACTCCATCACAACTCTTACGACGTTTGCGCACACTGGCCAGTAACACTGTAACTGATGATGTGCTACGAAATATATGGTTGTCTCGGTTGCCGTCCGATTTTTTTCTCACGGTATGTACAGGCGATTTAAACGCACTGGCACAAACGGCCGACAGGTTAACTGAAATGTATCCCACATCAAGTGTCTCAACACTAACGCTACAACAAGAAAATTCGCCCATAGTGACGTTAGTCTCCCTATAATCACAACTGGCAGAGTTGACCGCACAGGTAGCTGCATTACAAAAAATGCACAACCGCCAACGGCCACGCCGCCGACGGTCACGAAGTCACAATCGATCACCATCACTACAGAACTTATGCTGGTACCACAAGACATTTGGTAATGATGCACGAAAGTGGACGCCACCTTGCAAGTGGAAACATGAGACAGACACCGTAGCAGCGATAATTTCCAGTGCAAACACTCGCCGACTTGTTGTGACAGACCGCGAAACAAAATTACAGTTTCTCGTCGATACAGGCGCAGAAGTGTCCGTATATCCAGCAAACCACCTATCACGCCGGAGCTGCGACGACTGTTATCTATACGCCGCCAATGACTTCAAAATTAGAACATACGGTCGAGTAACATTATTCCTTAATTTGGGGCTACGCCGTGTGATTGAATGGCAATTTACAGTGGCAGATATATCACAGCCCCCCATGAAATATGAACCTTGCCGTTGGTGGGGAGGCTTGCGTGCCTCAGCGATACAGATGGCCGTCCCTTAGGTGCAACCACAACGGAGGGGATCTGTTGACAGGCCAGACAAACATGTGGTTCCTGAAGAGGGGCAGCAGATTTTTCAGTAGTTGCAGGGGCAACAGTCTGGATGATTGACTGATCTGTCCTTGTAACATTAACCAAAACGGCCTTGCTGTGCTGGTACTGCGAACCGCTGAAAGCAAGGGGAAACTACAGCAGTAATTTTTCCCGAGGACATGCAGCTTTACTGTATGATTAAATGATGATGGCGTCCTCTTGGGTAAAATATTCCGGAGGTAAAATAGTCCCCCATTCGAATCTCCGGGCGGGGACTACTCAAGAGGATGTCGTTATCAGGAGAAAGAAAACTGGCGTTCTACGGATCGGAGCGTGGAATGTCAGATCCCTTAATCGGGCAGGTAGGTTAGAAAATTTAAAAACGGATATGGATAGGTTAAAGTTAGATATAGTGGGAATCAGTGAAGTTCGGTGGCAGGAGGAACAAGACTTCTGGTCAGGTGATTACAGGGTTATAAATGCAAAATCAAATAGGGGTAATGCAGGAGTAGGTTTAATAATGAATAAAAAAATAGGAGTGCGGGTTAGCTACCACAAACAGCATAGTGAATGCATTATTGTGGCCTAGATAGACACAAAGCCCATGCCTACTACAGTAGTACAAGTTTATATGCCTACTAGCTTCAGGTAGTGAAGGGAGACGAAAATTTAATAGTCATGGGTGACTGGAATTCGTCAGTAGGAAAAGGGAGAGAAGGAAACATAGTAGGTGAATATGGATTGGGGGGAAGAAATGGAAGAGGAAGCCGCCTTGTAGAATTTTGCACAGAGCATAACTAAATCATTGCTAACACTTGGTTCAAGATTCATAAAAGAAGGTTGTATACCTGCAAGAATCCTGGAGATACTAAAAGGTATCAAATAGATTATATAATGATAAGACAGAGATTTAGGAACCAGGTTTTAAATTGTAAGACATTTCCAGGGGCAGATGTGGATTCTGACCACAATCTATTGGTTATGAAATGCAGATTGAAACTGAAGAAACTACGAAACTGCAAAAAGTTGGGAATTTAAGGAGATGGGACCAGGACAAACCGAAAGAACCAGAGGTTGTAGAGAGTTTCAGGGAGAGCATAAGGGAACAATTGACAGGAATGGGGGAAAGAAATACAGAAGAAGAAGAATGGGTAGCTCTGAGGGATGAAGTAGTGAAGGCAGCTGAGGATCAAGTAGGTAAAAAGACGAGGGCTAATAGAAATCCTTGGGTAACAGAAGAAATATTGAATTTAATTGATAAAAGGAGAAAATATAAAAATGCAGTAAATGAAGCAGGCAAAAAGGAATACAAACGTCTCAAAAATGAGGTCGACAGGAAGTGCAAATTGGCTAAGCAGGGATGGCTAGAGGACAAATGTAAGAATGTAGAGGCTTGTCACACTAGGGGTAAGATAGATACTGCCTACAGGAAAATTGAAGAGAACTTTGGAGAGAAGAGAACCACTTGTATGAATATCAAGAGCTCAGATGGCAACCCAGTTCTAAGCAAAGAAGGGAAGGCAGAAAGGTGGAAGGAGTATGTAGAGGGTTTATACAAGGGCGATGTGCTTGAGGACAATATTATGGAGATGGAAGAGGATGTAGATGAAGATGAAATGGGAGATAAGATACTGCGTGAAGAGTTTGACAGAGCACTGAAAGACCTGAGTCGAAACAAGGCCCCGGGAGTAGACAACATTCCATTAGAACTACTGATGGCTTTGGGAGAGCCAGTCCTGACAAAACTCTACCATCTGGTGAGCAAGATGTATGAGATAGGCGAAATACCCACAGACTTCAAGAAGAATATAATAATTCCAATCCCAAAGAAAGCAGGTCTTGACCGATGTGAAAATTACCGAACTATCAGTTTAATAATTCACAGCTGCAAAATACTAACGCGAATTCTTTACAGACGAATGGAAAAACTAGTAGATGCGGACCTCGGGGAAGATCAGTTTGGATTCCGCAGAAATGTTGGAACAAGTGAGGCAATACTAACCTTACGACTTATCTTAGAAGAAAGATTAAGAAAAGGCAAACCTACGTTTCTAGCATTTGTAGACTTAGAGAGAGCTTTTGGCAACGTTAACTGGAATACTCTCTTTCAAATTCTGAAGGTGGCAGGGGTAAAATACAGGGAGCGAAAGGCTATTTACAATTTGTACAGAAACCAGATGGCAGTTATAAGAGTCGAGGGGCATGAAAGGGAAGCAGTGGTTGGGAAAGGTGTGAGAAAGGGTCGTAGCCTCTCCCCGATGTTATTCAATCTGTATATTGAGCAAGCAGTAAAGAAAAGAAAAGAAAAATTCGGAGTAGGTATTAAAATTGATGGAGAAGAAGTAAAAACTTTGAGGTTCGCCGATGACATTGTAATTCTGTCAGAGACAGCAAAGGACTTGGAAGAGCAGTTAAACGGAATGGACAGTGTCATGAAAGGAGGATATAAGATGAACATCAACAAAAGCAAAACGAGGATAATGGAATGTAGTCAATTTAAATCGGGTGACGCTAAGGGGATTAGATTAGGAAATGAGACACTTAAAGTAGTAAAGGAGTTTTGCTATTTAGGGAGTATTATTACTGATGATGGTCGAAGTAGAGAGGATATAAAATGTAGACTGGCAATGGCAAGGAAATCGTTTCTGAAGAAGAGAAATTAGGTAACATCGAGTATAGATTTGTCAGGAAGTCGTTTCTGAAAGTACTTGTATGAAGTGTAGCCATGTATGGAAGTGAAACATGGACGATAACCAGTTTGGACAAGAAGAGAATAGAAGCTTTCGAAATGTGGTGCTACAGAAGAATGCTGAAGATAAGGTGGGTAGATCATGTAACTAATGACGAGGTATTGAATAAGATTGGGGAGAAGAGAAGTTTGTGGCACAACTTGACTAGAAGAAGGGATCGGTTGGTAGGATATGTTTTGAGGCATCAAGGGATCACAAATTTAGCATTGGAGGGCAGCGTGGAGGGTAAAAACCGTAGAGGGAGACCAAGAGATGAATACACTAAGTAGATTCAGAAGGATGTAGGTTGCAGTAGGTACTGGGGGATGAAGAAGCTTGCACAGGATAGAGTGGCATGGAGAGCTGCATCAAACCAGTCTCAGGACTGAAGACAACAACAACGACAACATATATCACAGCCTATTATCGGAGCAGAGTTTTTGTCCTTCTACGACTTACCGCCAGATCTGCGACGTCAGCGACTAGTAGAATTGACTACTAGTCGGCACACAACAGGAAAAGTCCGTCGTATCACACCACTAGAGGTACGCACAGTCACAGGCGACACACCATATATACGATTACTGAAAGGATACCCCGAGATCACACAGCAATCGCCTACTCTCCCACCAATGAAGCATACAACCGTCCACCACATTTTGACCAAGACAGGGCTGCCAACTCACGCTCGGCCTAGCCGTTTAACAGCCGAAAAGCAAAAAGTGGTAAAGCAGGAATTTCGCAGCATGCTGTCACAAGGTATCTGCAGAGTTTCTAGTAGCAGTTGGGCATCCCCAATTCACATGGTGCCTAAAAAGGAGAATAGCTGGCACCCCTGCGGTGACTATCGGCAACTCAATGCAAGGACCATTCCAGACCGGTACCCAGTTCCACATATAGAAGACTTTTCTGCAAATGTTCACGGTAAGACTATATTTTCTACCATTGATCTAGTTCGAGCTTACTACCAGATCCCTTGTAACCTCGCCACAAAAATACTTTAATTAAATGAACCAAGTGTAACCTCCCAAGGAAATAATAATTAAATGAATTTTAAAATATTGTAACCTCTGAACAAAATTGGCTCCCATTTATTATCTACGTGCAGAAATGCATTCACATTCAATGTACCCACAAAATTCTTTTCTCATTTAATGTTAAGTTCGAAACAGAAAAATTCCGAAACCACAAAATAATAAAAAAATTCAGTAACCTGGTAGATTTTATGACGGCAGCTGCGCTGCGCCTCGGCCCTGTATTCTGAATAAAAAAAAATTCTTACCTCAATAAAAACTGCGAATAGATCTGCTCTTAGCAAAAAAATTTTTCTTCACAGCTCCGTGCAATGCTGGTGTATGCTTTGTGATTCGTAAAAGGAATAATTATTCATTGGATGAAATCTTGAAATTGAAATGAATGCCTTTTTTAAAAAAATCTACTTTATATTATAAAAATTATTATTGGGGCATTTTTTGAAAGAAATTTGATGACAGTTAGCATACATTACTAGATATGCGCAAGGCTGCTTCTTTACCTTCTACAATAATACTCATCCTCCAGAGTCCCGACCAGGGCAGACTGCAGACAAGCGCAGACACGTGCTGACTACTGCCGACTCACGCAGACCACTCAAGTCTACTGCAGACAAGCGAAGACTACTGTCGACTAGCGACAAGCAACAACTAACTACATACTTCTCTCTGGTCAGAGCCTCTCCTAAGTCTTGCCTGTTGCAGGCAGCGCATACATCGCATACCTCTTACATAACCCCCCACTGGTAAGGGGGGGGGGGGCAAAAATTTGGCAGCGATGGTGAGTCAATTGGACTTGCCATGAGCAACAAATTTATCGTAATTAACTAAGTTTACAATCACAGAATATATACATATGTATAATTGCAGAACATGAAATAAAATATAGTGCACATGCACTGAGTGCAGAACATATCAAGCAATGACAAAATGTATAGGCAATGAGTACAAATCATATTAAGAAATGACATGAAGTGCACACGCACTGTAGTTCAGAATATGTCAGCAAATCACAAAATGTATACGCAATGAATACAAATCATATTAACAAATGACATAAAGTGCAGACGCACTGTAGTTCAGAATATATCAGCAAATCACAAAATGTATAGGCAATGAATACAAATCATATTAACAAATGACATAAAGTGCACACGCACTGTAGTACAGAACATATCAGGAAATCACAAAATGTATAGGCAATGTGTACAAATCATATTAACAAATGGCATAAAGTGCACACGCACTGTAGTTCTTTTTTACCATTTTTTCAAGAACTAGGATAGGAAAGGGAAGGTTTGCGTCATGGTTGTAGCACATTAGGTTGCACGCAGCTGCACTGAAAGTCCATATCTTTCAACAGAAGCACAACACCAAGTGAGACAATCTGAAGTTCTTTTCCCTGAAGTATTAATCAGTGTAGCCAAGACACTGAAATGTCGTAGTAATATTCCATGTTATCATTTTGGTAGTACATTAGGTACACCAAACAGTGGGACCATAATAACATCTCCATCGCTCAAGGTGGTGAACAGCATGTCGTGTCAACACCACATTCTTGTAAGGTACACCAACATAGAATTAGTGCAAAAACCAAATATAGTGCTCCATGAGCTTGAGGATAGACAGGACAAACGGATATTGCAGTAATTTCTGGTAATTAGGTCAGAAGGTGAAGGACTTTAAGTCTTATGCCAGTCATCATTGATAATTACACTAGTCTAACAACTGATACGATTAATTCGTGGCACTCATCGCCCAGTTACTGAACATTTCTGTACCATGTATGAAGTATTACCGAATAATGTTCATAAGTCAACTATTTAGAGAGAACACTGGCACTCATTGACCAGTTACAAACCATCAGACGTCATCATTCAAAACAGGAGTTAATGAGTGTAGCATCAAGCTACTGGTATTCATATATATATATATATATATATATATATATATATATATATATATATATAGCATGTAAGTGATATAATATAAATTTAAAATATAAGAAACATTGGCATTCGTTGGTCAGCAAGTATTGAATATTACAAAACATTTTTCATCATTCAAGTGACATATGACATATTTAAAAATAATTATTGGCACTCAGTGGCCAGTTACAAATCATCAGAAGTCATCAGTCAAAAGAGGAGTTAAAGAGTGTAGAGCATGCATGCATTATTACAAAATATCATTCACTATTACTCAGAACTCATCATTTAAGTGACATAAGACATAATTAAAATGTAACACTCTGTAACTATTACTCAAAGTCTGTGATTAGAAAACATCATTCAGTATTACTCATAACTCTTTTAAATTGGTAGTATTATTTGGGACTGGTAATACATTTTTTTTGTGCTAGCAATGCATTGCGTTGGGATCGATAATTAATTGCTGGGGGCATAACAATATTTGCATTTGACTTATTGCTGCAAATGAAGATGTGTAACGTCATTCGTCATGAGTCAGCTGTACCAAGGTTATGAAACAAATAGAGTACATGTGATCACATTCATGAATGACACAGGTATAATGACCTACTGCTTATAACATATTAATTTCGTGAATAATTTCTCCTGCAAAAAATACTAAATGGATTATTAAGCTGAAAGAAGAAACGCATCTTATGCTGAAAAGTAGTGAACTTCGAATTAACAGGTAACGAAATGTGTATAAAATATATATGTTCTCTAGCTGTCCTTTCCAAAACCTTCAGTCATCATACCATGCGACATAAGACATACTGTCAAAACTAACTGCAACAAAAACTTCAATAACTACATAGCATAAATACCTAAACTTCAACATTATCCTCATCTGCAAAGAAAAACTTCGTTATCATTACTATCATTACCTGCAAAGAAAAACTTCATTATCCATATCACTATATTCTTCATCATTATTCATCGTCCTTCATTATCATCTGCAAAAAGACACTTCATCATACAACTATTCATAGTATAAAGTTCATTATTTCTAGCATATTTCATCACTAAAACTAAGATGTGTAGCTCTGTCTGACAGCTGCATCAATCGCCTCGTATTCTGAAAGAAAAGATTAGTTAAGACTGCTGTCATACGATGTGTATAGTATATTCTTGTTATTGCTTGTTAATTCTGATCCATTTACTCTTCGTGACGAGGTATTGTATTTTCTTTCGTTCATTGCGAAGGTGAAATTCCCACAATTTATTTTTTTACACGTTATTTCTTTCTGAAAATGATGAACAATGATTAATGTCTTGCATTTAAATCATATACCCATTAAACAAAAACTGGTTTCTAGTGATATAATTGAGCATACAGCATAGCATGACAGAAAACGTAATATGTCAAAAACATAGACAGTGTGCAGGTGCAAAAATGTACACAGAGTATCACAATGCAGCAGCAAAAAAAAAAAAAAAAAAAAAAATGTAAAATAGTTACGATGTTGAGATATCATAAGGCAAAATGTCAAAGTCATCTGGTGTTTGTTATATCTCAAATATTTCGTAGTGCATACAAACAAAACAGTAAAAACTATCATACATACATAAAAAATGGAAAATGTGCACGGTCTGATGCGTAACGACAAGAAGAGCGACCTGCTAACCTTACCTTGCCGGGCACTTGCCAAGAAAAAAAATACGATAATCATCACTAAGTAATCACATAGATATAATTGCATAAGTGGTCACAAAAATATCAGGAAATGGCATTACAGTGTGATAAATCATGAAGTATGTTCATTCAATAAAGGGATTGATGTTGGAGGTATGGTGATTCCCTTTGGTTTTTCTGGTTCTCAGAGTTTCGACGTGTACTACATTGGGGTGAGGAATGCTGCGAATTCGATATGGACGTGCGTATAAAAGCTCAGATTTGCTACATCTACTTTTTCCTCTATTAGATAAATAATGTGTGCCTACTAATATCTTCGGTCCAATGTGAGAGTCAAGGCGTGTACAAATCTGTTTTTGCTGTCTTCTCCGGCGCTCTGCGGCACGTTTGATGTTGTTCAGCGCAATGTCAATTATTTCATGGTGTCGTAGTCGACAAGATGTAGGAAGGGTTACTAATTCTTTAATTTTGTTAGGTGGTTCAACATTTTTCAGTATAACAGACGGAGATAGCATAGTAGATTCATTTGGTATGGAGTTACTTACATCCTGGAATGAGAGTATGTGTGTGTCCCAATCAATATGTTTTTTATGGCAGTATATTCTACACAGTTTACCAATTACTCTCATTAATCGTTCACAAGGGTTCGAAGAAGCATGGTACCTGGATATATAGATCGGAGAAATGTTTCTAGCTCGTAACATATGTGTCCATATAGCAGATCGAAACTGTGATCCATTGTCGGAAATTACTTTCAACACATGCCCTACATGAAATAGAAAATGTTTTACAAATGCTTTTGAAACAGTTTTAGCAGTAGCTTTGCGTAATTGAGTGAAGGTAGCAAATTTTGAAGTGAGTTCAACAACGACATAGATGTAGCAAAAACCTTTATTAATTCTGGGAATCAGACCAAAAATATCTACAGCGGCCATGTGTCTCAATTTAACAGGTACAATGGGATGTAATGGAGGAATATGTGAAGTCGTATGTGACTTAGCTTTCTGGCAGATTTTACATGACGCCAAAACTCGTCGAATACGTTTCTCCATGTTGGTATAATAACAGTTCTGTCTCAGTATAAGAAAACATTTTCTGGCTCCGTAATGTGCGTAACTTAAATGAGTATACCAGATTAATTTGTTAACAAGCTCGTTAGGAATGCATAATAACCAATTGTTGCTGTCAGGGTGAGAGCGGCGAAATAGAATGTTATTGCGTACAGTGTAATGGTTTCTAATGGTAACATTACTCCTATCTTGCCAAAGGTGTTTAATTTCTTTCCATACATTGACTTTACTCTGCTCTTGTGCTATGTCTTGTAATGACGACGAAATGAAATTCTCAAATGCAACTTGTTGAATGAACATAACGTTGAAATCTGCTTTGCAGAAGTTGGTTGCGATGTCTTGCTGATTGTTGCTAAGAGAACGGGATAGTGGGTCTGCCACAATATTTTGTGTACCGGGAATGTGAACAATTGTAAAATTAAATTCCTGTAAATAAAGTTTCCATCTACTTAATCTCTCGTGTGTAAATTTAGCGGAAAGTAAAAATTGTACCGCTCTATGATCTGTGTAAACGGTCGTATGCCTTCCATAAAGAAAATGCCGAAATCTCGCAAATGCACATACAACACATAATGTGTCAAGTTCTGTAACAGAATAACTACGTTCAGCAGGTGACAGAATGCGACTCGCAAATGCTATGTTTTTAATAACTGTAGTGTCATCTTCTTCAATTTCCTAAAAAATGTGTACGCCTAAAGCGGTGTTAGAACTGTTGGTGGCAATGGAAAAATTTCTAGTAAGATCTGGGTGTGATAAAAGTGGTGCATTCAACCAAGCTTCTTTCAGGTTCACAAATTCAGAATGTGCTTGCCTATCCCAGTGCCAAATAGTGTTTTTACCTGTCAATTGACATAATCTAGGGGTGTCTAAAGCAGAGTAATGAATAAATTTACGAAAAAAGTTAATTAAACCCAAAAAGCTGCGTAGTTGTTTCTTCGTCGTAGGAACAGTAATGTCACGTAAAGCTTGAAGTTTTTCCGGATCAGGCGCAATGCCCTCTGCTGAAATTACATGTCCAAGAAATTTTATAGAAGTTTTGCCAAAGTGCGATTTACTGAGATTAACTGTGAGTCCTTGTGCACGAAAAGTTCGTAACAGTTGTTCAAGAATCAGATTGTGTTCAGACCAGCTAGCTTCTGCAATAAGAATGTCGTCTACATACGTTGTGATTCTGTCTTTAAGTTCTGTCGGAAGTATTGTATTCAAACCGCGAATAAATGCTGCTGAAGAAATAGTTAAACCGAACGGTAATTTACAAAATTAATAACAGTCACCAAAACAGAGAAAAGCCGTGTACTTTCTGCAGTCCTGATGGAGTTGAATTTGCCAAAATCCCGATTTCAAATCTAATGTGGAATAAATAGCAGTACCATGAAATTTCTGTAGAAGTTCTTCTAGTGTCTGTGGGCGATCTGTTTCATTAATAATAATATCATTGATGTGACGCGAATCAAGTACGAGGCGAAGTGAACCATCCTTTTTCTAAACAATATGGAGCGGGTTTATGTACGGACTAACTGCCGGTTCAATAATTCCTTGGTCAAGCATAGCTTGCAATTCTTTCTTAACTTGTTCTCTGTGAATATACGGAATAGGATAATGTTTGGCCTTAAATGTGTCGTGCTGTTTAACTTGAAATTCATACATAAAACCAGGAACGTTGTCAAAAACTGGAGCTTGCTGTAAAAGAATTTTGCGTAGTTGCGTGCGTTCGTCGCCTGTATTTGCACTGCTCTGTTTAACTTTATCAGAAATCATCTGTATAACGTCATAGTCGGCTTCGTCTGGAGTATTATAGTTGTGTACGTACGTACCTGTGAACAATGTGGAATGACAGTCTATGTTACGTGATGCGGAAATGACCTCTGTACGATTAATTGTTTGTTCTTCTGCAGATAAAGATTGCTGAAATTCTAAAGCCAGTTGTACATTTTCATCCTTTAACATTAAATAGGAGTTTTGAAAGTCAATAATTGCGTCGTGTTGTACCAGAAAATTCGTACCTAAAATAACGTCTGTCGTCAATAAGGGAACAATCCAAAAATTGGAGTGAAATGTATGATATGCAATACAAAATGATAAATGTGTCTGTAATTTTACATCTACTCCTTTACTAGATACTGCTCCTTTTACTTTACTTTTCCTAATGGTAACGTAGGATAGGTATTCCCTTTATTACATTCGTTGAAAGTTTCTTCATTTATGACTGACATAAGAGATCCAGAATCGATTACTGCTGAAAATTTGGATGTCCAATCCTTACTTCAATGACAGGGTGTGAAACGGTTTTTTGAATAACTGGTCTTTCCTGCAAAAGAGAGTCTCGGATGTCGTCAAAAGTAATAACATTTTCGTGAACAAGATTCTGCGTGTCAAAAGTATTGCTTGCGTTACTGGAAGATGCAACCTGTACTGAATTTAGTCAAATTCTATTTGACGTGCTATTATTTTCGGGAGGATGCTGTGGCATTTCAACTATTTGTACTGTTGTGTTATTTCTTCCTGACGTATTACGTTCGGGATGATATCTACTGTCTGGTTCATTCATGATAATATGTTGTTGCGGATGATTTTGCTTTTGGTAAGACCGACTGTTATTAAACGTACGCTGAAAATTGTGCTCATTACTTTTACGTCTGTCATGATAGTCATTTCTATACGGTGCATTGCGATAGGAATTGAAATGGTGTGTTTTCTGTACGTAGTTATTTCCTTGTTGCTGTGCATTACTATTTGTTGGAGTTGACGCTATACGCGTAGGCGGTGAAACATTAAAGCTTGGTTGACCTTGCAGACTACATTGTTGGTTAGGTATACTAACCGGCTGGTTTTGTTGCTGTTGCGGAGAAAAACCTCTATTGTTACCAAAATGTGGTCGCTGTTGCTGATAATCTTGACGATACTGTTAAAATTTAGTCTGTTATTAAAGTTCTGGTGGTTGTCGTTCCTGAAGCGTCTATTAGCTTTGCTATTGAAATTGCGTGGCTGATCGTAATTGCTGTATGTTTGTTGACCTTGGTTATTGCATGAAAAATTTTTGTTTATAAAGGAATAATCCGATTGCTGCACTTCCAAAAGCTGCAACAGATATCTGAATGCCGAAATATATTCTTTCTGCTGACCCGTTAAAAGTGACACAATTAATGATCATGGTAATTTAGAAATACATAATTGAATAAGTGCAGATTCACTGTATGGGTCACTAAAGTACTGATTTTGTGGGACCATGTGTTCAAAAAATTGCGTGACAGCGGGAAAATTTGTGTTCTCATAATTCGGTAAACTAATTAATTGATCCTTGATTCCGCGCTGTGTCGTCTTCGACCAATACGCTGACAGAAAAGCATTGTGAAATTCTTCTACCGAGTAGCATTGTCTCGCAATCGGTCTCATACGAGTTGCCGGTTCGCGTTCCAAAAAAACTGCAAATAAATTCAAGTTTATGTGTTACGGGCCAAGCCGGTGGAAAAGCAAAGCTAAATTGTTGTAACCAATCCAAGGAGTGTATCTGTGTTCTGTCATTTTTAAATACTTTAAATTTTTTCACTGATAGAAATTGTTTGAAATCAAAATTATCGTCTCTGTACGTCTGAACAGATTCAGGATTGTATGAGAATCTATTTGTCTGTGATTGTTCGGAATCTAAGTCACGCTCTCTCTGTAAATTACCTAAATTATACTGGCTGTGTGAGTGTGACAAATGTTCGGAATGTGCCGTATGCTGTGACGTGTTATTGACCGAAACATTTTTCATCTCTGTCACTTCTTGCTGTAAAGTTGACAATTTTCTACGTAATGTATTATTGGACGAATCTATCTCATTGATCGTCTGCTGTAAATTTTGGAATTCAGGTGTTTGATTAAACAAAATCGGTGAAGTATCGTCTGATTTGCTGTCATTATTACTTTCGATAACATCAATACGACTGGCCAATTCATCATATTTTTCAGTCAGTATTTTTACCTGGTCATCGTTTTTAGTGTCACAAGCATTAATTTGTTTTTGTATTTTACGTGTGGTTTCGTTCAGTTTTTTAAAGTCTGCTTTGATGACATCGGAATCCTGTATTAGTTCTAATTGTTTAAGTCTGTCGGTCACTATCTGAAAGTCTACGGTGTGTGTATCTGTTTTTGATTTAAGATCGGAAATTTTATCACGCAATTCGGTGTTCAACTGTTTGATAGTATTAATTTCGTCTGATACTGTAGCAATATTGTTATCTGCGTATGTTTTCGCCTTCGTAAACAATTTACGCTTATCTTCCTGTCTCTGTGCAGTAATTGTTTCCATCACTTGTCACTTTACTTTATTCTGTTCCTGTATGAATTTACGGTAACGCGTTTCACTGTTTTGTAGGTGGTGATTAAAACGTTCGTCAATTTGACTGTTCTGTTGGTCAAATTTCGCGTCTACTTTTGCATCCAGTGTGCGTGAAAGTTCTGCTGACGTTAATTTAAACTCGTCGCGTAACTGTGTTGTGTTTTCAGAGCATTGGTTATCGACTGCACTAATTTCGTCTTTAAGTAATTTAGTTGTAGCTGCATGTCTATTATTTAATTCTTGTGCCACAGATCTAATTTTTTCACTACTGTTCCTAGCACAAGCCTAAATTTCCTCACGTAATTGTTCCTTACTATCATGACATCGCACAGCAACGGCTGTAATCTCTTCACTAAGCTGTTTGGAATTGTTATCTAGTTTTTCATTAAGTTGTTTGTTCTGTTCACTAAGTTGTTTGTGATTGTTGTCATGTTTATCATTCGACTGTTTATGACTTTCACTAAGTTGTTTGTGATTGTTGTCATGTTCTTTCTTAAACTGTAGCAATACTGCCATAGTTTGATCCAAGCTAAAATTAGCGACTCTATTTTCTATGCTGTGTGTTGGTGTATCTGTATTTGTCACGTTTTCTGTAACCATTTGGTCATTCTGTAATTCTTGAAAATGTTTCCCAATCGGATGTGCACTGTTAGTCACTACCTCGGAATCTAATAAATCTGTCGTATTTTGAGTACACTGTTCATTTTCGTTAAAAAAATTCACGTGTTCACAATTCAAATTTTGCAAATCGGGCGTGTCGAACTGGGCAACGTTCATTGTAACAGAACGTCCCGCGTCATCAATTGTCGTTAAATTAACAGAGGACATAATTGAATTCGTTTGCTCATCATTAGCATTAAAATCATTACTAGTGATCAGTACGCACTTATTGTCTGTAAATGGAGGACTATCATCATTACACTGAGTGTCGCAAGTATTATCGGTCAAATTATTAGAGTCGGCTATTTCACTCATTGCGCATCGCGATGTACTGTTAACAGTTTTTCGCGGCATTTTTCACAAATCAAAATTAATCACAAATGAAACAAGGACAATACAAAAATGCAACAAACACAATTACAAAAAGAGCAACAAATTGCCGATGATCTGTGAAAAAAAAAGAGTGTCAAATCAGTAAATGCGTTGCCCCAGATGCAAACTACATTTAAGTAAATAAGAGCAGATATATGACTACTTATCAGAAGATTCAAAAAGAAATACGATCCTGGCCGGATGTCGCCAGGTGTAACCTACCCACAAAAATACTTTAAGTAAATGAACCAACTGTAACCTCCCACGGAAGTAATAATTAAATGAATTTTAAAATATTGTAACCTATGAACAAAATTGGCTCCCATTTATTATCTCCGTGCAGAAATGCATTCACATTCAATGTACCCACAAAATTCTTTTCTCATTCAATGTTAAGTTCGAAACAGAAAAATTCCGAAACCACAAAATAATAAAAAAATTCAGTAACCTGGTAGATTTTATGACGACAGCAGCGCTGCGCCTCGGCCCTGTATTCTGAATAAAAAAAAAAAAAAAAACCAAAAAAAAATTTTACCTCAATAAAAACTGCGAATATATCTGCTCCTACCTACAAATTTTTTCGGCACAGCTCCGTGCAATGCTGGCGTACGCTTTGTGATTCGGAAAATGAATAATTATTCATTGGATAAAATCTTGAAATTGAAATGAATGCCTTTTTTTAAAAATAATTACTTTATATTATAAAAATTATTGTTGGGGCATTTTTTGAAAGAAATTGGACGACAGTTAACATACATTACTAGATACGCGCAAGGCTGCTTCTTGACCTTCTACAATAATACTCATCCTCCAGAGTCCCGACCAGGGCAGACTGCAGACAAGCGCAGACACGCGCCGACTACTGCCGATTCACGCAGAGTACTCAAGTCTACTTCAGACAAGCGAAGACTACTGTCGACTAGCGACAAGCAACAACTAACTACATACTGCTCTCTGGTCAGAGACTCTCCTAAGTCTTGCCTGTTGCAGGCAGCGCATACATCGCATACCTCTTACTACCTACAGCTGCAGAAGACATTCCTAAAACAGCGGTCTATTTGAATTCACCCGAATGCCATTCAGACTATGTAATGCCGCCCAGACCTTCCTACGTTTTATGGATGAGGTTACAAGAGATTTAGATTTTTGCTATGTGTATATAGATGATTTATTGGTGATGTCTACATCGGTAGAGGAGCACTTACAGCATTTGGCACACGTGTTTGACCGCCTACGCACACATGGACTAGTAATTAATCCTGCGAAGTGTGTTTTTGGTGAGAAAGAGGTCCACTTTCTAGGATATTTGTTGAATGCACAGGGTATTCAACCGCCACACAGTAAAATAGAGGCCATAAACAAATACCCCCGCCCTGTCACAGTCAGAGAATCACGACGATTCATTGAGTAGTGAATTTCTACCAACGCTTCATTCGCAATCATGCAATGATAACTGCACCATTGAATGAACTACTTAAAGGCGCACCTAAACCTAACAACAGTGTGCATTGGACTATCGAGGCAGACACCGCGTTTCACGCTACAAGAAAAGCTATAGCAGAGGCCGCACAATTAGCACACCCGGTCGCGCATGCTCCACTCGCTCTCATGGTTGATGCTTCGTCCACTGCCATTGGTGCCGTACTTCAGTAACAAATTGATCAGTTATGGCAGCCCATTGCATTTTGTAGTCATAAGTTTTCACCATCTCAGCAACGTTTGGCAACATATGACCGTGAGCTGTACGCAGCTTATGCGGCAGTAAAAAAATTCAGACACGCATTAGAAGGGCGACAGTTGACGATTTACACAGATCGTAAACCACTTACCTATGCCTTTAAGGTAAAGCCAGAGAAAGAATCGCCCAGGTAGCTGCGACACTTAGATTAAATCAGCCAGTTCACGACCAGCATTGTGTACGTGGGAGGGAAGCTAAATGTTCCAGCTCATGCACTTTCTTGCATAGAAGCAGTGTCCACAGTAGCAGATGACATCAGACAGGTAGAAGCAGCGACAAAGTCCATTGATTTCGACGCCCTCGCGCATGCGCAACAATGTGATAGTGAGTTGCGTGATCTATTGCAACAAGAGAAAGGATTGTAACTACAGCTCGTGACATGTCCTGAAGCAAGCATTGAGTTGTACTGTGACGTAGCAAGAGGGAAGATACGTCCATTTGTGCCACAGCAATTCAGAACACAGGCAATTGCATCAATGCACAATCTGTCACACCCAAGAGTAAGAGCCACACTCAGGTTGATCAAACAGAAATTTGTATGGCCATGTACGCACACAGACTGTAAAACATTTGTGAAGCAATGCTTGGCGTGCCAGAGGCATAAAATCGCACAGCACATCAGGGCACCATTAGGCACATTTCTTCCACCAAATCAGCGTTCTGACCATGTGCATGTTGACATCATCGGCCCACTCTCGGCATCGGAAGGCTACAGGTATTGCCTCACGGCGATTGACAGATTTACTAGGTGGCCTGAGGCATTTCCAATGAAGGACATCACTGCAGAAACTACAGCTCAAACATTTTTTCGTGGTTGGATTGTCCGGTTTGGAGTTCCACTGAGAATTACAACTGATCAAGGACGACGATTTGAAGCCTACTTTTTCAAAGCATTGGCTACGTTATTATGTAAGAAACGCATACCACCCGGCATCAAATGGCATGGTTGAGCGTCTTCATCGACAGTTAAAGGCAGCACTGAGATGTCACGCAACACCGAATTGGACAGAAACACCACATATCGTACTTTTGGGTCTACGAACGTCATTCAAAAGTGATCTGAAAGCAACAGTAGCAGAACTGGTGTATGGACAAACGTTACGCCTACCTGGAGAATTTCTGCACAGCATGGCAGATGATACAATTACAGCCTCAGAATTCGCCACAAGATTAAGAGAGCATATACGCCAACTGAGACCAACAATGCCTAGAAACCAGCTTGGAAGATACTCGTTCGTTTTTGTGGAGCTAGACAAGTGCACGCATGTATTCTTACGCAATGATACTGTGCATAAACCACTGCAGCCACCATATGACGGACCATATCTGCTAGTCAGTAGGGTTACCAATACTTTCCGCATAATGATTAACGGTACACCCAGCACAGTTGCAGTGACCGTATCAAGCCTCCATTTCTGGACGCATCAGACACCACAGCTACCACTGAACACAAACCAGAGAAGACAGGAGAAGCTACAAGATGTGTTCCTGTACCCCATGAACACCACAACACTCAGCGAACAACAGTCATTGCAACACCAAGACCGACGTCGAGGACTACTACACCACTCCCTGACACAACCACTGACAGACGTGACGCACCGCCCGGTTTCAAGAAAGAAGTAGTTACAAGAGCTGGACGGCGTGTGAAATTTAATCTGCGGTATCGTTAGCATTGAAGGGGGGAGTCATGTAGTGACCTATTTCTGACAATCGATCCCTACAAGTGTACATTGCTTCATAAACATTCCGCGAAGCGTTAATTTACATGCATTGATGTAGTTATTCTTTGACTTAGCTTTTGTTAGTTATTCCGTGCAGTTCATGTCTACACAATTCATTCATGTGTGTAGTGTTCAGTTATTGCTAAATGCATGTGGGAATAAAGGAATTGTTTTCTCTAACACCCACACTATAAAGCACTGGCTATTATGAATGATAATTGTCTATCAGTGTTCGTTACCTAAATCACTGTCTAAGTAATGTTTAGTTCAATTATCTAGATGAATGTTCACTTTATTCTAGTAGGTAAAAGTCCATCGTTCGAATTCTAATGTCGTGATATTTGAAGTCAGGATATCGTATTACTGCGTCATAATAGATCGCAATTACTCAATCTCAAAAACAATCTAAGCGCGCCTAAATGTACGAGCATTCCAATAGATGACCTGCTTCGGGTAACTCTAGTAACGTAATGACAATGCATTGAATTATACTGAGTCATTACTCACTATTCCCAAAGAGAACTCACATGGAGTATTCTTTGGGATCGTTCGTTCTACTTTGCGAATGTTAATTTATGCTAATTTTGCGATGTATTATGATTTTGATTTTAATTTTACTGAATTTTAATCTTTCTTTCGTAGACTGCTAAATTGTCAAGTCTTAGATTCCTGATTTAATTACTTGTTATTGTCCTAATAATAGTGATAAATAGAACTTCGTTCGCTTATTCACTTTTCTGGGAATTTGGGACTTGGGGGAAATCTTTAAGGTATTGGGAGCTAATATTTGATTTTTATTTCTCGTCCGAGGAAGGCATTACATACCTTAGAGTACTACAATTGAGAGCAGCTCTCACAAAAAAAAATTATCTTCTGGAACAGTTGATCTTACCCTGTCAAGCAACATTTGTATTATTTCAGATAAAATTTGTGAAACCGCTCAGTGTAATACTTTCAGCACAAGTACAAAAAAGCCTAAGCCACGACAGCAACGTTGTAGGAAGCACATGCACAAGACCAGTATACAAGCAGATGTCATTTCGTGTGAACAGGTTTTTGTTATCTACGCTCGATCAGTTCTATCTAACGAGACCGCCCGTCAGGATAATGCCAAAAACAGTTCCAAATTATTTTCACAACAGGCTACGCAATGAGAAGAAACTATTTTGTATTGTTCACAGTTTATTGAATGCAGAGCAAAAGCTTACAGACGATATACCGACCCCGCACAGTTATCCTATACAAACCGAAAACAGCTCTAATAACACTGAGAGTCCTCCAGTGTTAAAAACTATTCAAGGTCAAGTTCAATCGACAGTGCAGCGTATTGAAAGCATGGAAGTTCAATCGACAGTACAGCGTATTGAAAGCATGGAGGCCACGTGAAGACTAAGTATGATATCTGCAGCACGTAAGATCCATGCCGTCCTTGAAACCAGCAGCGGCGAGGTCAACAGTACCGTCTGGCTGCACAACGGCAGGCCACAGCTTAGTTCAAAGCAATGTAGCGCAACGCCGACCAAAACAAAACTCGTCTCCGCATATTTCAAGCAATGTGCATCTGATTTAACAGAAGTGCACAGATTCTATGAGATCAATCGCCAAGTCATCAGTAACACATCAATCAGCAGTAACATATCCAGGGTTCAGTACCACCAGCACCGAACTGTCAGGCATATTTATTTAAAAACATCGATTTCCAAAACCAGGCACATCTACATTCATCTCAAAAATATTATGCCAAGCCAAACACAGAGCAGGATCAATTTAATTGCCCTTTGTAAATATAACATAGCAGAATCTGCCATCACATAAATTACTTTATACACGATTTTGCATTCCCGAACTGTGACGTTATACGTGATTTTGACACTGAGACACTGAATTTTTCCATTTCTTTCATCTTTTGTAGCTATGCAACACCTGAATGATATGCACTGAATGTCAATTTAGATCGTGTAGGATAAAGAGAAATTACTGAAAAACCAATATGATAATAATACGGGTGATTATGAACGAAATTACACCCACGCTTTTTTCAACAGCAATCATTTGAAAAGATAATTTTACGTAATTTATTCTGCAAAATTTATGTAACCAGCTACGTTATTTACGCTGCAGATATGCACCAATCTTGACTGCATAAATAATTTTTTCAGTTCGACATATTGGATTCTGAAGACATTACACTACAGCTATTAATGTATTTTTTCGCCGTTCAGCATTGTATAAATTTTTTGCTATTTTTCAGGAACTATGCTAATTGCCAAATTTTGTACATATGTGCTTATTAATGTTGCCAGCTTTCATATGTGCTTATTCTGATTTACATATGGGTGTACATAATAATATTTTTACCTGATGCAATTCCCATCCTTATACAAATTCTATTGATACCTTGTTTTCACGATTCCTTGATTATTCAGGATTGGTTACTGTTAGGTTTTCTTAATACTACGTGTATAAAGCCACTGAGAGCCACAGCATTATGTTATGAACCAGTGATGTCCCGTGTAATCTTAGGTTATTCCATGTCTAATTGGCAGTCTCGTGCCACACTTATAGATGTTGTCTTATTCAGAGTTCACTTTTACTTTTGCATGTTCACTTTGATGTAAGGCATTGTTGCTTCATCCAGTCTGTAATTTCATTAGGAACTGAAATTTTTCTGATCAGATAGATTTCTCGATGTTGAGGTAGGTAGAAATAGTCACGTTCCACTACCTTACCTTTGCTACTTTTTGCACCTTCCATTATCCAGTCTCCTAACTCTGTTCATGGTACTGGTGCAATTTACTACTGGTATTCATACTTCAACATAAGTGACTATAGATGTTGTTTGGATCTCAGAAGGAACTCTACTATGAACAGTAGTGATTATGCTGGTCAACACATAGCAGATACAATGATAATTGCCAACTACGACTGTTGGAAATCTGTTGCCGAGTACTTCTTGTATCGCTGCACATGACTGAGGAAAAAATAAGGAGTTCAGATGCATTGGTACACTGAATGAAATACACATTCGTCACTACTAAGTTGTTGAACCTGCACAAGAAATGGAATTTATGATGCAGTCACTTCAACATGCTCATAGGCTTCTGCTGTGACTCTTCCTTTCCCTTGCCCAATCCTATATCACTATCATGACGATTAGGATTATATACTTTACTTGCTTTACATGATTTATTTGTCAGCAACCATGTTTACAAGGCAATTTACACATATTATAACCACACTATGATTTATGATTTATGCTAGTGCACCTCAGCACTAGCAATTCCTTCTAGTGTAATAATGTTATACACTTAGATAAATTTACCAAACATTTGCTGTACAATGTACTTCCAAATATGTATCAAGTTTATTAAACCCCGCTGTAGGCTTGTGAAAGAAGTATTTTGAGGCGCACTTGTATGTGGCACCAGAATAAGATAATAATATTTATAAATTAAAATGAAACTTGTATACTATAAACAATGATCGGCTCGATAATACGGATCGCTGTCCGTGCGCGACAGCAGATTCAAAGATCTCTAGTCTAAGATTATTATAGTGTTCGAGTAAGAGGGGGCTGGGTGCACAGTTGTAGGTAGCTGTCTGTGAGGGAAAAACGATGGAGTAGGAACTTTCTGTGGTGTACTGTGTGAAGCCACCAAGTGTTAGAATAATTTAGATGTGTCAGTATTGTTGAACGTGGAAGCAGAAGTCTTCATGCAAGCAAGATAAGGATGTTACATAATTATGGTTCGTATTTTTGCCAGCGCGTTAATGTAGATGAATCGGATGATAATTTGTAATTTTTGAGTAACCCCAGGATGCATGTAAACCGTTTTAATAAAAACGCTAGTTAGATATTTCACTTTGTAGGGTTTCTAAACATTGTTAACAGAGCTACTTTTAATTTGATGATTTGCATTTATGAAAGATAATACTTGCTGTTTAAATCTCATTGTTTCTGAATCAGTAGTGAGTAATGTAACTTCAGTTGGCAGATGCTTTAGAAAGAGCAAAGCCCCTTAGACACCGAATCATTTGGCCCTCTTCAAAACTGATAACTTTGGTCCCTGTGCACATAGAAAATAAATTAAATTCTCTTACCTCTGAAGCAGCAACGATGGAACGCCGTATATTCTGGTCTCTCATATAAAAATATAAATATGCTAACCACAGACTCAGCGGTACGCAATGCTGGCAATAATATTTGAAACGGACATAAATTCATTTGGCTGGTAAACGAGATCATTTAAGAAAATCCAATTTCCTTAAAAAATATGACCTGGACACGGAGGCGGTACTGATTATGGTGAATTACTAACACTCAGTTTTTTAGCAAAATTATATTGCAAGTTAGGTTTGTCTTTTCAAAAGCATCTGACAACTTAAGTTACATTACTCACAATTAATTCACAAACAATGCGGTTTAAACAGGAAGTATTATCTAACTTCAGTAATCCAACATAAATGCAAGTTAACAAATTAAATATAGCTCTGTCAAGATATCTTAGAAACCTTACAAAGTGAAATATGTAACTGGCCTTTTCGTCAAAAGGGTTTACGTACATCCCCGGGTTAGTCAACAATTACAAATTATCAGCCAACTCAACTATACTAACGCGCTGGCTGAAGCAGAAACCATAATTATTTAACATCTTTACCTTGTTGGCACGAAGAGTTCTGCTTCCCAGTTCAGTAATACTGAGATACCTAAATTAATCTGACACTTAGTGGCTTCACGCAGCACACCGAAAGAACTGCTTACTCCATCGTCATTCCCACACAGACCGTTCCCTACAACTGTGCGCCCAGCGCTCTCTTACTCCAGTACTACAATAATATAAGACCAGTGGTCTTTGGCTCTGCGGGCGCGCACATTCAGCGACCCGCATTATCGAGCCTATCAGAGACTTTCATCGTCCATAGTATACTAGTTCCATTTTTATTTATTAATATCATTACCTTATTCTGCCGGCCGGAGTGGCCGTGTGGTTCTAGGCGCTACAGTCTGGAGCCGAAGGACCGCTACGGTCGCAGGTTCGAATCCTGCCTCGGGCATGGATGTGTGTGATGTCCTTAGGTTAGTTAGGTTTACTTAGTTCTAAGTTCTAGGCGACTGATGACCACAGACGTTAAGTCGCATAGTGCTCAGACCCATTTGAACCATTTTGAACCATTATCTTATTCTGGTGCCACATACAAGTTCGCCCCGGTATACTCTTTCCAATGTTAAATTAAGAAAAATGAAGGCATGTTTGAGCCCAAACAAAGCAGTAACTTCCACTACAATGACTTGCGTGCATCGACAAAAGATAATGTTGTACATAACCGTACAGTGGGACAGCGAGGGCGTGGTGAACTAGGAATAGCTTCCGAGACGGGTAACAAGAAATGCTGACGTTTATTGTCAACAACTGAGACGTCTTGCCGACCCAATCCAAGAACAACGACCAGGAGGACTACGTGAAGTGCTGCTACTTCACGATAACGCCTGGATGCCTTTCGCTAGACTGACAGATAACACTACACAGGTAATGGGTTCAGAAGTCACTCCGCACCCACATTATTTACCTTATCTTGAGCCCTTAGATATTCATCTTTTCTGTTATCTATCAACCATTCTTTAAAGAACTTCCTTTCCGGATATAAATGTGCTCCAAAAATGGCTCGACGAGTTCTTCGTCTCAAAACAAGTCTCTTGTGATTATTATACTTATGAGTCCCTTTATGCCATAACCCAATCAACCCCCCAAAACGTAGAGGAAAACACTTCGCACTCTTGCACCAACCCAACAATAACTCGTGCACCGACCCAATATTTTCGGTAGTCGATTAATTTGGTATTCTTATGACCTTATTTTTTCACTCCTACGAAAATCATTGAAATTGTCGTGTCACCGCCAGACACCACACTTGCTAGGTGGTAGCTTTAAATCGGCCGCGGTCCATTAGTACGAGGGTTATTCCAAAAGTAAGGTCCGATTCGCCGTAACTATTGAAATTTGGCGCCAATGACAAAACACGCATGCGCGCCGACTCCCGGCAAGCCTTGCGCGTCAAACGCCGCCATTCGCTTTGTTACTGTTGCTGAGTGTAGTTCACAGTGTCACTTTACAATGTTTAAAACAATTGATCAGCCCGCCGATTGTGAAGTAAGGGCAGTGATACGGTTTTTGTCTGCAAGAAACAATTCAGCGGCGGAAATCCATCGGCAGATTACTGAAGTGTACGGTCCTAACATAATGAGAGACAGTAAAGTGCGCAAGTGGGTGCGAGCTTTTAATGAAGGACGGGATAATGTGCACGATGAACCATGGTGTGGCCGACCATCAGTGATTTCAGACGATTTGGTCAATGCGGTTGACAAAAAAATTCGTGAAGATCGCCGATTCACTATTACAGACGTAGACATGCATTTTCCGAATGTGAGTAGAACAACTTTGTACAGAATTGTGTCTGAACATTTGAAGTTTCACAAATTGTGTGCCCGTTGGGTTCCCAGGCTGCTTACTGAGCCCCAACGAATGAAAAGAATGGCTTTTGCCCTTGATTCTTTGGAGCGATATCATAAGGAAGGTGACAGTCTTTTAGACAATGTTGTCACAGGGGATGAGACACGGGTTTCTCACATCACTCCAGAGTCTAAACGTCAGTCAATGCAATGGCGTCACACGTCATCGCCAGTCAAGGTCAAGGCAAAGCAGACAATCTCAACACGTAAGGTTATGGCGACTGTCTTCTGGGATAGACGTGGAGTATTGTTAGTCGACTTTATGGAGAGAGGAACAACGATTAATAAAGCCGCCTACTGCGCTACCCTGACTAATCGTCGACGTGCAATCCAGAATAAGCGATGTGGTCTTTTGTCGTCTGGAATCTTGTTGTTGCATGACAATGCCAGACCCCACACTGCAAATGAAACGCAAGCTCTGATCAAGAAATTTGGATGGGAACAGATGGACCATCCTCCTTACAGTCCGGACCTGGCGCCAAGTGATTTCCACCTGTTCCGTTACTTAAAGGAGCTTCTCGGCGGCAAGCGCTTCGACACAGATGATGAAGTGAAAGAAGCAGTTAAGGACTGGTTATCGTCACAGGCGGCCGATTTCTATAACATGGGCATTCAAAGGCTTCTTGAACGATGTGACAAATGTTTAAATAAGTATGGAAGTTATGTAGAAAAATAGATAAAGATGTAAGGAATGTAAATAAAACAATTGTTTTGAAAAAACATTTTAGTTTTGATTTTTTTTTTTTGTAACCGGACCTTACTTTTGGAATAACCCTCGTACATGTCGGACCCGCGTGTCGCCACTGTCAGTGATCGCAGACCGAGCGCCACCACACGGCAGGTCTCGAGAGACTTACTAGCACTCGCCCCAGTTGTACGGACGACTTAGCTAGCGATGCAACACTGACGAAGCCTCGTTTATTTGCAGAGAAGATAGTTAGAATAGCCTTCAGCTAAGTCAATGGCTACGACCTAGCAAGGCGCCATAGCAATTGATTGTTATCGTATGAAGCATGTCTCATCAAGAACGATGTATACAAATGATGGATTAAAGTTAAGTATTCCAGCAGCTACGTACTTTTCTTTATAGCATTCATTACGTATCCTGTTTCAGACCTCACGCCATCCTGCGTGAGCTTATAGCGTGCATTTCGGCTTCCTCTCATTGTGCCTAGGCTGTCTTGTCTAGACACAACAACAATATTTCTGTGTTTTTACTTAACAACTATCGTTTTCGAACGAACTACTTTTCCTGCCCACTATCTCTTCAAATGAAAACGGCCGCTAGCCAGGTAAGTTCGTGTTGCTGTAGAAATTGAAAGGCACGTGTTAGCAGCGATGGGGACTTGACTGATTTGCTGTCGCACTAGTACAGATATTTCCAGTTGATTAGTCGCTACAGGATATAGAGTTCAAACTCATTACCGTTGCACGCATTACATCTATACGGCACACAGATACCTATCAGCTACATGAGGTCCATTGTAACGAATAGGGTTTCACTTTTAGTTAGGCGTGTCTTAACCACAGCCCCATCTTAATAATTTCGTTGCGCTATTAGAATGTTGTTTGTCGCCTCAGAATTTAAATCTGTTCGCATATGGGCTAGATTTCAAATAATGATAAGTGTTTCAAGTCACTGGAAAGCGTGGTCATTGTCTCTAATGCACTGATTATTTAAAGTATCAGACAGTGACAGACTTTCATGCCCTATCATTACAATCGACGAAAGACGTAAGTTATGAACTCACCACCATTTGCCTTTTGGCCGGGGATGCTTCGGTTTGTGGAGCTAGTCGCCTGCTAGTTACTGTGTATAGCATCTAGAATGCTTGTGTTCTGTATCCACAAAAAGATAAAAAAAAAAGATTGTACGGTAACCAGTCATCTGCTTCAGAGACCAGAGAAATAGTACGTGATTTATTTTAGATTTGTTCTTGACTCCCACACAAACTACTTGGCACGACTACAGTATTTTGTGCTGCAGTATGGGAAGTGAGTTGTAAACCAACAATTATTCTCAGAATATTTTTACTTGTTTGACGTTTTTTACCTTTCTTCTCTAAGAGGTTAAGTAAACAATGTCTCCATGCACATTTTACCATCTGTATTCTAAACTGTACATGTTTCTAATATGACACATTATTCAAACAAGCTAGCAATATAATAAATATACCATATGCGTGAATGGCTCAGGTGTCGCCAACCTAAGTTGAAATAGATGTACTTACTCATGTTGCAAAAATTGTGACTATACGAGGAAGACATTGTGTTAATGAACAGGTCGACCACATGACTGCGTAAATCGTCAAACATATTGTGAAAAGCCGCCATATCATTGTACTTCCTCCATGAGATGAGAAGAGTTTTTTCACTACTTTTGCCTGATAAATTCTTCGATAAATTCAGCGTTCTGATTTTTTTGGCGAGAAAAAGTTTGTTCTGAAGTTTAAGATTACCTTTCACACATTTAGGTATGATAAAGTGTAAAAGAAAGTCGCACTGAAAACTAATTACATAGACAGTTAACACCAAATGCATTTTAATTTATTTGGATTGATGCACAAGGGGCCTGTAGATGGCATAGTGGAATGCTGAAACTGGTAGCCTTCAAAAGAAGAGAAAATAACATCTTAAGTTACACAGCTGTTGGTGAATTTCATTGACAATGACAATTAGCTACAATTCATGTTAACTCTTACGCCGCAAGATATTTTTTCTCTGCTTTCAGCACTAACCAAGGGCACCACATACAAACATCATGGAATTCCTTATTATAAGGAGTAATTTTCATTTTTATTGATTGAAACTTAGGGTAAGTGGATGGGTAGGAATTACACATAGAAGAGACGAAGAAATGAACAGTGTTAGTGATGCTTTACAGATATGGTAGAGACAGTGAAGGAACCTCGTTTGCTTTTCTAAGATCCACATTTGTATTCAGACAACGAGTAAATGGTTTAGGGAAACCGTAAAAGTGTAACATCTGGGACGCTAGTGCTTTTCGATTTTCATTACCGTAGCGCCTGCCAGCTCGTTCGGTTACACTGTTAGCACTGATAATACCCAATATTAATAATCAAAAATATTTTCTGGGTATGTAACCATGTTGTCGCCGTAGCGAGGGGCCGAAATTTTGGCCTATATAAAAGCCTGACGTGGTCACGTACCAAGAAATGAATTACTTGCAATGTCACCATCAAGCAGGAATATTCAAAAATAGAGCCCATATAAACATCAGTCTCTCTGTCTCATGCTTCGCTATTGCAGTATGACTGTGGCGCTATGATATCATGATATCAAAAACGTCGTCTCTGTCTTTACCTCCTAAGGAGTTCCTTTTGATACATGACGAAATATAACCTCAATCTCCATCGTCACGTGACATAAAAGCTGCGAAGCAGTTAGGCAAAAGTTCAGTGACCGCTCTCCCCATCCCATAAGAGTAATCAATAGCACTCTAACTGATGAAAGAAGGTTTAACAAAAGTTCACGAATACGTGACTCTTTGCAGATGACTCTAGAGGCGAGTGGAACTTTTTTTGTCTGATATTGACGGTATCGCTTCTTCGCCGTAATGAGAATGTAAACTTAGAGCAGAGAACTTTCGCTTTCAACAAAATGGGGTCCTCTGGAATATACATTTATATATATACCAAACCGAAGAATTTTGATGTGAAGAAATTGCCTTCTCTGTCAACTGTGCTGGCTTTTACTTAAGAAGCACAAAGGACCACGGACATTTCGCTTGAAGCAGTATCGGGTAACCGTAATTAAAATTAATATGTGTGGAAGTGATTTAACAGACTTTTTTTTGTAACGTCAGTATTCATTTACCTGCGAAACTGTTATGAACATTTTTACAGCACCGTTACTTATAACACGTTGTTTCAGAACAATTTCCTTGGTGGAAACAAGATTCTTATACTACTGACGTAGCTTGCGTTGTCTATAAACCGTAAAAATGGCTATGTGGACCACTCCTTTCTTTGGAATGGTTTCTCTATTAATTACTTTCATACAGATTCTGCAACTGGTGTTAATGTGAGTAAAATCAACATAACATCGGTGTGTACTCTCTTGCAGCGAAATAAATTAGCGATTTTTTAAAAGTCGTGGTGCTGTAACACTATTCAGTTTTCATAAAGTGACATGCATAACTTCTAACCGTGTCACCAGTACATTTCACTCTCAAGTTACAACGAATTTTGCTTTCTCCTAATTACAATATTTGTCCAACAATATAAGTTTTTGACTAAACATACAGTTCTTTATGCCCGGCATATTGTAAAAGGGTAGCATAAGTTCTAGGAAACATTAAAATGAATCTGTGCATTGCTCCCGAGGCAGCTAGTGGCATACGTTCGGCGGTTAGGTTTCATTGTTGCTCTCGGATAGCTGTTAGCAAGAACATAAATTTGTTTCGTACTTCCCGTCTGTAGGAAAACTTAATTCCAGATATCGATGATTCAGCCGAAAAATTTAATTTTCATTTTTCTCTTGCATACGATACAGATCAGATGTAAATTTTCAGGTATTTTGCAATGTAAAGTAGTTAGCAAATGTCTTAGCCAGCCGTGGTGGCCGAGCGGTTCTAGGCGCTTCAGTCCGGAACCGTGCGACTGCTACGCTCGCAGGTTCGAATTCTGCCTCGGGCATGCATGTGTGTGATGTCCTTAGGTTGGTTAGCTTTAGGTAGTTTTAAGTCCTGGGGGAGTGATGACCTCAGATGTTAAGTCCCATAGTGCTCAGAGCCATTTTTTGGGAATGTTTTATCGAATTTATTTTGATGACAGGAATGTAATGTTAACATTCTGGAATGGAATGGTGATGTCATTGGAGAAGATGGAATTTGGGATGCTTACCAGGACGAGTTGATATCTAGTACCGTGAAGCAACAGGCCTCTTGAACTTGCAGCTTACGTGGTCGTTTGCTTCAAGTACCAAAGAAGGTGCAACCCATGGCAGTAAATCGATATAGCCTCAAATACTAATACCACTACTGCCTTTGTGTATTTTTGTTGACTGGTTGCTAAAGTATTTACCTGTGCACCATAAAGCAAAATATTTCTTGAGCGTTACTTTGAATCGGTTGTTGTATGTATGGTGGCATTACCTTATTAACGGGAACATTGTTTTCCCACAGTTACACAATGGAGATAGAAATGCACTATGCAGACCACACTATGGAGATAGAAATGCACAATGCAGACCAAGTTTATGACCTGTTTCAAAGGCCTACTGTCCCATGGTGTACAAAATATGTCCGTTCCAGTCTGCATAGGACATAATACTTCTGGCTCTTGGATCAATTATTATTTCCTCGGCATCCAAATCAAGCATCTGACACGACAGAAAAATACTGATCATGGTTTTCAGCCAAGGATAGCGGCCACATGTGGGTTAGCACACGGTCCTACGGTTCGGTGAGCTCCTGCATTTAACTGATGTGGAATATGTGGAGGTATGCCATAGACTGATTGGCTGTTGGGTTGAGCGTAGTGCGCCTCATCAACATCGCTAATACTATCTATTAATTAAACAGGAGGTCAGATAAGAATTTTCAAAAGGGAAAAGGTTTCACCGCTGCACATACTAGGAATTGTTTATTAAAATAGTATAACAGTCACATTTCTAAACTAAAGAATGCTATAAACAACAAGGGATCAGAGTACTTTCTGAACCAGTGATTGCTGACTTTTATACAACTGCCAGCCTTATTTCTGTTCTGCCCTCCTCTGTCCCCTCCCGATGCCTCTCTTCTCTCATCTAGTTTATTATAGCAATGGCTGTGGCCCAAGACGGTCAGCTTGTGTGAATTATACAATGTATCACCCAATATGAAAGCCATTATCAAAACATGGGTGCCCCTACTCTGCCCTTACCACCCACCACGCAGCATATGGTGGTTTGTGGGGTATGTATATAGAACTAGATGTACTTGTAGATGTAGATATTAATGGCTATAACTTATGACACAATACAACCACTGTATCTTAATTAGTGTAATTTATAATATATGGCTGTTACATTTAAAATATTGTTCTCAAAGCAAGTCAGACACTGGTATTACAGAGGACATGTAAAATCAGTAGGAAATTAAAAAAATCAACTCTGTTTATGTAGGAACGTTGCTACAGGTTAGAAAAATTACTACAGGTCACACGAGACATCCATAAAATTACATTGTGGAGATGCATAAAGAAATCACACTAATAACCCATGTCTTCACATTCAAACAATTTCCACATCCCAGTTTCTAGACAGGAACAATTACACGTTTACTTGAAAAAACAAAACAAAATGTGACTGCCTCACTCGCAGTCCCCTCCGTAAGTGGCAACACAGTCTGCTGCCACTGCCACCAATGCTGCCTCTCCTACGTCACCTCTGCTTGACTCGCAAGCTAGAGAGTGGAATGATTTTAATAGTGTAACGTACCTACAACAAATAAAGCCTATGTTCGTCTGTGAAAATGGAATCGCTAAGCAACCTGAGCTATCAGTAATCGGAATCTAACCTGCATAACACTGTGTGCGTGTTGTATGAGTGTCAGTTTTACTGCCATTTAAGCCCCCAACAGGTCGTCACATGAATACCTTAAAACTAACATTTGGAGAAGCTATCTGACTGCGTATTTGAACACGGAAAACTATAGGAACAAATGAACCGGTAACAATGAATTTCTAAGCTATATCATTTCATATTTGAATAAAAAATTACAAGTGATAGAGATTCTGGCTTGTGCAACGGAATCTACTGGCGAAGAGTGCATGACATGTTTCGATGTGTCAGTGTTTCTGTTTTGGCCGTTAAAGTTTTGCACTCACCTCCTTAGATTACTGCTCTTTTTTTCAAGTGGTTTACAGCAATTCACAGCAGCATGCAGCAGCATCAGCAGCGGCTAAAGCTTATTGTTACTAAGAACGAATTTCATAAGGAGTTTGTTTGGGCCCCGTTAACTACTACATAGCTCATAATAAGGGATTTCATAAATTAAGTTTATTTAGAAACTTCAGCAATCATCATAGTTTGACAAGTATTAATAATGGCGAAATGCCTGTCAGTGACGTTATAAGTATCAATAATGGCTGAGCGCCAGATTAAAAAATTATTTCAATTTCAAACTTATACTAAAATTTAATAACCACTCCATATTTATGAACTAGATGTGGAGAATAATAATTGTTACTTGGAAGGTAATGAGGCATCTTTAACTGAAAAGCAAAACATGGTATTATTACAAATTCGGACTAACAATCATGAGCCTAACCCTGTAATTGCGCTTTACCCAATGCTTGCGAAATTTAGCTTGAATTCCATCTTCAAGCGTAGTTAAGTCATCTAAATCTCTTTTGGCACTATAAATGAAATCAGGCATTGAATGTGGTAATATCAGCCATCCCCGACGTGAGGGCAGCTTGACACGTCTTCTGTCTTCGAGTTCTCGAGCAACAATACTGAAATTTTACTCTCACAAACAGACCTCGTCTCACAATGCTTAGGATCAAGCTCCCATGTTTCGCCCTCAGGGTCATACTATCCAGCTGAGAGCGGTGGCCGAGCGGTTCTAGGCGCTTCAGTCCGGAACCACGGGACTGCTACGGTCGCAGGTTCGAATCCTACCTCGGTCATGGATGTGTGTGATGTCCTTTGGTTAGTTAGGTTTCAGTACTTCTAAGTTCTATGGTACTGATGACCTCTGATGTTAAGTCCCATAGTGCTCAGAGCCATTTGAACCATTTTGAATCATCTCTTACTATCGATTCCTGAGTGCTTATTTGTTTCCATAGAGAATCGCACAATCATACGCAATTCAAAGAGTAGCGTTATGTTGGCTATATTGTTTTCGATACTCAGTCCAATATTTAATCAATGTAATGGGAGAGTTCTGACAAACTGATAACAATAGCGATAGCAACTGCCACCGCTATGCGGGCTATGAGTGTCACCATGCATCTCAGGGACACAGCTGAGCCATGCCTCGTGCACCCGTCCTTTGCTCACCCCCGTGCCTTCCACACACCTGTGTAAACGAATTACGCTTCTCTCATCGCTCTGGGAGACTGCATGAGGCAGCATATAGCTTGCCCACCTGCCCACAGTACATAGCAGGCGTCCGCCAGTTTTGCATTTAAACACTCTGTAATATCTTTCAAACTGGTAAGGAGCAGCATTCAATTGTCTTTTTCATTCTAGCTTCATTAGAGCAGATCCTGATTTTGGCTAGTAGCTAGCCATTGTAAGTGCAGTATTCCAGAGTTAATGCCACAGTCTTCAGTAGTCTCCAATGAACTGTGACAAGAGCCTGAACAATATGTTCAAACAACTCTGAAATGCGGTACTGGTAATGGCTAGTTACTTGTCGAATTCTGGATCTGATGTGATCAAACTGGAATGGAAACAACGACTGGTTGCTGCTCTTTACCAATCTGAAAATTAAACCACGGTCACGGGGCACATTCCACTTTCCTAATGGAAGGTAATCTGATATCACTATAACACTTTTAATTTTTTTGTTTGTCTGCGATACTTCCAGGACTGAAATATTCAAGCACCCTGCACACTAACCACAGCAAATCTCTCCTGTATATAGCTCTGAACACGTGTGTGTGTGTGTGTGTGTGTGCGTGTGTGTGTGTGTTTGTGTTGTCATCTCCCAAGCCTATTTTACAGCATTTACTTACATACATACGTGTAATTTAGTGCTATGTTCAGGTGTTTTAAAGCCAGTAGAGTTCTAAAATTTTGTATGTACAGTATGTTTATATGGAACGTATCACAACATAACAGAGAAACGTAAAAATGGTGCTACTGAATCTTTATGTCGAAATACTATTGCCTTTTCTTGTGTTTTTATCTCTGTTTTAAAGTTTATCACGAAAACAAGCCTGCAAGTGTTCTACAACTTGCAGTTGCTCAGCATCAACCACACCGCATTTCTCGTGTAGAGACGCACGCTAGATTTTTCAGCTGTATTAATAATTCGTAGTGTATCCACCAGCCAACACAGTTACTTAGCTACTAAATCCAGTTAGATGCACAACACAGATTGCAATTCATTCCACTGAGACTATATCCACTCATCAATAGCGCACTGTGTAGGAACTTACGTTGGTAATAATGATACGTTGCTTACTGCAGCGTCTGCAAACCAGCATCACTTCATACAATAGCATCTTGCCTTGACGTGGTTGCACACAGTGCAAGAGTATGGAATGGTTTAGCAGTTTAATGCAAGCATTCCTAATATTTATCACATGCTCTTTGAGAGTAGAATAGTAGATATTACTAACTTTGATATTGGATTTCAGCTCTGGTAGTGTGTATCGCTTCCTCCATTGCCTCCATTGGCTGTGTGAATGTGTTTGGCAGTAGATCTAATCACAGTTTATTCATCTCAAAAACATTTGAAAAAAAGGATTTGTGTACCACTTTGGTGTAATTCATACTGCACAGCCTGGTGAGGATTTCTCTAATATACAATTTTTGGCAGTAAGGAATACTATCAATGACAGGGCTTCACAAGCTGCGACATCGTCGCGATAAACCACAGTGACCCGTATATGTAATAAGTTTCCTTTAATTTACGTCTATGGTCACAATTTTGTTTTGTTTAACAGTACATTAGGACTTTGTTTTTATGAAACAGACCTGATGATGGTCATTACAGACCGAAAACGGTAACCTGTCAAACAAAAAATATTGTGACCATAGACGTAAATTAAATGAAACTTGATGACAGGGCTGCTAAATCACAGTTAGTAACCACAGCCGTCCGAAGTCCCTTCACCAAATGAGACGAGGTAAATACGCCAAAATTCGAATCAGGAACCGCTGTCAAAATCAGCAACCTAGAAGTAGATATCCTCGAAATAGTGAAGCAACTTAAATCACTTAATAAAAGTAAGTTGCACGCGTACACTGTACCATTTCGAGAATGCTTTCTTCCTGCGCAAAAGTCCACGTTGTTCGTTGGTGACCATCATGCGACTTCTGCACACGGAACGAGTCAGTTTCGCATAATTGGTAATGCAATGTGTCGAATAACATGTCGCAAGGCACCTTCTTATCGGGGTATTTCGCACGGTACAGTCGCACAACATCTCGTCCATTGAAGTTGGCTGCCTCATAAATCAAATGCCTCCCAGCCGGTACGTGTAGACTTGTAGGTAACCGTATCACTCCGAACGGTTCTGCGGCGTGAATGGCGACGCTCTCCGTGCGTTCTATCAATGTTTGTATAGCAAAAACGTCTGATGATCGTAGCACCTATCAGCGCCCCCTCAGGACATTTGCGACAGGTTCCCATGAGATTATTGATCCTAGATGTATGCCCGATGTGCCAGGCCTCATGCCTGCAAAACTTTATTTGAATCATGCTGAAGATACAGAACACATCATGAATTTCGCTTATAAGTTGCGTAAGTGAACTTGCAAAAGAAAAAAGAAAGAAAGACGTGGTTCACAAGAGATACACATTACTCTCAGAACAGGGGAGTTTACCATGCTGCAAAGGCGGAAAATACGGTATTTTCTGAACCGGTCTTCATTATGTTGAATGAATACTCTAATGCTGTAGGCTGCCAGCATGGAACAGACGAGGGAATGGGGATGTCCACAGATAGTAATGTGTCCACATGGATGAAACATTGCACTCACCTTCTCCTGGAAGCAAATTTCACACAGATGAGTACCCGTAACTACATGCTGTTCAGGTGACACTGCTACGTTCACAATATGTAATTCAATGTTAGCATTTAACACATAGTTTGCTGTAATTATGGCGTTTCTCGTTCGACAGACAGTATCCGCAAAGTCAGAGCGCCTTACAAAAATCAGACACATACATTTTGAGAACCATAGAGTGTGTGCTGCCCATCGATCATTCCTTTCATGTCAATGCCTCGATCCAGCACCACAGTGGTTTCATCGTCATCAGAGTAGAAGTACCCTTCTTCACTTAGCTCATCAAATTTCTGCCTCGTAGCAAGAACCCGCTCACCAAATGTCGGTATTCTAGCCTCTTTGGTGCCATATTTAGGCCACACTGGTCCCAGAATGATTTCAGCTGAACTGCTTTGATGTGCTGGTTTAGGAAAGGAATCTGGACGTATTTACATTCTGCACAGTTGTATCTCCTACACCTCAATATAAAAACCTAAGATGCTTACATGAGTATTGTCGATCTGCACCTGCCGTGAATGCACCTGCAGCTGCAGTGGAATCGGAGACCGTGCGTGCTGAGATCTGCTGGTGAAAACATGAGAGACATATCAGGTCCGCAAAGCCCTTCTTGGTAACAGTCAAATTTGACATAGTGCTTTTTGGAAGCACTTAATAAACCGAACTGTTAAAAAAATTATTACTGGTGGACATATAATTTATGCTACCACCATCCCTAACAATATTGTCCATATCCTTCAGTAATACGCACAAACCAAAGTGTTCCTCAGTTGCCTTTCCTTCCGTCCTAATCGCTGAGAGATACTTAGCTCATCGGAGGAAGATATGTTATTAATTTCCACTACCACAGAAGCTTCCTTTTACACCCCAAAGATCAAAGATGTATGTACTACTGATCTCACAATCTTCTGCTCATTCCTTCTAAATTTGCATATATTGCAGTCTAATGTACACTCATGACTTAGTTGCATTATTTTGTGTGCACGTGTATCACTTTCCGGAAGGTTGTCATACGCCGGGTGTCTACCGTCAGGCAATCACCACGCCTGTTCGAATCTGCGCCCTGTTAAAGCTAGATAGAAGGCAACACCTCATCCTGGCATGCTGGTACAACACATTATAACCAATGGTGCAGCAACGTATTCGTAGTGTGGGCTGATAGGTATGGCGCACGATGTCACTCACACGGAGGCAGAACCACCTGAAGAATTTCGAGTTAAAGATTCATTGACCTTTAGTTTCTTTTTCAAGGCCAGAGATGTATATGCAAGTATTTATCTGTAACATATTTTGTATCACGAAACCCATGCAGACCATGGTTCTCTCGAGGCGTGTGGAGGTGGGAACTGCTTTAGACAAGGCATGTATTCTACATAAGTTTTTTTACCATAGCATAGATTATCTAAGAGCCGGAAGGAATCTGAATGTTAAGGCTTTAACGTTCAACCAATTTATTGTGCTGTGATACATGTTTTAATGAGTGTTATCCGTGATATTTCCGACATTAAGAGAACTTTTCCTTGGAAACAGTGCTCCTAATTGTCACCAGAAGCAGCTATTACGCATTTATCCTTTTCTGGTTGTGTTGGCAATAAAATAAGAATAGTGAATCGTGAACAAGGAAATCAGTCAGCTGTACGGAAGACATGGTACTTACCCGCAGTTATTAACTTCAACCGTTGAGAAATAATAATATACGTCAAACAACATCCTCACCACGTGAAAAAAAGTGTTTCACCGAATTTGAAACACAGGATCAATTTTCTTTTTTGAGACATCAGTCTTGTGATTGGTTTGATGCGGCCCTCCACGAATTTATCTCCTCAGAATATAACTTGCAACCTACGTCCTCAATTATCCAGTCTCTGACTCCCTCTACGTTTTAGCCTTCTACAGCTCCATCTAGTACCATGAAAGTCAGTCTCTAATGTCTTTACAGATGTCCTATCATCCTGGCCCTCCTCCTTGGTTCATATGGTTCAAATGGCTCTGAGCACTATGGGACTTAACATCTGAGCTCATCAGTCCGCTAGAACTTAGAACTACTTAATTCTAACTAACCTAAGGACATCACACACATCCATGCCCGAGGCAGGATACAAACCTACGCCCGTAGCGGTAGCCCGTTTCCAGACTGAAGCGCCCAGAACCGCTCGGCCACATCGGCCGGTCCTCCTCCTTGTCAGTGCTTTCCACATATTTCTTCAAAAGTGGTTCAAATGGCTCTAAGCAGTATGTGACTTAACATCTGATGTCATCAGTACCCTAAAGTTTAGAACTACTTAAACCTAACTAACCTAAGGACATCACACACATCCAAGCCCGTGGCAGGATTTGAACCTGCGACCGTAGCAGCAGCGCGGTCACATATTTCTCTGCTCTCCGATTCTGCGCAGAACCACATCATTCCACAACTTGTCAGTGCACCTAATTTTCAACACTCGTCAGTAGCACCATATTTTAAATGCATCAACTCTCTTCAGTCCCGGTTGTCCCAAAGTCTGTGTTTCACTACTATATAGTGCTGGGCTCCAAACGTATGTCCTCAAGAATTTCTATCCCAAATTAAGGTCTACGTTTGATACTAGTAGACTTTTCTTGGCCAGGTATACACTTTTAGTCCCTGCTAATCTGCTTTTGATGTTCACCTTGCTCCGTCCGTCATTGGTTATTTTGCTGCCTAGGTAGCTGAATTCCTAACTCCATCTACTTTGTGACCATCAATCCTGATGTTAAGTTTCTCGCTGTTCTCATTTATGCACTTCTCATTACTTGCGTTTTTCTTCAATACACCCTCAGTCCACATTCTGTACTCATTAGACTGTCCATTATTTCAGCAGATCATGTAGTTCTTCCTCGCTTTCACTCAGGATAGCAACGTCATTAGCGAATCGTATCATTGATACCCTTTCATCCTGAATTTTAATACCACTCCTAAACCTTTCTTTTATTGCTTCTTCGATGTAGTGATTGAAATGTAGGGGCGAGAGCCTACATCCTTGTCTTATAAACTTTTTAATATGAGCTTTCATTCTTGATGGTCCGCTCTTATTATTCCCTCTTGCTTCTCGCACATACTGTATATTACCCATCTCTCCCTATTGCTAAACCCTATTTTTCTCAAGATTTCGAATATCTTGCACCGTTTTACATTGGATTCTTCTGTATATTATTCTTGGATGGATGGATGAGCTGCTAAGCTCATAGTGCGACAATATTTTTGCTTGTTCGCTCTTGCAGTCTTCGGAACTGTGTGGATGATACTTCTACGAAACTCAGACGGTATATATCCAGACTCACACATTCTACACACCAACTGGAATAGTCTTTTTATTGCCACTTTCCCTACTGATTTTAGGAATTCTGATGGAATGTTATCCATCCCTTGTACCGTATTTGATCTTAAGTCCACCAAAGCTCTCTTAAATTCTGATTCTAATACTGGATCTCAAATCTCTTGTAAATCGACTCCTGTTATCACATCAGACAAATCTCCCCCTCCCCCCCCCACCCATAGAGGCCTTCGGTGTACTCTTTCCACCTATCCGCTCTCCCCTCTGCATTTATCAATGGAATTCCGGTTGTAGTCTTAATGTTGCAACCCTTGCATTTAATTTCACCGAAGGTTTTGACTTTCCTGTATGCTGAGTAAGTCCTTCCGACTATCATTTATTTTTCAATTTCTTCAGATTTTCCATGCAGCTATTTCGTCTAAGCTATCCTGCACATCCTATTTATTTCATTCCTCAGCGACTTGTATTTCTATATTCCTGAATTTCCCGGAACATTTTTATACTTCCTTGTTTCTTCTATCAGCTGAAGTATTTCTTCTGTTACCCATCGGTTCTTTACATTTATCTGCTTTGAACCTATGCTATTCTTTCCGGAGTCTGTGATTCCCCTTTATACAGATGTCCATGTCTCTTCAACTGTACTGCCTGCTGGTCTATTTTTTATTGCTGAATCTACAGCCTTAGAGAACTTTAGGCGTATCTCGTCATTCCTTAGTACTTCGTGTCCCAATTCTTTGCTTATTGTTTCTACCTAGTTAATCTCTTAAATTTCAGCGTACTGTTCATCACTACCACATTTTGATCTGAGTATATATCTGCTCCTGGATACGCCTCACAATCCAGAAGATGATCTCGGCATCGCTTTCTGACTATGATGTAATCTAATTAAAATCTTCCCGTGTCAGCCGGCCTTTTCAAAGTATATCTCCTTGTGCTGTGATTGTTGAACGGAGTATTCCCTACATTTTTATTAGAGAACTCAATTAGTCTTCCTCCTCTCTCATTCGTTTTTCCAACCCATTATTCTCCTGTAACATTTTCTTCTACTCCTTTCCCTGCAACTGCATTCCAACCCCCCAGTGACTATTAGATTTTCATCTCCCTTTGCGTATTGTAGTCCCCTTTCAATATCCTCAAATACTTTCTCTATCTCTGCATCTTAATCTTTAGATTTCGGCATATATACCTGAACTTTCGTTGTCGGTCTTGGTTAGCTGTCGATTCCTTTGAGAATAACCCTATCACTGAACTGCTCACAGTAACACACTCTCTGCCCTACCTTCCTATTCATAACGAAGCCTACTCACATTATTTTGTGCTGCTATTCATATTACACTATATTCATCTGACCAGAAAGCCTTCTCTTCTTTCCATTTCACTTCACTGTCCCCATCTATATCTAGAATGAGCTCTGGAATTTCCCTTTTCAGGTTTTCTAGCTTCCCTACCAGATTCAAGCTTCTGACATTCCACGCACAGACTCATAGATCGTTATCTTTTGAATCTTTTTCTCATGGTCACCTACCCCTTGGCAGTCCCCTCCCGGTTATCAGAATGGGGGCCTATTCTGGAATCCTTTGCAGCGGAGAGATCATCATGACATTTTTTTCAGTTACAGGGCACATGCCGTGTGGATAAAAGTTATGTGTCTTTAATGCAGTGGTTTCCATTACCCTCTGCGTCCACATGCCGTTGATCATTGCTTCCGCCTTTAGTGGCAGTTTCCCACCCCAAAGACAAGAGAGTGCCCAGAACCTTTGTCCGCTCCTCTGCCCTCTTTAACAGGGCCGTTGGCAGAATGAGAGTGATTTCTTATGCTGGAAGTCTTCGTCCGCCAATGTTGATTATTAACCAAAATTTAAAAGGTGGAGGGTTTCGAACCGGGGACCGAGAACCTTTTTATTGTGAATAAAAAAGTCTACCCCTACACCACAGAATCATGGAGACATTTTTTGTGGGTCATCGGTCGTCTCAATAGTATGATGTTCCCCCTCACGACTTGCTCCTTTGTGGCAACGTCTTCACTTCATAGTGGAGCACTCGATGAGATAATTTATTTCTTGGATAAATCCCAATATCACTCTTCCCCTATAGTCCATCTTCCGTGTTTCTGCATTTAGCAAAATACTTGTTACTCCCTGATATCACATACCCTGTGATCTTGTCCTTTCACCTGGTTAGAGTTTACCACATATCAATTTTCTCGCCGATTACGCTCAGATCTTCTTTAAAGGAAGTGTTAAGCAAAATGAATACTTCCCCTTAAGTTAATTTAAGTTGTGTAGCCCTTTTTGTGTTCTGGTTAAACTGACTATTTCTTTCATTAAATAGGTTTTATTTGCAGAACTGTGCTTAGCTTCTGAATGGTTTTCACCATTTCTCACTTTTTTTCCTTGTGCCAAGAACCTTGTTTGCTATTGTTCTTTTTCCAGCTTGCATGGTTAATTAGTTGTTGCCTTGATTGACATTGTTCTTCCGCTTTATTACTGGTGCAACATTTATTTCAGCTAACATGACCTGTTCAAGTTCTTGTTTCATATACGCGATAAACCATGTCTCTTTGTGTGTTGGCGTTGAGTATAAGTAATATTTTCTTACCTTCTTAGTTAAGCTGATGCGTTCAGATCAGCTTGGATGTATTGTAAATAAATACTACTTAAGTTACAACTATTTACGCCCCGTAGTCCCGAGCCACTTACCACTCCCAACGTTTCGTGTAGCACAACAGGGACAACAGTAATCACTGTGTCTTTCATTATCATACCTGCCGCTGATGTGTATGTGTACGAAACTAAATTGATATCCGACTATGCTTCTAAGTGTTTCATATTTTGTCAGACAGTGAATATGCTAGTATAAAGAAAACTGTTGGTATCACAGTGAAGAATGTAACCCAAATTATCCTTTTCCCTCAATTCGCTCAACGCGCCAGCACGAATAAACGAAATTTCGGAATTCCAAGTGAGCGATATGTTTCGCAATAACTCTTTCGAGTTCTAAACCACAGTAACATGTAGCTTTAATGGTAACACGAGTGGAATAATTGCTAGTTATTGGCCACGCAACAAATCAAAGCTGTAATAAATGTTCTGGTTCCAAAGAACTTGGCATTGGAAAACTCTGAACTGCTTCTGCGCTGGTATCGTTTGTTTTTCAGATTCACGGGATAGCATGCAGTGTTTTATTGCCTGCAATCGGTCACAGTTAAGTGGAATAAATTAGACTTACGTGGTATGTTGTGCTGACACCACAAAGCATCTCATTCTGTATCACAGCCAGTCCGTGACCTTGTATACTGGTTCCATGAAATTCGTTTAAAGATTGTTTGACAGTCGGCCGTACACATTATTTCAGCATTTTCTTTTGCTTGTTTGCATACCCATGAGCGTTTGGATGACGAACACCATTGTAAAACTTTGATTACATGTCAGCTAGCGTTTTATCAGGTATATATCAGGTGTATAACTATTGTTCAGTGTCGTATAGAGCATTGGCGGAAATGTTACATGTTAACCTCTATTTATTTATCTATACCGTTGAGGAAATTTTCTACTAACAAAATGCGATTCTTACAAGAAGATCACCCCTACACCTATATGATCATCTTTAATGGGACACAACCGGTTTTGTGGCCTGTAGGCACATCCTCAGATGTATATACAACCAGACAAATTCTGAATGACTATCCATAATGTTCAGCGAACCCACGCATAACATTTCAGTCACAAAATTCCTCTAACCACTATTCTAAACATGCACTAATACATATATATTCAGACTGAAACGACGAATGAAAATTTTTAGCAAGGCCGGGATGTAAAACATGGGTGCTTCAGACTTGAAAAAGTATGTGGAAACACGTAGCAGCAGCAGCGCTCTGTCTAAGGGTGTTATTGGTATGGTTGACTACCAAAGGTCTGTGTGTTATACTGGATTTCATGGCATGCTCTACATATGAGACGTGGCCGTTATTTATGTGATGACAGATGCGATGCTGTGGATTGAACTGTTTCAACCATAATCCGTGAAGATGGCCTGTGACTCAAACCGGTCTATATTTGAGTTTTGAACAGAAAAGTAGCTGACGGTCAAACATGCATCTCCCACATTTCATTAATTTGTCGGTATAAATACGAAATACCTAGGAAACTAGTACAGGAAGTAGACAAATTTTTATTTTGCAGCTGTGGCAGCAAGCAAGTTTGCAGACATAATTGTGAGTAACTATCAACGACTGTTAATAGAAAATGCCCAATCATATTTCAACATCTTTGTGCCATCATCAATGGGTCCTGCTATTCAGTTCTGTAGGAACGAAAGACAACTATGATTAAACGTTTGTCGACGTGAAGGTCACTAGAGGTATAGCACCATCTGGGATGGTTTGAAATATAGAGAAGAATTGGGAGTGCACTTTCAAAGCAACCATCCCGGCATTGTCTGGAGTGACTTAGGGGTATCACTGAAAACCTAATCTACATAGTAGGAAATGGTTTTGAAGCTTCGTCCTCCTGAACGCTAGTCTAGTTCCCAACCAATGGGACACCCAGCTAGGAATTGAGTTCTCAAAACTTGAAAAGCGTAATACACAGTGTTTGCAAAAACGAAGAGGGAAAAAAAGACTGGACGACCTATAACGATGTGCTGGAATTAAAACCAGGTAGATCATCGTTTTAATTCCTGAATATCGTTCCAGTTCCTCCAGTCTCTCATCCCTACTATTTAGTCTACACTTCGAAGAAGCAATGAGGAAAATATAGGAAAGTTTCCGCAGGGGGACCAACATTCAGGGTGCAAGTACTCCAGTGGTAACATTCGCTTATGATATCGGCACACTCAGGTTTAAGGTGAAGATGAATTATAAGAACTGTTGAATGGAACGAACTGTGTGGTGGCATGAGTGTAAACTGAAGAAAAACGAATGCGATGAAAGTTGCAGAAACGACAATAACGAGAAAATTACTACTTGTAGAAGTAGCTTCATTCATCCGTGACATATTATCACAAGGACATGGTAGGTGTCATGGTAATAAAATTTAAGAACAAGAATAATATTATAATACATGTATGACTTACAAACTAACCTTGACAAGGATGAAAGTTGCAGAAACGACAATAACGAGAAAATTACTACTTGTAGAAGTAGCTTCATTGATACGTGACATATTATCACAAGGACATGGTAGGTGTCATGGTAATAAAATTTAAGAACAAGAATAATATTATAATACATGTATGACTTACAAATTAACCTTGACAAGGATGAGATTAGTAATCGTGTTAAACGTCATATCAGGTTACATTCCAGAATTTTCCTATGTATGGGAACCACTAAAAACCTAAATCCTGATGACTACATGAAAGTTGGACTCTTCATCCTTCTGAATACAGCGCTAGTCTGTTTAAAAGCCTTCTACGTCATTCGGTTTATCCAGAGCTTAGAACTGTGTTTTGCAAAGAAGGTATTTAATAATGAAGAAAGTTAGTAAAATTATTTAAAAACATGTCTTGATCGCAGCCGATGTTAACTTCTGACCGGTCTCGGCCTTTTAATTACGTGCCATAATCAGAATTTGCACTGTAATAACAAAAGCGAAGGTGTTATTTTACATAGAGTGCTCAATGATGTAAGAGTCTACTCTAAAACGATGCACCATTACCCATCTGGATGACGGCGATGGCGTCTGCCCCCCCGTGGAGGCCTCAGTCTCTGTAACATGATGATGGCTAAAGAGCCACAAGTTATACAGGGTAGAGAGAGGGCGCTCCAGAGCCTAAGACATTTCCGTCGACCAATGGAGAACGATTTACATATCGTTTTGAGTCTTCATTTTTAAATATTTATCTCTTAAATTTAACTAATCAAGAAACGAAATATGTGGCGTATTAATACGAAAGTTATACATATTCACTTATTTGTATTATCAGTCGGTTATTAAAATGTTAAGAAACACTAAAATAACAAAATGTATCGTTCCATATGTGTGCCCTCCCTTGGTGTCTGCAATAACGTATTAGGACGTCATTTCAATGGAGACATCCAGGTTGGTATGTCTGTCAGTTGTCAAAGATCCTCGTGACGCTTGTATAACACTGGAGGTCGATATCATTCACCAAAGATAAAAGGCGCGTTGTTCACAGAAGTGGCACCAGTTTAGCAACATTACGTTATTGTGGGTAGTCAGCAAAACATCACTGTTCGCAAGCGGATATAAAACGTTACGTTTTATTTTTTAGTGTTTTTTAAAACATAAAATAAGTGACTACTAACACAAATAGGTTAATATGTATAAATTTCAATTAATACGCCATACATTTGGTTTTATTTCGAATAAATAGCACTAGCTACAGAATAAGCGATACTATAGTGCTAATTCTTTCATACAGACGACGCTCTGGACCGCAGTTAACGAATTACACAAAATTTTAATACGTTTTATGAAGCTGGCTGTAACATACATTATGAACCATATACGATTATAAGCTCGTTTCTTGATTAATAAATTTAAAAGATGAATGTTGAAAAATGAAGGCTCAAAACTGTATGTAAGTCATTCCACATTGCCTGACAGCGATGCCTTAGGCTCTGGAGCGCCCTGTCTCTAACCCTATGTAACTCATAGCTGCTTAGCCATCAGCATCATTTACAGTGACTGGTGACCCCAAAGTTTTTCTATGGCCTTCATCCAGACAGGTAATGATGCATCGTTTTAGAGTAGATTTTTACATAATTAACTTCTGTATGTAATATAGCATTTTCACTTCTTCTGTTTTTAAATACTTTTATGACATTAAAGATCGCTGTTCTACAACAACGTTACATAAAATTATAAAAGCTTAGCGATACACTACTAATCTACATTCCATTACGTCATTCCATAAAAGAGACACATTATACACGCATTATCTCATAACCTAACACTACACACACTGTCAGCTGACACCAGCACCAGAGCAACGATGTTTGATTTCCTTTTTGTATACACCAGCTTGGTGTATACAAAACAAGAAGGTGTTTTAGCGTAATGCTCAGATATTCCCAGCCTGATGAATGTGTTTGGTATTGAATACAAAAAGGAAGACTGGAGGCCTTTTATTGATTCATCCAAAACTAGTTTAAAGGCTGTTTTATTTCACATTGGTAGTATATATGCATCTATACTTGTTGGACGTTCGGTACATATGAAAGAAAGCTATGAAAACCTAGAAATAGTGCTAAGTAAAATAGGATATTCTGCTCATGTTTATATGATATGTGGCGATCAAAAAGTAACGTGTCTGCTCCTTGGTCAGCAAGGTGGCTTCACCTAATTTCCATCTTTCTTGTGTGAAAGGGGCAGCAGGGCTAGGGATCAACACTGCTACAGAAAGAACTGGCCTGTGAGGGAGTCTTTAAAAGCTGACGAAAAGAACATTCTACGCAAAAGCCTTGTAGATCCAAAAAACGTACTCCTAGCACCTTAAGTTAGGCCTAATGAAACAGTTTGTAAAGGCTTTGCCGAAAGATGGACCATGTTTTAAGTATCTCTGCCAGAAGTTTCCACACCTTTCACAAGCTAAACTAAAAGAAGGCGTCTTTGCCGAATCTAACATTAGAAAATTGTTGTCTGATGTTAACTCAGAATCCACAATGACCTTAAATGAAAATCAAGTAGTTACAAAGTTCTTAGGACATCAATAAGACCAATAATATGTTTCTATTATAGCTACAATATTAAAGAAGTTTAAAAATTTAGGGTGTTTAATGAGCCTGGAATTGCACTTTTTGAACAATCACCCTGATTATTTTCCAGACAATATGGGAGATGTTAGTGAGGAGCAAGGAGAGCGTTTTCACCAGGATATTAAAGTGATGGAAAGACGCTACCAAGGTCGCTGGAACACCAACATGATGGTGGACTACTGCTGCTAACTTCAGCGAGAAGTTCAGCAAGTGACTCGTGGTAGAATAAGCTACACAAGTAGCTTCAAAGAAAAATTGAAGGAAAATACAAACCGATTCCAGCTGACAAGTGAAACCTCTACTGACCTACATCTTTGTTTTAAGTGGCTTACTGTAAATACAAACCATGCTTATGTTGTAATAAAGTGTTTCGTTGATTTACTGTATAGCATAGCATTTTTATACTATAAAATAAAAAGCATAATGCTCGAAAACTATGGGTAATACAAAAAAATTGAAGATAGATTTGGATTGAACTCATAAAAATCTCTATAGATCAGCTATGAAAGTAAAAAAAAAAGATTTAAAAAAAATTTTCGTTGGCATGTGTTTTTACCTCTGTTTAAAATTCCTTAGCTGCTGATGATACTTCTTGGATAACCACACAACCTTAAAGAACTATATGAACAATTTTGTTCCGTTTTTGGTACAAACTGAGCAAATTAAGAAACTAGAGCCTATAAGCTAGTAAAATTTTGGAACATAGTTTAATTTGGATTCTCCTCCATGTGAACTAAACCCTCTTCATACATCCCCTAAGAGATCACTGACACTAGAACTTCCTGTTTGAGAAATAATTACTTTGGATTGGTAGGTTCCATTCCCTGGACTGTCGTGTCGAAATAAAGTTATAAAATTTCATTGCGCGTTTGTGTAGTTTCAGGGGCCACTTCCCTTTAACGATTTCACGCGATGTTGCAGTCAGTGGAAAGAGGTTATAGTGGGGACGTGCCTATTTTCAAGAGTTCGAAGGCGTAAAAGAGGATGCCTTTTGTATGTGACGAACCATTTTGGTTGGTTGATTTGGGGGAGAGCATCAAACGGTTATGCCATCGGTCCCATCGAATCAAAAAAGGATGGGGAAGGAAGTCGGCCATTGCCCTTTCAAAGGAACCATTTTGGCATTTGCCTGAAGCGAATTTGGGATATCATGGGAAACCTAAATCAGGATGGCCGGACGTAGGTTTGAAGCGTCATCCTCCCGAATGTGAGTCCAGTGTGCTGACCACTGTACCACCTCACACAGTCGAAACATACGTGTAAGCTTCCAGAATACCATGTGGGTCAAGCTACCATTTTACTTCATGAAGACTGTTACACCCAGGAAAGTTAATCTCCTGTCCTCTTCCATAGTGAATTATACTTTTGGATTAAAGACCTTCAGAGGTTCATGAAGACATCCTAGTTCCTCTCTGGCATATCTGCACAATGGAAACATATCATCCACATGATGGAACCATATATCCGTTTTCTATTTTGCGGTTTCCAAAGCGTGTTCATCGAAATTTCCATACAAATATTTGCTACAATCGGGCTTAAGGAGTTTCCCATAGCCACACCGTGCATCTGTTTGTAGAATGCATCACTGCATTTGAAGTATGTGGTCGTGAGACAATATTTAAACAGTTCTGGAACATTAGCACGAAATATGTGATTCAGCTGTAGCAACACCTACTTAAGTAGAACTATGGTAAACAGGAATATCACATCAAAAATAACTCATGCGTTCAGAAGTTTCAACTAATGTGTCCTCCAGCTGGACACCTACGCCATTTAATTTACGTCAAAATGTGCCAGATTCTTCTTGTAAGAATCAAATAATTAAACACGTGGTGGTAATAGAGTTTGGCAAGACTTTGGCAGCTGAATAGAATGTTATATGAATGGCATTTACCAAAGGTCTCAGTGGATCGTTACCTTTATGAATTCTGTGTAACAGTTTTAATAAATTTGCCAGTGGGAGCCTAACAAAGCTTCTGATATGTTTGCGAACCTAAGTCGTTGTTATTACTATGACAGTTGGCGCATCCACTACTACTATTCCATCTCCCTTGCCAGCAGGCAGAACGATAATATTGTCAATCTCAGTCCAGAACATTTACATATATGTGATATTCCTGGCCGTGATAGTTTACACTTTGTCGAACACCTTTGCTCTTATCTATGCTGTGGAAACTATACAGTATGCCTTTGTAGCCCTTATAGCACCACGAATTTGGCCACTTCCCGAGCTATGTTGACATCAAAATATTCTCTTTCCGCGTGAGAATGGTCACCAGTCCACTGTAACTGGCATTGCTAAATTAATGACGGGGCAATTCTCTGAAAGGACCATGCTACCACTGGAATGGCCACAAGTTGGCTACTCTCAAACTCATTCATCTCATTCATTTGGCTGAAGGGAACACGTATGTGCCATAGTGACATGGTAAATACTTGCACTAGACTTTTACGTCAATTTAGACTTTTGTCCATTCGCATTCCTTTCTAATGTTAGGAAACAAATCGCGCTGCAGCATCTATGCCAGTTTGCCACCAGCGGTTGGATAATGTAACGGTTATTGTCAGTACACCTTCCTACCGCTAGGTACAATAAATGTCAATGAACCACAGTCGATTTCATAATACCAGATGTTCTAAACTTTTTACCAGCCATGATATCTCCGTCATTTATCTGGATGTTTGACTAATGGTGTGCATCTAAGTATCAGGCCGAGCTGTTGATTCTATTTTTCTGTTATATATTTCGGCGACTGAACCAGTCATCTTCTTTAGGCGCTGCGAGCTGTGCAATCATGTGCACTCGTTTCCTAGCATCCAACGAAACTGTGGAGTAATGTCGGTACTGCTCCGGAAATTATTAACTTCTTTTAATTTGTATGTATCTCATCCTTCGGAGCTGGAAATAGCTGAAATGACGCTGTTTCACAGAAAAAATGAATATCAAGGTATTCATAGCAGAACAACACGTAGAAAACTTCAGTCTGGCGTCAAGTAGCTATTAGGTATAATAACGCAGCTAACATCTGAAGAATATGTTTCGGTCGGTCTTTGGAATATCATATAGCAAAATAGAATCAACAACTCGGTTGAAACCCGAAAGCGTACAACTACTTTTCTTCCTACAGAGGAAAATATTGAAGTTGATTTCGGCAGAAACAACTAAATAATAATTTACAATCATTAATATCTTATCTCAACAGCAGATAATTAGATTTGGTCGAAGTTGACAGTGTTTAACACCTGGGTAGATTGCTTTTTTGCGACATCCAGTCGACGTATGTAAGCATTGTACTGGCAGCAATTAATTAGCCAACAATGATTGGTCATTGCGTATAAAAATTCAATTGTTTAAATACACGTGTTGTCTCTACTGACTCCACCATACATTCGTCGGTTGAAGATGGCAGAACGGCGTTTGTACTCGGGTTTTGATTATGGCTGTCAGTAATCGAAACTAATTACCTATGGTATAAGATTGTTGTCCCTTACTATACGTCTGGATGTAGATATAGTTGTAGTTGGCAAACCTCGCATTCTTCCGAGGCCAGAATCATCTGTACGTTATCTACTTGGAATTGTAATTAAATTGCTTGCCTTCGTGTCATCTTTATTTGACTGTATGCACAACATGATATTTTATTTCCACAACAATCTCAACAATAGTTGCTATTAACATAATTTGTTCGGTATACATAATATGAAGCATTATATATTACCATGGGAACTGAATATGTAACAGCTGTTTAGAATTTCAGGATAACAGGTCTAAAATTAATGCCAATAAATTGAATTGAATTAAACTGAACCGAAGTGGTCCGTAATTGGAATAAAGGCATAAAGGCATTTGCTGCGACCGTGTCGAAACTCGTCAATGCAATAAGTTTATAGACCTCTGTCGTTTGTACATTTTTTCACGTAAATGCTTCAGTCCCTCGACAAATTTGCGCTAATTATGAGGTTGTAAGGAAACCGTAGTTATAAATGAAAAGCACAATATTTTGCACGTTCTGCAGTATCTGCTTATTTCGTCTTGAACGCATACAATACTTTTCTTTCCATTTAGAATTGTTAAGAAGCGATGGATTAGTTAACATGAAATCATAGTTGCCAGTTCGACACTATATATCCCAATAACTGTTTCATTTATCTATCTTCCAGGTAGTGGAACTTAATTTAAAGATTTCGGCGCTAATTGCTAGGGCTTACAAATGTTAGGACTATAGAAATGTAAAGATATTATTTCCATATGATGGGCGAAGTGTGTACTCTGGAGACACTCTTCAATAGAAATGTCCTGACTGAGTGAGTGACTGACTGACTTATCACCGCCAAGTCCACATTCTCTAAAGAAGGTATTTTTCGAGATTACATCCACAAGGGCGAGAAACATAGGTAAAGGACTTTTTTAAAAGAAATGTCGCTATTAAGACAGTTTTTAAGCTAGCTCTACGAGAATTTGTATTTGGTTCCTCGGTCAGAAATAAAGAAATACATGTTTCAGAATTTATTTCAGAAATCTAACCCTATGGGAGTAAGATAGTGGGCGAAAGCTTTTTTTTAAAATACATCATTATTAAAAAACTACTAAAGCACTTTAAGGCTACATCTATGAACAACTGTATCTGACTTATCAATTACAAATTAAAAAAAAAAAACTGTTTCAGCCTTTTTGGAAACTAAACCGCTAAGGTGGTGGGATAGGGGATGAGAATTCATATGAAAATTTTTTATCATGAAAGCATTTTTAAAGTAAAATAAGAGAAAATTTAAATTTGGCTCATAACTTACAAATAAAAAAAATTCTTGTTACATTGTTTTTGGAAATTCAAACCCAGTGGGGGTGAAATGGGGCGGGGGTGGGGAATTTGTATGGAAATATTTCATTGTGCAAGCATCTTTGAAACTAAATCACTGAAAAATAATAGTTGGCTTCCCTGTTAGAAATAAAATATACACATATTACTATTTTTTGGAATTACAACACATACGTGGATGAAGCAGGGTCAGACTGATTCACTAACTGATTATCGTGCAGCCGAAACGGCTAAGGATATAAATTTGAAGGTTGTAGAAGGTGCGATTCTTGTATTGTAGGCATCGTTTAAGAAGGGCTTGTCCGAAAATCCATTCCTAAGGGGGTGAAATAGGGGACGATAGGCTTTTTGGAAGTATGTAGCTATGAAGGGAATTTTGAAGCTGTAACTACGGAAACTGGTGTCAGATTCCTGTATTATGTCTAGATCCCCTTTTTCTGCCCGCGTAAGAGTGAATTTTTAATTTATACCACGTTCTTTGAGAACATATCTTGCAACTCTGTTGTGATAGTGTGAATATGATAATAAAGCAACTTTTGCGTATATTTCCTGAGCAATAGATCCTAAATTGTTCGATGCCATTCATGTTCCTTCCGGAAAACTATCATTGCTTTGTTTTAATTCACTTCATTTAGAAACAAATGTCACCAATCTCCGCCCAAAGAAAGATCAGCAAATATACAAAAGATCCAGCAGTTTAATAGAAAAAGTTATAAACAATCACCTTACATCTCATTCTCATTGTGGAAGATACGAATCACCCACGATCACCATTATAGATCGAGACATGAAAATTCATACCAAGAACGAGATTCGAACCAGCGTTTCCCGCTCACTAGGCGGATGTACTAACCTCTACGACACCCTTGCACAGTGGCATTTGACAATTCAAATGGTTCAAATGGCTCTGAGCACTATGGGACTTAACATCTGAGGTCATTAGTCCCCTAGAACTTAGAACTACTTAAACCTAACTAACAAAAGGACATCACACACATCCATGCCCGAGGCAGGATTCGAACCTGCGACCGTAGCGGTCGCGCGGTTCCAGACTGAAGCGCCTAGAACCGCTCGGCCACAACGGCCGGCCATTTGACAATTGCACGGACACACCTCCGACCTCAATCCAAATTCTCATTCATACTTCAGTCTAATTGGTATTTCCTTTAAAAGCCATAGTGCCAGGATGACGTAGTGGTTAGCGCATATGCCTAGTGAGTAGGAGACCCACATTCAAATCCTGGACTTGGTATAAAATTTAATTTGTTGCTTGAGTCTGCATATGTGCATCATCATAGATGTTTGAGACTGGTAAAGGTCTGTGAAACAATTTAGTTTCCTTTGATTAAAACAACTAGGCAGGATCCCCGGATTCTTTGGACTCTGAGATGCTATTTCAATACGATTGGGGATCCTCTGCAGTACTGTTTGAATTTAGTGGGAATAACAAGTGGCACGAGTCATGAATGGGAATTTGGATCGAGGAGGGAGGCGTGGTAGGCTAGTCCGTGCGTTGTGCTAACGCACTACCTGAGGGTTGCGTAGCGCTTAGCGGATTGGCATAGTGAGCAGGAGAAGCGGGTTAGAATCCCAGCTTTGGTACAAATATTCATTCGTCGCTTCAGTCTGCATAAGTATCTCATAGATGCTTGGGACTTGAAAAGGTCTCAGGAAGCATACAGTTCCATTTCATTGAAGATCAGTTAATAACATTTCCGAATATGGTAGTTTGTCTCATACTGTTATTAGTGTAACTGAGCGTTCGCGCGCACGCGTGTGTGTATGTGTGTGTGTGTGTGTGTGTGTGTGTGTGTGTGTGTATGTGTGTGTGTGGGTGTGTGCTCTCGTGTGCTGCATGTGCAACTGATCGAAGTCTCGTACCACAGAAGACACAAAGTAAAACCAAATTCAATTTCTCATGTCAGTAGACTTTGTGAACAGGAACTGCTGAAAAACAGAAAAGAGGAAGAGTGGATTAGAGGTACCAGCGAGCATTCTTCCACAGGTGATATGCTGTACGTGAAACGGTATAAAGAAAGATGGAAAACGATCGATGTCATTTGGGGAGCTGGATTTGGCTACTGTAACGATTCTCGGTAATAGGCGCGGAAATCCCGTATTTAGTGCCGGCAAATATCCAGACTTTCCGACGTAGGCGGTGCGCATGGCATTATAAACACTGTTAGTACTCATAAAAAAGTAATACAACTGCGGCCGTTTACGATGTCTGCAAATAGCGGCACATTCGAAAGTCATTACGCTCACATTCGTATGCAGGAACTTAGTGCGTCACTGCGCTTAACGCTGATTTTCTATATGGGCTCCCGTAATGTCTGACAAAGATCAACAGTGGCAGCAAACTGTGTAATAACAGCTGCAGCTGGCGCACCTAGCGGCAGTAAGGCTAGGTTACTGGCATTAACTGCGCTCTCGCTAACACGGTCCTAGGTGACTTTTGGCACTCGTGCATTTGTGTTTAACATCCATGTGAGCACTAATTGTCGTTTTGTAACATTTCGTGGAAAACTGATATCGTTGTTTTACCTCTTGTACAATACAACTACCTTTCCACCTGCTGCTTCGCTTGTGTAGACGGCATGGCCCGCAAAGATTCTTTTGTTTTCGTTTAATCGAATTTTTATGTTGTTCACAAAGTGCGACTCCTTCTAAGCTTTTCACGCTAATTGAGGCCATATAAGCACGGGATTTTCCAAACGTACTTCTGAACAAAAAGCGATTCTGGTAGCTGGAGTCAAGAATTTTTTATTGTCATTTGCGTGTTTATGGAGATATTTCCCTAGCAACTTTAATCCCTTAGCAATTGTTTCTTTATGTTTAACTGAGACATTAAATTACAATTTTCATAAATACAGCTTTAAGATTTATTTAATGTAACGAAATATTTTCTTAAAAATTTTAGTCCCCTCCCTGACTGCATTAGGGGTTGAATTTCCAGAAACACTGAAACACGTATCTTTTTTTTCTGAGTAGAAAGTCACATACCATCTGTCGTAGATGTACCCTAAAGATCCTGTAGTATTTCTTTATTAATTATTTACGTTCAAAAAAGCTTTCACCGTCTAGTTCACCGCCTTATTGCTCAAATTTCCACAAAAATGCTGAAACACGTATGTTTTTCTTCTCTGACTGTTTTTATTAAAAATCGAAGAAGCATTAGCCGTACCAATGCCTCTTCCGCTCTAGGTACAGTACTGATTTTATTAGGCGCCTCTTGTGTCTGTGAAAATTCACTTTGTTGAAATACCTTATTTAATTATGGCAAGGCCTTTTGATATAGGACATTTGACTTTAGTTCACCACAGCACAATTTACCACTAAAAACCGCTTCAGTATAAAAGTTGAAACCACTAGTGTAGCAAAATTAATTTTCAACAGCTGGTCTTAGTCTTCAATCATTGTGGCGCCCAAGGTATTTGGGTCCGATGGTGATGGTTTTCTCCGAAACATGGGACACCGTACTCTCTTTTGGCGGTGACACGTCAGCACAATACCGACGTGCTCCTTGCTTCTGGCCTTATGACGTAACCGCCACTAAATGCGATGGTGTCCAGAACAATACCTCAGGACATTGTCGCCATATGATATTCCATTCTACATTATTCGGTCTCTACTCAAGTGCTCTCTCACTCTAATACATCAAATTTTAACTGTACACACGCATACAAAACACACACGCGCGCACACACACACACACACACACACACACACACAAACATACACACACACACACTAGCATGCGCAAATACACACTCGCACGCACAGACACATGCCCACGCCCAGTATTGTATACTACGTGCTTTACTAGCATTTGCCTTTAATTCGAACTTGGGACTGACTCCCCCACCCACTTGCCCGGAGATCAGCAGTTTAGCCTACACTCCATCGTGAAACATGTCGTTTTTCACATATTCAAATCCTTGACATACTGAAGCAAGCGGTAAGTGACAACATGCAAATAATAAGACTTATGCAATTCTTTATAGCTATAGGTTTACTCGCAATTAGAAATAGTAGCGTGCGGTAGCCGCGTTATCTATGACGCCTTGTCAGGGTCAGTGCGGCTCCCCCCGTCGGAGGTTCTAGTCCTCCCTTGGGCATGGGTGTGTGTGTGTGTTGTCCATAGCGTAAGTTTAGGTTAGATTACGTAGTGTGTAGGCTCAGAGACCGATGACCTCACCAGTGTGGTCCCATAAGACCTTACCGCAAATTTCCAAAAATTAGAAATATAGAAATACCCAAAAGAAGAACGCTGTTCGAAACTACACGTCTTAGAACATCTGTGCTGGATAGCATTGAATACGGTGTTGCGCTGCTGCATGCCTTATGACACGCTTACAGAATCTGGTGGAAAGTAGCCGTACTCCCAGACTTAATGTAGAGCTCGCCACTAAATGTTACGAAAGGGCGAGAACGGGGGCGCCAGTGTATAAGGAAGCAGAGATTACTGTGTTGTCGGTAGAGAAACAGTAGCAGTACAATGGGTCGGTAAAGAGTGCTCAGAGGTTCGAACGTAGACTGATCACCAGCTGAGTAACATGTCCATCAGATAAAGTTCAGCCCTTCTAAAATTGCCCAGGTCGACCGTTGCTGACATGAATGTGAAGCGCAAAGCGAAAAAACGAATACAACTACACTTAGACACAGCTCACGTACTAGAACATTGCAGAGAGTGACAGTAAAAATTCCTTTTACCTCAGCGGAAGGAATCACACTCAGGTCTGCGCTTTACCAAATCTGCGGTTAGGTAGTTACGGTACTGTACATAAATAATGTAATAGATGGTAAGATTACCTGTAATATTGGTAGCATTGGTAGGAAAATAAGCATAAATGAATGTGTGAGAGAGGAACTGGGAGCCGCCGGCCGGTGTGGCCGAGCTGCTCTTTGCGCTTCAGTCTGGAACCGCGCGACCGCTACGGTCGCAGGTTCGAATCTTGCCTCGAGCATGGATGTGTGTGATGCCCTTAGGATAGTTAGGTTTAAGTAGTATTAAGTTCCAGGGGACTGATGACCTCAGATGTTAAGTCCCATAGAGCTCAGAGCAATTTTGAACTATGAGTCGAGTACTTCTCTGTGGTGTTTGTCTGCTTGTTTGCTTGTTTTGCATATAAATAGAAAAGCATATCGTTCAGTCTAATTACATTGTGTATTTTATACCCTTACAAAATACAACTAGCATTCTATAACTGAGAAACATTAGTTGATCGTTTAACTTCTGTAGCCGAAGCAATTACTTTTTATGCCCGTGCAGTATACTTGCACAAACGTAACGAGATCTGAACAATTACTATAGTTATTTTGTACTGAGTGAAGCGTCCATCATCATGATCAAAGGCCAGAGTTTCCATTTATTATTGGTAAGGGTGAAAGTTGTTTATCAAAAACAGAAACAAGTTTTATATAAAGTCGGCGAAGTATTGACGCGGTTTTTGATTTGTTTCTGTTTTGCGTTTTTTATTACTTGAAACCTGAATTAAACATAGATAATTTCAAATTTGATATAAGAACTGTGTATTTTTAAGTAACATCAGGAGGATAACTAGTATTGTGTAGAGCAAAAATGTTTTGTGTGGTAGACGGCCCTTCATAAATCCTCAGTCGGTTTCTAGACTGTTCACCGCTTCCAGTTTCTGAGAGAACTAGTACGACATTGATCTCATAAGCGAAGAATGCAATCGTAATGAGATAATGCCCGATAGGTATGAAACTCATCTAAAATACAGGTAACTTGGGTATGATCCTAACTGACCAAGTCTTCTCGGAAAGCGACCGTATTTTACGCTCATTTACGAAGTACACGGCAGGCTGCGGTCGATTAACAACTCTAATCACTCGACGGTTCCAGAGTTATACCAGTATTCCAGCTGCCAAAATGACTTGTGTTGTTATTGGTGCTGTAGTATTCAGTCCAGAGACTTGTTAGATGCAGCCCTCCACGTGCCAGCCTCTTCATCTCCAAGTAACTACTGAAACCTACATCCTTCTGAATCTGCTTAGTGCATTTACCTCTTGGTCCCCCTCTACGATTTTTACCCTCCACGCTTCTCTCCAATACTAAATTGGTGATCCCTCGATGCCTCAGAATGCGTCCTACCAACCGATCACTTCTTCTAGTCAAGTTGTACCAAAAATTCCTCTTCTCCCCAATTCTATTCAGTACCTTTTCATTATTCACGTGATCTGCCCATCTACTCAACATTCTCCTGTAGCACCACTGTTCGAAGGCTTCTATTCTCTTCTTGTCTATACCGTTTATCGTCAATGTTTCACTTCCATACATTGTCACATTCCATAGAAATACTTTCAGGAAAACTTCCTGACACGCAAATCTATACTCGATGTTACCAAATTTCTTTTTTTCAGAAACGATTTTCTTGCCATAACTAGTCTACATTTTATATCCCCTCTATTTTCACCATCGTCAGTTATTTTGCTCCCCAAATAGCTAAACTCATCTACTACTTTAAGAGTCTCATCTCCTAATCTATTTCCCTCAGCATCACCTGATGTAATTCGACTGCATTTCATTCTCTTCGTTTTGCTTTTGTTGAAGTTCTTGTTAAATCCACCTTTCAAGACACTGTCCATTCCGTTGCTCCTCCAGGTCCTTTGCTGTCTCTGACGAAATTACAATGTCATCGGCAAACCTTAAAGTTTTTATCTCTTCTCCCTTGATTTTAATTCCTACTCCAAATTTTTCTTTTGTTTCCTTTACTTTTTGATCAATATATAGATCGAATAACATCGGAGATAGGATACAACCCTGTTTCACTCCCTGTGACTGTGCTTAGGGAGTGAAGAAGAATGGGTACAACCCTCGAGCAGCGCCTCCTAAACGAGATTTTTGTGTAGCAAATGCTAAGTGACCTTGAAGTAATGTCAAGAATTACGCACCTGGGCAGTGAATGAATGGCACTAGTAATTTGGACTGATGAACCACGCTGTATCCTGTGGTAATCTGAGGGAAAGCGCTTAGATTTGGTAAATGACTGGTGAACATTACCTGCTATCACGTGTAGTACCAACAGTTATGTGTGCAAGAAGGGGTGTTGTGTTATTATGATATGGGTGTGTTTTTATAGATGTGATTCCCTTACTGGGCCTAATAAAAAAGTAAATACGGAAGCATGTGAACATGTTTTTGTTCAGTGGGTTCTGTGTAATGACAGCGCATCTGTTGAGGTAACGGACACGCCGAGATTCGACCTGAACGTATGTAATAACTCCGGATCACAGAATCCAACATTATTAAATTCTTTGATTTCAGCTATTGAGGAAAATGAGCTGGACTGGATCCAGCCATTTGGAACCTGCATTGAAAGTGTTCAACCTGTCATAAAGGCGAGTGTGGGACACATCACACATTAATGTACACTCCCTTTTGAAGCTGTCTACGGGTGATAGAGACGCTTTTTCTTAATCCTGTCTCACTGTTCGATGGCGGCCTTCCTCAGGTCATGTAACGTTTGAGAAAGGATATTGCAACGACTAATGCTATTTCAGTCTTGTCCAAGTACTTTCAATTCGTGTAACGTCAGCAGAATCCACTGAACATTTTAGCTCGTTGGTACTTGCTTCCTGGACAGAGGTGTTCAGGAGAATAACGAGTTGTGATCCTATTGTTGGCAAGGGAGGACAATGAGTAGGAATACCATGCCCTCGCTTTACCTTCGATAACGATGGATGACTTCCGACATCCGTATACAGTATTGGCCAAATTCACACTGTCTCTGCTGGACACACGATGGCACTTGGCCATCTCACTTCTACGACTAGCATGTCAGACAAATGCAGCACACGCCACAGAAAATAAACACTGACTCCGCTGAACCAGGTTATATTTCACGTGTCTTGGGGATCTTCTTAAGGCACCACGGTGATAACAGTTTCTATTATTCTATATAACGACTCTTGGGGGCACCGTTATCGCGTTATCGTGTGTAGACGAAAGTGTATTTCTGAGAAGACACAAAGAGCGCGTAATTCTGTTTTCTTCTTGTTGTTGTTCTTTTATTTTCAGGCTAGCTGTGACCGGTCTTACTTAGCGGTCGCGATGCAGATAGTCAGTGATTCCCATCCCATCACTGCAATTGAAGTTTTGAATAATGCTAATGCGGTGTACGCTGATTGGGTGAAGGCTTCCAGGGGTTCTTGCCAAAAAGTGAGACCTCATACACAGTCGAAGCTTCAAGCTGTACTTCGAGGAACATTTTTCTTTCTGGTTTCTGTATACACCAATAAGTCTAGTTGAAGTCTAAATGGTTGCCTTTTCACTGAGGGCAACAGTATCGCCGTCGTAGGTCGAAAGAGTAGAAGTGTACCTTGAGGGGTTACTAGAAGTGAGTAAATTGGCTAGTTACACATACTGCCTGATAAAAATAGTTAAGCAACCAGATAACTTGTCCGGATGTCACTGTACTTTTGTACACGTTCAAAGCATTGGCAGTATGTCAATAACTAGTGAATGGATATGTCGGTGTTTAATGTTGTTACCAGGGATGGGCATATGAGCCAACCAACAAAGAAATGGCTTACAGGGCGCTTGTTTCCCTGATTACTGAATATCGTTCTTCAATCGGGGATCCTTTCCAGGTAGGATTGACAGAAGAGATAGGGGCGATCCAACGAAGAGCGGCGCTTTTCATGATGGACCGTACAGTCTGCGAGAGAGTGTTAAAGAGACTCCAGTAGCAGACGCTACAAGAGATGTACTGTGCGTACCAAGAGGGTTACTATAGAAATATCGAGACAGTACTTAACCGGAAGAGTCAGACCACATATTACTTCCTCCCGTATACGTCTCGCGAAATGACCACAACGAGGAAAGTCTATAAAGTGGAGCTAATACAAATACTTATCGAAAAGCCCTCCCACTCGCCATTCGCGAATGGAACAGTGAAGGTGACATCAGTTAATAGCACCAGAAGTACCCTCCTCCACACACCGGCAGGTGGCTCACGAGGTATGCTGCAGGTGTGGATTTAGGGTATATGAGGGGCCTGAACAGCCTCAGATAGTGAATGATCACTGGTAAAGACACCGAGGTTGTGCATACTCGTGTGAAACACAGCGACCACAGTCCCAGCACTGGACTAGCATTCGGGAGGACGATGGTTCAAATTCCCGCGCAACCAACACATTTTATTTTATTTCACTAAACCACCCAAGGCGAACGCCCAGATGGTTCCCTTGAAAGGCGCACTGCCGATTTCCTCTCCGTCGTTTTGTAATGCAAGCTTTTCCTCCATCTGTAGCCAAGTTGCTCACGTGACGTTAAATTTTGAGCTCCCTTCCTTTGCATAAAACTGTTTTATCGGAACCTGACAGGATATGCTAGAGTCGTGAATGTTGTTCAACATGCCGGCTACTCGACTCGTGGAATATCCAAAACTGTGCGGCGTTTCTCTGTGACAGTGACCCGATGTTGTAGTGCCTTGCAACGCGAAGGCAGGCACCTCGTCGTCTAGGTCTGGTGGACCACGTATGACCACCACAAGGATGGATCGCTATATCCTGCACCAACCATTTCGCAGCCCCTCCTTCACATTTCCCGTCAGAGAATAAACAATGGACTACTTGAAACATCGCATCGTTGGTAGGAGACTAACAGCAGTTGGACCAGGTGACCCATGCGTAGAATGCCGTTAACAGCACAACACAAACAGCAGCAGTTAGACTGGTGCCGTGACAGGCCTTTGTTGACTGGCGTATGGCGTGACATTGGGTTCTGCGATGAATCATGGTTTGTACTATTCCGGATTACCATTGCCGACGGGTATGGTGGGAGCCTGTGGCGGGGTACCATACTTCCAATGTTTTGGAGAGGTGAGCGTTATATTCCTGGAATTTTGGTGTAGAGGAATCGCGCATGACGTCAGGTCAAGTATGGTAGTTACTGGGAGAACTGTGACTGTACAAAGGTCAAAAACATTCTGCGAGCCACGTGGTACCTCTGATGCGACTATATTGTGGTGCCATTTTTCAGTCGGAAAATACTAGATTACACATAGCACGTCTCTGTATAAACCGTCTGTTTGTTGTTGTACTCTCGTGGTGAGCGAGATCGCCAGTTCTGTTCCCAACAGAACATATGTGGGACCAGGTCGGACGTCAACTCCATCCCTCAAGTCCATCCCTTTGCAAGGATATCAAGGACGAGTTGCAACAGCTGCCGGCCGTCTTGCCTTCGGAAAGGATGCAACAGCTTGTAAGACATATTCCGCAACTGAATCAGTTGATTCATCCAGATCAGTGAGAGCACAATGTCATCATGAACCGTGTTTTCACACTGCCAAGTTCTTGGTAAGTTTCGCATGATATTTAAATCGCTGAAGTGAAATCACATACCCTCTCAACTAGTGACGTTTTACTTTGTTTCTTCCTGCCCTTCTGTATCCTTCATTTTTCTTGTTAGTCAGCATCTACAGTCTCCAGGCACATTAAAGGACCTGTGAAAAGCCTAAATATCCACCTTCAGAAGTGCCGACAACAGTGAGATGTGCAGGAGGACAATCAGTGATGTCCAGGAAGGTACCGACAGGGATCTGGTGCCATGCCGATCTCAGTGTCGGGGCCAACTGCGCTAGGTTTCTCGGTTGAGAATCCATGGTGCGAACAGCCTGATTGAGGTGGTCCCACACGTATCCGATTGGACTTAAATCAAGGTAGCTTGGTGGCCACGCGAGTGTGGTGAACTCATTGTGCGGCTCTTCGAGCTGTTGACTGCCAGCTGTGTGACACATTGCGTTGTGCTCCTGGTGGATGTCATCCTGCCGAATATAAACCAACTGCATGGTCTCAAAGGATAAATACATACTAGAACCACTCAGCCTTTCAGAATGACGAAAACATTCCCCAGACCATAACGCTCGCTCTTCCGGTTGGGGCCTTTCCGATGATTGTTGCAGTATGTTGCGTTCAAACGTTTCGCGACAGTGTAGCATAAACGCAATTCATCTGGGAAATTTCTCCTGTCGCCACTCAGTGGACGTCCAATTGCCACACGCTGTGCAATTTCAGGCCTGAACAGCAGTCAACATGGAGGCATCGACAAGGCCCCAGCGGTGGAGGCCTGTGTGTCGCAATGCTCTCTGAACAGTCATTGAAGAAGCACTGTCTGAAGCACTATGGTTTACCTGGGCTCTCAATTTCACTACGGTTGAATGTCTGTTTATCCATATTCACATTGTCGCTGCTGTAGCTCACCCCTTTCACCTACGACTCGTGGTGCGACACAGTTGCCTTGGCGCCGGATTTGGATAGCGCCATTTTGTCGGGCGTGGTATACTTTAAGCATGGCCGCACGCGAACGGTACACAAATGTAACTGTTGCTTCCATCCTTGGCCCGAAAGTCAGCGGTCATACCCGTTTGGAAGTCAGATAAATCGCTCAATTTCCGCAAAACGATAAAAACTGTACTGTATTTCGTGTCCCTGTGAGTGGTTGCTCGGATGGCAACATTAACGTGACTGGACTGTGTTTCGTACATATAAACTGTTCAGCGTCACTTCGGCATTGAATTTATCACTGAAGAAAGCTTCAAACATTTAAGAGACGTATAGTCGACAGATGTAGCATTGGGCATAGAAATGGAACTTTGTACGAAAACGCTTTTACACCACAAACACAGCCACAGTAGCCATCAGCGCAAGTTGTAAATGCAGACCTGAGAATTATCTTAATAAAGGAATCTTCAGAACCAAGTGTGAACATATCTTTTAGATATTTGTGTAGTGAGAATACGAGTGATTTTACAGTGCCAGAGAAAAGCTTACCTGGAGAGACGACCTCGAATTTAATCCAATGAAGACATATGCCACCTGGGGATGTACTGATGATGATTTCAATCATCCGCCAAAGGATTGTGTATAGTCATAACTACTGGAGCGCCAAATGTGTCCACCAATTAAAAGGAAATGCTCACAGCCAGAAGTCTCACTGAGGTGCAAACGTGTGAAGCAAGCAGACAACCATGCAACAGGTACTCACTCGTGTTTCACGCAGACATCGGAGCGAGTTCGAAAGGGGTCCAACTGCAGGTTTCCGAGAGATGGGGTAGTCCTTTCTGAGAATGGCCAAACAAGCTGGACGTGCTGTACCAATTGTGCATCGATGCTGGTATCAGTGGTCATGCGAACATTATCACACCCACGGACAAGGTTCTGAACATGCACTCAACACAGATGCCTACCATAATCGTCGTATTGTAAGGGCAGCGGTGGAAGATAGCACAACAACCACTGTACAGATGGGAGGGCCTGTGAGCCAAGACTTGTCAACACTAATCGTTGCGAACCGGTTAATAGCCATGGGACTACGGGTACGCACACTACTAGCCCATGTTCCACTCCTGTCACAACAAGCAAGGGTAGACTGGAGCCGTCAGAGCACCACTTGGTCTTCGGCGATGAAAGCAGATTCTGCCTGCACTTAAGTAACGTGGTGAGTGCTGTCCCATAGCGTACATTTGCCCAAGACGCACCACCATCAACTCTGGTCCACGGCATGATAAGCTAAAACTCCCGTTCATCTTTAGTGTTTCTGGAGGGGACGCTAACCAGCGATTGGTACGTTCAGTATGTTGTTAGACGCGTTATTTTGCCGTTCTTGCAAAAGGAAGATGATGTGTTGTTCCTACATTATAGTGATAGCCCACACACTTCTCGTGAAATAACGTACTCTGCAAAACATACAGTAATTTCTGTGGCCAGCACGATCTCTAGACTTGTCTCCAACGGAAGACGTGTGTGATATGAAGGAACTAGAAGAGAGTCGTGCAACTCGTCAACCAACAACTGCACTATGTGAACAGGTCGAGCAGAGGTGGCATGACGTATTCCAGGACAGTATTCACCATCTGTAAGATCTACTGGATGCCACAGTCAGCGCCTGCGTTCCTGCTCTTGGAGGCTACACCACGTACTGAAGCTGCCCATGCAGCTTCAACCCGATACCACATTTCATCAAGAGTAGTGACTGGAGTATTGTGACGAGCCAGTTGCTCGGACAGCTTTAACTAGACATTTCAGTTGGTGAGAAATCTGGAGAATGTGCTGCCCAGGGCAGCAGTCAAACATGCTCTGTACCCAGAAAGGCCCGTACATGACCTACAACATGCGGTCGTGCATTATCCTACTGATATTTAGGGTTTAGAAGGGATCGAATGAAGGGTAGAGCCACGGGTCGTAACACATCTGAAAAGTAACATCCACTGTTCAAAGTGCCGTCAATACGAACAAGAGGTGACCACGACGTGTAACCAATGGCACCGCATACCATCACTCCGGATGATAAGCCAGTATGGCGATGACGAATACGTGCTTCCAATGTGCGCTCAACGCGATGTCGCCAAACACGGATGCGACCATCATGATGCTGTAAACAGAACCTGGATTCATCCGAAATAATGACGTTTTGCCATTCGTGCACCCTGGTTCGTAGTTGAGTGCACCATCGTAGGCGCTCCTGTCTGTGATGCAGCGTCAAGGGTGACCTCAGCCACGATCTCTGACCTGATAGTCCCTGCTGCTGCAAACGTCATCGAACTGTTCGTGCAGATGGTGGTCTTGCAAACGTCCCCATCCTTTGACTCAGGGATCGAGACATGGCTGCACGATCCGTTACAGCCATGCGGGTAAGATGCCTGTCATCAGACTGCTAGGCCGTTGGGATCCAGCACGGCGTTCCGTATTACCCTCCTGAACTCACCGATTCCATATTCTGCTAACAGTCAATGGATCTCGACCAACGCGAGCAGCAATGTCGCGATACGATAAACCGCAATCGCGATAGGCTACAATCTGACCTTTACCGAAGTCAGATACGTGATGGTACGCATTTCTCCTCCTTACACGGGGCATCACAACAACGTTTCACCAGGCAACGCCGGTCAACTGCTGTTTGAGTATGAGAAATCGGTTGGAAAGTTTCCTCATGTCAGCACGTTGTAGGTGTCGCCAGCGGCACCAGCCTTGTTTCAATGCTCTGGAAAGCTAATCATTTGCATATCACAGCATCTTCTTCCTGTCGGTTGAATGTCGCGTCTGTCGCACGTCATCTTCGTGGTGTAGCAATTTTAATGGCCAGTAGTGTAGCTATTAAAAGGCCTGTAACGGATTACCATTCCCACCGCCCCACTGAAAACCAAGGAGAAAAAATTGTAAAAGTGTGAAGATGCTGCTGAGGAGACTCGCCGGAATTTCACGGCGTGTAGCGACTGCAGGGAGCGGCCAACTCCCAAGCAGTGCAGAGGAAACGCGCAGCCTGCTGCAACATTCTGCTCCGCCCAGTGACTTAATTAAGGCGAGGCTCGCCAGCCAGCCGCAGATGGTCACGGCTTCGTCTTCACGGCGCTGCGCCCGATACAATCTGAGCACGGCGGTACTGCAAGCACAATCACGTACCAAGTGATTCTCACATGTCGCAGGAAATGCGGGTACTGTACGATGACGTGTTCAGTGCAGTTTAATTGATCATCGTGTTACTCGTATTTGCACGTAAAGTAACGTGTTTCCGGGGTGATTACGTTCCACATTCTCATAAACGATGACCTTTCACCTGCCGGAGTCGACAATGGTCGTCATTTGCCTTTCTACACTCAAATTTCTTTCCGTATTTATGTCTTTTTCATGTTCCTTCATGTTCAGCTTTGGTTACGTGTAGCCGTTTTCTGACTAGGAGATCAATTTAACTGTATCGGCAGATTTTTATTTATTTCCTTTTTTCTCACACTACCTAGAAGGAACAATTTGGAGTCACAAATAACGGTCCACCCCAAACACAACACTGATCAGCTATTAACAAATCACAGTAGTTAATGTATCCTAAAATCTTAGTATTGAAAGGAAAGAATTAGTTTCATATTAGTTCAAAAAGTTTTATCTTTCAATTTACGCAGCCACTTGAATTGTTAGTTTTTTATGTGCGTCGTAGTCAGCTCTTGGGAACAGGGCGCGTTTCTGTGGAACTTCATTCCTTTCAATTAAAAACGCACTGAACTGTGAGTGGGGTAGACGGTACCTCAGGGCGGGGGGGGGGAGGGGGAGACCGCTTTTCCAGTTTAACATTCGCCAGATAACCAAGGACCCTCCCGAAAATCTTCGTTAGTCTGGGATGTCATAGATATTTTATTTGTGAGTCAGTGATGCTCACTTTTGCAGACAAAATTTCAAATTTAGTGCATCTTTATATACGAGTAAATATTGACAGAGTGTGTGTGTTTTTTAACCCCTCGGCCCCCTTTCCCCATCCTGTGCTCCGTTATTACCAAATTTTCCTGCCAGTTTGCGTATAAGTGTATTTTTATTTTTCCTTCTTTATGCAAAAGAAGCATTTTAATTGTATGTTAGTTATTGCTACGTACATGTGACAGTGTTTGTTTGCCTTTACTATGAATGTTTTTCGATGGCCAATTAGGTCTGTCATATTTGATAGTGTCCGTTGCTTTCTCTGTATTCGCTAATGCTGCTACGACATCGTGGATCCTTTGTTAACTATAAATGAATACTAACCAAATGGTTTTCCTGGTGCTGTTAGAGGACAGACTGAACAAAATCAAATAGCTTTTCTCTCAATGGAATTGTCCTGTTGTTAATTGCTGTATTCATTGCCTTTTCTTGTCTTTAATCAATGGAAACTGTAATGAATACTGTGGTTGCCTGATTTTAATTCTATTCCAATGAATCCTATCCTATTGCGCTGAAGTATTTGGATTTTCACGATTCTCACTTATTGTACATTTACTAAGTTCCAGTATAATAAATTTCCTTGAGACAGAGTAACTTCTCCACTAATCAGCACGAAAGAAGACATCGCTAGTGCGAATCTCAGCTTTCCTTCCTTTCACATGTTGCCCTGCGAACCATAGATGAAGGGCATTAGGCAATTTCCATATCGCAAGATTTCCTTAAAGCATTTGACAAGATCCCCCACTGTAGAATTTCAACAGAGCATATGGAATAGTTCACAGGTATTTGGGTGGCTCGATGAAGACTTAAATACTCGAAGCGTGCGTTTTCCTCAACGACGAGTGTTCATCAGAGACAAGGGCATCGTCTAGAGTGTTACAGGGGAGTGTGCTAGGACAGCTCTTGTTCTCTGCAGGGTCGTTAGGAAGAGCCTGAGAAGTTTGAAAGTGTGTTGTAGGGTAGGCTGTGCTCATAAATAATGGTTCGGAAAAAAATTCGATACGTTTCGCCTTTTCCGGTTTCATTAGCACTGAAGTTAACCAGTCAGGTCGCTGAGCTCGCAGATTCAAGCAGCCTGCCATACACAGTTTGCGTTCTCTCTTCTCATAGCATAGTCATAGACGATAGCGCACGAGACTGCTCAGGCGGTGGCTCGGGTTCGATTCTTGTTATGGTCCCACGTCCCATTTTTGTATCGTTCACTTGTTCCGTTTTACGATACCAAACATAAAACACATTTGACGACAAGTTCTCCGGCAGGCTGCTTGAAGTTGTGCACGGAACAACCTGAATGGGTAATCTGTCTGCTGATTAAATCGGAAACGATGCAACGTTTCTTTTTACTTTCTTCGATGGCACATTTATAACTGAGCTGTGTCTCTTATTACCCACAATCTGCGCTAGCACACGAGTTATGAGCCCACTACTTGCACTTATGACATGCAGTACAATCATCAATTGAAGTAGAATATAATTTCTTGTAGTATATACGTGTCACATCTTCCTAGTCTTCGAAGGTTTCAATTTAAGTAGACCCAAATTCTTTGTCTGTCTTCTTCTTTCGCTTTCTACTTCTAGTCTCGAGCTAGAAGCCTGATCTTTGCTGTATTTTCTAGAGATTCTTTAGCTTCAAGGCATTTTTGAGCGATACTTTAGTTCATTCTTTCATGGAGGTAGTGTTACAATACAGATTTAACCTCTCCTTCATGTCACTCCTTTCTTCCGTGGTGCAACTCCGGGTATTGATGCAAAATTTTGCGGGCTTATCTATTTATTTACTCGTTCGGCATTTACAAAGGCATTAATCACATAATACTCTATGTGATCAAAAGACATACATTTTCCATATTGGGTGCAATTGTACTGCCACCTACTACCTTGTACTCCATATCAGCGACCTCAGTAGGCATAAGACGTCGTGACAGACCACAGTGGGGAGCCCCGTGGAAATCACGGACTTCGAATGTGGCAGGTGATTACATGTCACTTGTGTCATACGTTTATGAGAGATTTCCACACTCCCAAACACCCCTAGGTCCATTGTTTCCGATGTGATAGTGAAATGGAAATGTGAAGGTACACGTACAGCACAAAAGCGTACGGGCGGGCTTCTTCTGTTGATTGACACAGATCACCGACAGTTGAAGAGGGTTCTAATGTGGGATAGGCAGACATCTATCCAGACCATCTAACAGAAATTCCAAAGTGCATCAGGATCCACTGCAAGTACTATGACAGTTAGGCAGGAGGTGAGAAAACTTGGATTTCATGGTCGAGCGGCTGCTCATAGGCCACACATCACACCGCTAAATACCAAACGACGCCTCGCTTGATGTAAGTGACGTAACATTAGACGATTGAACAGTGGAAAAACGTTGTGTCGAGCGACGAATCACAGTACACAATGTGGCGATCCCTGGCAGGATGCGGGTATAGCGAATGATCGGTGAACGTCATCTGTCGGATGTGTGTAGTGCCAACAGTAAAATTCGGAGGAGGTAGTGTTATGGTGTGGTCGAGTCTTTCATGGAGGGGCTTGCGCCATTTGCTGATTGGCGTGGCACTATCACAGGACAGGCCTACATTGATGTTTTAGGCAACTTCTTGCTTCCCACTGTTGAAGAGAAATTCGGGGATGGCGATCTCAACTTTCAACACGATCGAGCACCTTTCCATAATGCACGGCCTGTGGCGGAGTGGTTACACGACAATAACATCCCTGTAATGGACTGGCCTGTCCAGAGTCAATCCTGTAGAACACCTTTGGGGTGCTTTGGAACGCCGATTTTGTGCCAAGCCTCACCGAACGACATCGATACCTCTCCTCAATGCAGGCTACCCGTTCTTTTTAATGTATATCTTACCGACAAGCCAGACACAAAACCACTACATTTGCGTACTCTAACGTATAACACACCTACAAGATACACATGAAAACTAAAATCCCGTAATGTTAGGCTGTCCAAATTATGTGGACACGGGATTGTGGAGTGCGCACTTTGAGAACTTCAGCACTAGCTCTTGTCAACAGAGTGAATGAAGATCGTTGGCCAGTCTGGATAAGAAGTTCGCACGTATCTCTCCGTGAAAAATGCGCTGCCACTCCCCAAGAAATCTTCCAGCACCTGAATGAGCGAGAGTGGATGCTGTCTTAAAGGCTACAGGTGGCCAACACCATATTGAATTCCAGCATTAGCGATGGAGGGCGCCACGAACTTGTAAGTCATTTTCAGCCAGGTGTCCGAATACTTTTGATCACATAGTGTATATTAACTAAAATATTTGAATGGCTCTGTAGTGAGTTAAAATATTCTTTACTCATCTTCTTATAATATTATACATTGTTACAAATGTTCTTGAGCCACTCAGTGACTGAGTCGGAGAGTCACAGTATGACCTTCAGATCACTCTCCTAGTCATCCACTTCGCACACAAGTAAATGGTCCATTGATTGGATTTATTCGCATTCACATTCAGGACTGTCAGAAAGGTACCATTTTTTGATCGGTTGCTCACACCTACCAACACTTGTCCTGACATGGTCCAAAGTTGTCCACAGTTTCCTCGGGAGGTCGAATCTATCGATCTATTTGTTGGTTTCGTCCACCAAGTGTCAGTTCTTATGTCGACTTACAGCAAATAGCTCTTTCCAAGGTGTCTTCGAGTTGAAGCCTCTAAGTTCTTGGCCGATTTTCCATAAAGGCCATCTGGATTTAATACAGTTTGGATATGCTAGATCATAGTGTATAGGAAGTGGTAGGTTGGCTAGGATTTTTCTACACGATCTTGTGACTATATGTGATCGCCGAATTAGAGGGGACTCTATGTTTGCTGGGATGAGGAAACACATAGGGAGGCCCGAAGCGTTCCAGAGATAATCCGCATTGCCTCCTTCAGTTGGACATCCACTTTAGATACGTGCGAACTTCTTATCCAGACTGGCCAATGATCTTCATCCACTCTGTTGACAAGAGCTAGTGCTGAAGTTCTCAAAGTGCGCACTCCACAATCCCGTGTCACATATTTTGGAGAGCGTAAAATTTTAGTTTTCATGTGTATCTTGTAGGTGTGTTATACGTTAGAGTATTTTGCTTATCCTCATGTCTAATGCTTCGACCATTAATCGAAATCCGTAGTTTTCTGTTTCAGTCTCTATTGTTAAGGTGCATAATGGTTCTGGTCGTTTTGTCAGGGTTTAGGTTTGATATCCGATGGTTAGGTCGTCGGAGTACGCAAATGTAGTGGTTTTGTGTCTGGCTTGTCGGTAAGATATACATTAAAAAGAATGGGTGGCCTGCTATTGTTCAGAACCATATTCTTTCTGCTCATGCCATGAAGTCAGTAAGCGTGTTTCTAAATAAGGCTTACGCATTTAATGATTCTAGTTAGCTCATGCGGTAATCCCTCTATGCATACTGTGTCGTAAGCTGGTGTAAGATCTATAAGAAACAAGCCGGATTTCATCTTGTTTTGGAACCCTTTCTCCTAGGTCCAGGTTCCGGCTCAGTAGTTCATAATCTTTCACTGCTACCAATTTCTATGAGGTGAGAAGGTCGGTCTGAGGAGTCAGTATCCACATCTACATCTAGCTACTACATAGACACTCAGCAAGCCACGCTACGGCACGGGGCGGAGGGTAGCATGTGCTGTTACTAGTAATTTCCTTTCTTTGTTCAACTCGCAAATAGAGAGAATAAAAAACGACGATCTATATGCCTCCGTAAGAGCCCTAAATTGTCGTATATTTTTGGTCCTTTAGCGCAATGTATGTTGGCGGCAGTAGAACCGTTTGGCAAACAGCTGCAAATGCTGGTTATCTAATTTTTCTCAATATTGTTTCTCGAAAAGAATGTCGCCTTCCCTCCAAGGATTACCATCTGAGTGCCCGAAGTATCTCTGTAACACATACGTGTTGCTCGAACCTACCGGTAACAGATCTAGTAGCCCTCCTCCGAACTGCTTCGACGTCTTCCTTCAAACCGACCTGGTACGGATCCCAAACACTCCACAGTACTCAAGAACGGGTCCCAACAGCGCCATATATGTGGTCTCCTTTACAGGTGAACCACTCCTTCCTAAAATTTCCCCAACAAACCGAAGTCGAATGTTTGCCTTCCCTACCACAGTTCCTACACGCAACTTCCATTTCAAATTGCTTTCTAGCGTTAGACCAGGATATTTAAACGACTTGACTGTGTCAAGCAGGACACTAGTAATAAAGTATCCGAACATTGCGGATTTGGTCTTTCTACTGATCCGCATTAACTTACATTTTCCAAGTTTAGAGTTAGATGCCATTCATCACATCAACTACGAATTTCGTTTAAGTCGTCTATTATCTTACTATAGTCATTCAACTTCGACAACTTGTAACAACAACGACGCTGTACTATTGTACATATAAGTAAAATTTTTTTCCCCTCTGATTATTCGATAAATTAGTGTAATTGATGTTCTGATTTCATTTCTTTTTTGTTTCATTCCATTGTGTTAAGAAAACTGTAAACAATTTTCAATGTGAATATTAATGTTTGTGTCAAATGTCAAGCAATATTGTAATAGAATTGAAATGTAACAAATGTTGAGACTGTTGTAAGATGTTTAAAATTGTAACTGTGCGTCTGGTCCATATGTAGGCAATGTGTTAGGATATGTAGAATGCAAAACCTCCGGTGAATACCCTGTCTGTAAGGGAGCGGTAAAAGGTGGATGGCAGGCGAGCACGGGAAAATGCGCATGGCACGGTACGGCACAACGGGCTCAGCAGTAGTTGTTGGACTTTGGAATTGGTCTGAGCAACACCTTCTGGAGCGAGGAGGCTCTCCTGGAAGACGTAGTTTCACTGAGCCTCAGGTATGCTGTTCCAACGCCCACACAGCATGGCCAAATTCCACAGGCACTAAATCGAAAAGTACTGCGACGCTAAGAAGAATTAAAGTGCCGATACGTCAAGAGCCATAGCTGTGGTTGTATGTGTGGTCTGTGCCTCGCCATCTCGCCGCCCGCCAACCACTGCATCGATAAAAGCAGGTTGAAACTTTTAGTACTGCATTCGTATGGACCATAGAGTGAACTGTTCAGTAATAGACTAAATTTTACCAGAACTTTCCCCTCATTTAATTATCCTCACAACTAACCTAGACAGGGTCCTTTCCAAACGTTGTGCAATCCGAGTGTACCGAAATGAAAAATTAAATTTTGTGTTAATAATAATTACTTGCAGACCTAACTATGTTAGAATGGTGTTTAAAGAACTGTTTTGTTAATGAACCAGTAAATGAATAACGAAGGTCTAACGAAGTTGAAAGATAACTTTAATATTGATACAGTAATGAAGTTTAATTATTTCGAGACAGATATAAAGGTATATAAGTGAACAGTAAAAAAAAAAAAAAAAAAAAAAAAAGAGTAGTAACTCATATACTGGATATCTTGAACGCATGATAATTTCAGTAATCAATTTTTTAATATAGTGATTATAACAGTTTCAGGCCCCCCCCCCCCCCCCCCTTAATTCATTTGATTTCTGAAGTGTTCGACATTGGTTTGACCAGCAAAAGTTAAAGTCAATATATAAGTCAAAATTTATCAGTGTTTTATCTTTATCAAAAGTGACATTTTGTGTGTGGCTCGAAAGTGGTATTTCTAGGATAACCTATGCCCGATTTTAATCAGATCAATAGACAGTACGAAGCTTTGTAGTATACATTATAGTGTATTGTTATATATTCATGGTTTTTCCGTATCAGTACAGAACGTGAAACTATCAGTTCAATAGATTTTCTGGTTCTAAAATTTTACTGTATTATTTTGCATGAATGTACATCAACGTGTACAGGGAAGAAACTCAGTTAATGCCTAATTAGGCTGGCGACCGTATTATTATCAAATTGGTAGCATCTTCAGTGTTACTTTTGGTACATCTTGACGTGTAATTGCATTTTGAACTTACTTGACGGATCATTGATATTACAGAGTGGGTGTAAGTCTGATTTGCCACCATTCAGGTACACGCTGTCAATATCTATGCGAAAATCCTGTCTCGTAATGTGAACCCCGCTCACTTACCATAGTACAGGCTTTAATGAGTATTGTGTGCCCCACGCGCACGTTACAAGTAACTCCCGGTGACAGGACATCCAGTTGTTGTCGGTCACAAATTAACGTGAATACCGAACAGTGGATGTTCAGTGGCACGAATTGCAATATTATTCAGTAAAGTAAATAGCAGTGAACGTCAAGTACGGTATTGAGGTGTAGTTTGTGTTCAGTATGGACAAGAACGTAGACGCAGTAGATGTGACGAGCATAATGGAAGAAGCGGCTGGCAATGACAGTTGTGTACGCGGCCAGATAACAGATGGCGTTAGCGGAAGGCAATTGGCGTACATACAATACCACGAACATGTTAACGAACAGATTGAAATGTCGAGATTGCCTAGAACACAGCAAGGAATAAAACAGGACGTAGAGGTTGACTTTGTAGGTGATAGTGGGTATGTGAACGAATCCACTGACATGTTTGATTCACTACAGATAAAGAAAGAACCGAATGAAAATTTTGATGTAGGATCGGAACACACCGATTTCGTAGAACAAAACAGTGTGAAAATTTTAAGCATGAAAGATTTATTTGAACAATTAACCAAGCAAATTGCAGGACAGAGTGAGCAGCTCAAAACACAGAAAGATCAGCTTAAAACACACATTGACGGGCAGCTTAAAACACAAAGTAATCAGCTCAAAACACAGAATGATCACCTTAAAACACACGTTGATGAGCAGCTTAAAACACAAGTTGGTCAGCTTAGAGCACAGGTCGAAGAACAAGGAATTAAAATTAGTGAACAAATAGAACAGGTAGAACAAAAAGTGGGTAATTTAAGTTCTGCAGTAAATACTATGAAGTCTGAAACTGTCGCAATTAATAAGAATGTGAATACTATGCAGGGGGAAACTGACGACATTAACAGTAGGTTTGTTGTTGAAATTGCCTAACATCCAAGAGAGCGCAGAGCCTCTAGTTGAAACAAAAGTAGACGAAAAAGTTTTCGGTCTTAAAACTGAGATCGTAGACGAATGCCAACATGGAATCTCACAGTTGAAAAAGGCAGTTTCAGATACTGAAAGAAATTTAGGCGAAAAAGTTATCGGATATGTGCAAAAGTGTGAACAAAATACATCGAAAATTCAAGGCAAAATTTTCGATCTCGAGAGTAAAATCAAAGATAGACATGGTGTTGTCTGTAATGGCACGCCACTTACGAAGCTGTTGGAAGGTGAGGAGCGCTTCGACCACGCCAAGAAACATAACGGATGGCATCCGTTGGGTTTCATCAAAAATTGCGAGAGAATGTTTCTTGAACACTTGCCTCGTCAGGAGAAGATAAACGTAGTAATTAGTGCCTTAGCAGGTGACGCTAAGCGCTGGGGAATTAACTTGAATACCGAAATAATGACGTTCAAAGAGTTTAAACAAAATTTCACGGAAGAATATTGGTCCGAACAAAAACAGGATCATTTGTGGCGCGAGTTTATCATGGCCAAACTTCATGATAACAGGGGCGGGAATTCTTTGAAAGATTTCTGCGAATATTGGTACCGAAAGTTGACACACTTAAGAGGGAGAAGATCCAATTCTGAGATCGTATGGGAGATATATAAAAAGCTTCCAGAAGATTCGAAGAGATATGTGGGAAGCAATCATCGTAGCTTCCAAGCGTTTCTCGAAAGAGTCGAAGACGAAGATCATTGGCGCGAAAGTCGTGCCATTTATCGGAATTTTAGCAACAGGAATAACCACAATAATGACGAGAGAAATGACGGCGATGTGTTTCGCGTCAACATGATACAGAGAGGTAGAGGCAGAGGAAGAGGGAGTTATCCAGGTCACAGTGGAGGATACACCGCGCAAGATAATAACGACGCGGGAAACTGATTTCCGCGAACGTTGCGGGTCAAACGGAAGCGGACAGAACATACCGGCCCCTATTTAAGAAATGTTACCGGACTGACAATGAAGTTATGAGACAGCTCAGGGACAGGCGTGGAACGACGCAGCGTGTTGTGGCGAAGCAAGCGTCAGGCGCGTGCGCAGATGAGTCATCTTCGCCGCGCAGAGCGATACATGTTAATAGGCGAGTGGAGCATCAAAGGCCAACGGCCCAGCCTAGCAGAACAGCTGTTCAGAGAGAAGCCGCTAGCAAGGCGGCAGAATTAGGTGCAAACATTGCCGTAAGAGCTGGCGAATACATTACGAGTGGTAATTCCGTGCCGAAGGAAATATTGGATGGAACAGTGAATACACGGAGAGGTGCAGTTAGCAGTGTTAGCAATGATGTAAATGGCGAGAATGAATTAGCAGAAGTAACTGATTGGCGTGTGCAGATCGACGATCTGTACAAGGGCCTCAAGCAATGTGATTGGGAGGATTTTAAGAAGGAGTATGAGGCAAGGAGGTTAATTAGTGAAAAAGGAAATAGTATGGACGTAGATAGGGTGACGTGGCCCGAATTTAAAGAGGAGAGAGTAAATAGCACCGCGCAAAGTACGCGTGCTGCCGATAGCACGATGGTTAAAGATGGGAAGGAATTGGAGGATGAAATCCCAAGCATTGACGAGAAAGTAACTTCTGTTAACAATCCGCCAACAGTACAAGCTGTTACCGAAAGGTACCATAGGGAAGGGGCAGGTAATTACCTATGAGTAATTGAAGTCCACGAGGATTACACTAAATATGAAGTAACAGTGGATGTGAGTAAAGCTGATAATGAGGCTGTTTTGCAAAAAGAGGATATTGAGTTAAAATCAATGCCTGACGAAAATACAGAGGAAGAACTTACTGCCTGTCTCAGAAAAGCTTTTATGTTAGAACCTGAAAGCGATCCAGAATGGTCGGATTCTGACGATACTTCAGATGACGAGTATTTCGGTACTAGTGAAAATAATGGGAATATAGTTAATTGCAATAATGTACATACTGATGACGAAGTTTCAAAACAAAACCCAGATGTTGAGACTGAACACAGAAAGAAAGAGCCACCTGACGACTCAGTGTCTATTTTGCAAAGAGTTCAAGTAATCAAAGACTTTGAACTCCAGAAATCTAGAAAGCCACCAAATATAAATGGTTCACAGTTCAGGAACGTATCTTGGGACTATGTCACAGTCGACCAAGATGCGTTGTGGAAAAAAGAGGAAGGGGCATGATTTAGAGCCTGAGGCAGATTTATATCGGACTTTGAGGATGTTATGAACACCTTCCATCAGGAATCTACTGGGTTCCCACCGGAAGAAATTTTGTTAGGCAGCAGAAGTAAAAGTTTAATTGAGGAAAAACTAGAGTTTCCACCTTGTACAAGCTTGGGGTTGAGTCAAAAGAAAGAATTAGTCAGAAAAAGGGCAAAGCAAAAAGCTGACTCTAGATCTAAAAGACATGATAAAAACCTGTAAGTTTCAAAATTTAAAATTGGGGATTATGTTCTTTAAAATCCCACGAAAAATCTAGTGAACTGAACAATGAAATTTCCAAATTTAAATTTATTTATAATGGACCTTATATAATACAGAACATTCCACATGATAATGTTTACTACCTGATCTACCCAAAATCCAAGAGACCTTTAGGTGTATGAAACGTTGTGGACCTGAAACTGTATGTTCCTAGGAGTGAGTGACCTAAGTACACTCAGAAACATATCTGCAGTAAATGTGCTGTATCTTATGCTGAATCTATTTTATTCTAAACGTAACGAATCTTTGTAAATGTATGTATACCAATGTCAGAGTGCTGATGTACTTATGTGAGTTTCAGATTACCAAATGTACTATAAATTTAAAGATGTATGGAGAAAAGGGTTGAAAGAAAGGGTAAATGCTGCAAGCCAAATAAAAGATGGGACTGCAAAACACCAAAGAGGGCAGATAAATAGGCAAAGGAGAATTGTAAGTGTGGTACAGGCGATGTGATAAAATGGTGTGAAATGGACTGCCCAAATCTGAATAATAGCCGGCAAATATGTGTAGTAATTTTTCTAAATAATATAGTGTGTTTATTATTAATAAGGAAATGGACTGCCATCCAGTGCAAGCAGCAACAAATTGTCTTACAGCGTATCTTGGTATTTGTATATGATTTGTAGTTAAGTGTTTGTGTTTCAGAATTTGAATTTATTTCTCTGAGAAATTTAATAATAAGTAATTCGCTATTTAAATCATGTTCTGATAGGAGGTTGGACTGTGCCAAAGGTACTTGAGCAAATGTTAGGTAAATGTACTTGATATGTTAAAAAGTATAGACCTATATAATATGAGTGAAAGGAAGTTTTGAGATATAATATTTTATGATGGCACATTCACACAAAGATTCAGAACTCCTGTATAAATACAAAGGTCAGTGTTCCCATCAAATTTGCACTTAGTGAAATTTACTGGAAACAGGGGCATGTGTAACAACGATGACGTGGTACTATTGTACATATAAGTAAATTTTATCTTCCATCTGATTTTTCGATAAATTAGTGTAATTGATGTTCTGATTTCATTTCTTTTTTGTTTCATGCCATTGTGTTAAGAAAACTGTAAACAATTTTCAATGTGAATATTAATGTTTATGTCAAATGTCAAGCAATATTGAAATAGAATTGAAATGTAACAAATGTTGAGACTGTTGTAAGATGTTTAAAATTGTAACTGTGCGTCTGGTCCATGGGTAGGCAGTGTGTTAGGATATGTAAAATGCAAAACCTTGGGTGAATACCCTGTCTGTAAGGGAGCGGTAAAAGGTGGATGGCAGGCGAGCGCGGGAAAATGCGCATGGCATGGTACGGCACAACGGGCTCAGCAGTAGTTGTTGGACTTTGGAATTGGTCTGAGCAACACCTTCTGGAGCGAGGAGGCTCTCCTGAAAGACGTAGTTTCACTGAGCCTCGGGTATGCTGTTCCAACGCCCACACAGCATGGCAAAATTCCCCAGGGACTAAATCGAAAATTATTGCGACGCTAAGAAGAATTAAAGTGCCGATACGTCAAGAGCCATAGCTGTGGTTGTATGTGTGCTCTGTGCCACGCCATCTCTCCGCCCGCCAACCGCTGCATCGATGAAAGCAGGTTGAAACTTTTAGTACTGTATTCGTATAGACCATACAGTGAACTGTTCAGTAATAGCCTAAATTTTACCAGAACTTTCCCCTCATTTAATTATCCTCACAACTAACCTAGACAGGGTCCTTTCCAAACGTTGTGCAATCCGAGTGTCCCGAAATGAAAAATTAAATTTTGTGTTAATAATAATTACTTGCAGACCTAACTATGTTAGAATGGTGTTTAAAGAACTTTTTTGTTAATGAACCAGTATATGAATAACGAAGGTCTAACGAAGTTGAAAGATAACTTTAATATTGATACAGTAATGAAGTTTAATTATCTCGAGACAGATATAAAGGTATTTAAGTGAACAGTAAAAAAAAAAAAAAAAAAAAAAAAAAGAGTAGTAACTCATATACTGAATATCTTGAACGCATGATAATTTCAGTAATCAATTTTTTAATATAGTGATTATAACAGTTTCAGGCCCCCCCCCCTTCATTCATTTGATTTCTGAAGTGTTCGACATTGGTTTGACCAGCAAAAGTTAAAGTCAATATATAAGTCAAAATTTATCAGTGTTTTATCTTTATCAAAAGTGACATTTTGTGTGTGGCTCGAAAGTGGTATTTCTAGGATAACCTATGCCCGATTTTAATCAGATCAATAGACAGTACGAAGCTTTGTAGTATACATTATAGTGTAGTGTTATGTATTCATGGTTTTTCCATATCAGTACAGAACGTGAAACTATCAGTTCAATAGATTTTCTGCTTCTAAAATTTTACTATATTATGCAGTGTTACTACGTGTTGTTTTGCATGAATATACATCAACGTGTACATGGAAGAAACTCAGTTAATGCCTAATCAGGCTGGCGACCGTATTATTATCAAATTGGTAGTATCTTCAGTGTTACTTTTGGTACATCTTGACATGTAATTGCATTTTGAACTTACTTGACGGATCATTGTTATTACAGAGTGGGTGTAAGTCTGATTTGCCACCACTCAGGTACCCGCTGTCAATATCTATACGAAAATCCTGTCTTGTAAAGTGAACCCCGCTCACTTGCCATAGTACAGGCTTAAATGAGTATTGTGTGCCCCACGCGCACGTTACAACCTTAGCGTATACCAAGGCATCATCAGCAAACAACAGCAGATTGCTGCCCGCCCTGTCCACCAAATCATTTATTTTTATAGAGAACAACAGCAATCCTACCACACGTCCCTGTGGCACTCCTGTCGATACCCTGGTCTCTGATGAACACTCGCCGTCGAGGACAACACAATGGATTGTATTACTTATGAAGTCTTCGAGCCACTCACATACGTGTGAACTTATTTCATATCCCAGTACCTTCTTTAACAGCCTGCAATGAGATACGGTGTTAACTGCTTCCGGAAACCTAGAAATATGGAATCTGTCTTCCATAGTTGACAGTATATGATGTGAGAAAAAGGGAAGCTGAGTTTCGTACCAGCGACGCTTTCTAAAACCATGCTTCTTAGTCTCAAAAAAGTTTAATATATTCGAACAGAGAATGTGTTCAATGATTCTGCAGCAAACCACAGTAAGGGATATTTGTCTCTAACTTTGAAGGTCCGTTCTTTTACCCTTTTTTCCAGTCACTGGGAGAGAGATTCACATTAATTGGAAGCTACGTGAGAGGCCAATGCCGTAGAGCACTCTTTGTAAAACCGAATTGGTTTTCCATCCGGACCTGGTAATTTATTTCTTTTTCAAACGCCAAATTTAACCAAACAGGAAGAAGATAATGTGATATGCAAATTATTAGGTTTTTCACTTGTATCTCTCCGCCAGGGATGCTAATTACACTACTGGCCATTAAAATTGCTACACCACGAAGTTGACGTGCTACAAACGCGAAATTTAACCAAACAGGAAGAAGATACTGTGATATGCAAATTATTAATTTTTGAGAGCATTCACACAAGGCAGGCGCCAGTGGCGACACCTACAACGTGCTGACATGAGGAAAGTTTCCAACCGATTTCTCATACACAAACAGCAGTTGACCGGCGTTGCCTGGTGAAAAGTTGTTTTGATGCCTCGTGTAAGGTGGAGAAATGCATACCATCACGTTTCCGACTTTGATAAAGGACGGATTGTAGCCTATCGCGATTGCGGTTTATCTTATCGCGACATTTATGCTCGCATGGGTCGAGATGCAATGACTATTTGCAGAATATGGAATCGGTGGATTCAGGAGGGTAATAGGGAACGCCGTGCTGGAATCCAACGGCCTCGTATCACTAGCAGTCTAGATGAGAGGCACCTTATCCACATGGCTGTAACGTATCGTGCAGCCACGTCCTGATCGCAGCATGCACTATCAGCTCGGAGACCATGACTGCGGTCACCCTTGACTCTGCATCACAGACAGGAGTGCCTGCGACGGTGTACTCAACTACGGACCTGCGTGCACGAATGGCAAAAAGTCATTTTTTCGGATGAATCCAGGTTCTCTTTACAGCATCATGATGCACATTGGAAGCGCGTATTCGTTATCGCCATACTGGCGTATCATCCGGCGTGGTGGTATGGGGTGCCATTGGTTACGCGTCTCGGTCACCTCTTGTTCGCATTGACGGCACTTTGAACAATGGACGTCACATTTCAGATTTGTTAAGACCCGTGGCTCTACGCTTCTTTCGATCCCTGCGAAACCCTACATTTCTGCAGGATAATGTACGACTGCATGTAACAGGTCCTGTACAGGCCTTTCCGGATTCAGAAAATGTTCGACTGCTGCCCTGGCCAGCTCATTCTCCAGATCTCTCACCAAATGGAAACGTCTGGTCAATGGAGGCCGAGCGAACTGGCTCGTCACAATACGCCAGTCACTACTCTTGATGAACTGTGGTATCGTGTTGAAGCTGCATGGGCAGCTGTATCTGTACACGCCATCAAAGCTCTGTTTGACTCAATGCCCAGGCGTCTCAAGGCCGTTATTACGGCCAGAGGTGGTTGTTCTGGGTACTGATTTCTCAGAATCTACGCACCCAAATTGCGTGAATATGTAATCACATGTCAGTTATAGTATAATATATTTGTCCAATGAATACCCGTTTATCATCTGCATTTATTCTTGGTGTAGCAATTTTAATGGCCAGTAGTGTACTTCGTTGTCCATACAGGACTCTGTTAGGTGGGCAAACGACGGTACGTTCGCAAGCTTCTCCTCTGTGAACGACTTCTTGAACTTGAAATTTATAACTTCGTCTATTTCTTTGCTGTCTTTAACTGTCACATGAGACTGGTCAATATTCGACTGAATGGAAGTAGTAGACTCACTTAGTGATTTTTCATAGGACCAAAATTTCTCGGTTCTCTGCCAGACGTATGCTAAGGTGTGACCCTGGTAGTTGTTGTATGCTTCGCGCGTAGATATTTTCACAGACGCACGAGTCTCTACTAATCGTCACTTGTCGTCATTTGCACTTCCTCAGCATCTTCCGAATTTCGTTGTTAAACCATGGTAGAAATTTTCCATCCTTACTAGGCTCATCACTATGCAGCCCACAATTTTTTAATCTGCTTAAACTTCCCCCAAAATTCGTCTCCATCCTACTGGAACTCAGTTGTGTTTAGGAATTCTGCATACTCTGTTCGCTAGACACACAAACAACTGGTACTGATGAGTTTTATCGCGCGGGGTAGTCTTGCGGTCTAGGGCGCCTTGCCACGTGGCTGACCCCCGTCGGAGGTTCGACTGCATCGGCGTGTCTGTTGCCCATAGCGTAAGTTGGACTAAGTAGTGTGTAAGTGTAGGGACTGATGACCTCAGCAGTTTGGTCCCATAGAAACTTACCACAAATTTCCAAATCTGATGAGTTTTATTACAAAAGACAATTACAATATTTAATTTCGATTCAAAGGTGTGTCGCAAGCAAAGGGCGATATACAAAATAATAAATCTTGTTCAGTATAGATAAACAAAAGCCTGTGCTACATAGAGATTCCTAGCGAGGTCTCTAATCTTGAAACTGCTATTGAAGTGGACGCCACCAATCGGGCGAGGCGCTTATGTCCCCTTCACATAGAGGCCGCAGCTGTCGCTTTGTCGTCTTGGAAGGGAGGTCGGTCAGCGTGCAATTGGTTCGCCTCTTGTCACAGCCTTCTCTTCTTTGTCGTTCCCGACTGGCGTGCCGGCGCTGACTGTACGCCGTAACATATGTGATGTCAGTTCACTATCTAAGTGAGATGCTAACAACTGCTTATCTGTTCAGTCTATCAAAAACTCTGTCCTAGACTTCTTGACTGCTTTATTAATTTTCGTAATCATAGTTGCCATAATGACATCACGAACGCTAACCCAGGATTCTTACTGACAATGTCATTAGGGTACGGACTGTTTTGTAGTTACAAGGTATAAGTTACTTCCATTGCTTGTGGGCTGCTGAGCCAGCTGCAGATAGTTTTCAGGAAAAGTGTTCAAATGTATTTCATATGACTGTCTGTCTGTATCTCCTGCAGTGAATTCATAGACATCTCAGTCTGTACTCGGTAGGTTAAAGTCGTCTCCAACTAGTATTGCATGGTTTAGGTATTTGCTTGCTAATGATCGTAGACATTCTTTAAATGAATCTAGAACTGTCACAGCGGAATCAGGTGGCCTGTAAAAAGATTCAGCAGTTAACTCACTTTCACCTACATTTATGATGAACGACCAGATAACTTCACAGTCACACTCAACTTTGACCTCAAAAGAGACAATATTTTTCTCAACTGCAATGAGCACTCCCACTGCTATTGCCTCTAATCTGTCTTTCCGACACATGTTCCATGACTCGCTAAATATGTCAGAGATGTCCACCTCGGGCTTCAGCCAGTTCTCAGTCATAAGAATAATTTCAGTACCAGAACTTTCCTGAAGGGCAGTAAGTTCGGGAATTCCATTACGAATACTTCGAAACTTTGTTGATAAAATTTTGACAGTCGAAGTTTCTTTGTTCAGAATGCCGCCTGATTTCTCTTGCTGCATACTGACTGGCGAGTGTTCATCTAATCATCTCGAGCTACCATCTAGCCTAAAAACCCTAATGTGCACCCCTCAAGTACTTTGCTACCCGAGCAGCCTTAACTTAGCAAGATGAGTCCTACAAATCCCCACGTGACAACGCGGGTTTAGAAATCCGCAGTGAAGGGCGTCACAGAGTCGATGAATCCTTTGGTTGAGAACCTCCACTAGACTCCAAACCAAAGGACCTCGATCAACTCTAGGAACAAAGCTACAAATTGCGGCTATGCTAATTGCAGCTCTGCTTGCAGCCAACGCACGATTCCAGCAGTCTTCATCACCTCCACCAGCCCCTTGTTTGAACTGTGGATGGCCTCAGAATCCATGCTACAGGCGTCGTTGGTGCCGACTTGAGCCACAACTTGCAGACGACTGTCGCAGGCAATGCCGCCTCCACATCTTGTATGGCGCCCCTGGCAGACATACCGAGAGTACAATGGCTTTCTTTCCAGCCCTGAAAGCTATCAGCCTAAGCTTCTCCATGACGCTCCTAACGTAGGAGCTCCCGATAACCAGTAAAACCCTCCCACGTGTGGCTGCTCAAAACCTGCTGAAGGAGCGACCTCCTGACCAGTCACAGGGCGAATGGGCGAGGCAAGGCAACCAGTCTACACATTGGCCCTCCGCCTGAAGCGACGCGAAATCTTTACCACCCGCGACTCACACGGCTCCCTGCTGTGAGAGAGGATCCACCGCGACGGGTCCACTAGGAGGTGTCTCAGAAGCACAGCCGTTGGGTGCCTGAGGTGCCCATACGACGCCCCAGATTCTCCACCACAGCTATACACCGAGGCAGCAGCCTTAAGATGACTAACCATAGCCAAATACACATTCAACTGTTCGCAAACTGCAGCCAGCAGCTTCTGCATCTGCACACAGCATGCACACATCATAACCATCGCAGCGAAACTAACTGAAGAGTAAACTATGAAAGCAGACAAAATCCTAGATACGCAACTTGCTACCCTCCTGATGTACCACAAATGGACACTGACGCGTTAATCAGCTACGAAGTTGGCTGTTCAGTGAGCTGCTACCGCCAATAGAGTGAATGTACTTACACTTACAAAATATCGATAGTAAACCTCTTACACAGAAAAACACGAAGTTTAATAAACACAGTACAAGGAAAACACATAAGAGTTAAAACACTTAACTGCCGTTCTGTAAGCGTATGTCAGCGGAGAGATGGAGTCTGACCGATTGGGTTACTATACGAACGGACGGTTGCTTTCAAAACAATACAAATGAGCAACTACAGCGCTACAGACTGAATGAATTTACACTTACAAAAACGTGAGATGTCCGAAAAAACAGACATCATATCCATATAAGTATATCGTTCTGGCAATACCGGCCATGGCCTTCTTCTTCTCTGCGGAATCACACATATGCCCCGAACTCTTGCGGGACTTGGTAAGAATGTCTTCCACGAGTAATGCGTGTGTTGGGGTGGGACATTACGAATGTAGTGTGTGGACATGTTGTTGTTGTTGTGGTCTTCACTCCTGAGACTGGTTTGATGCAGCTCTCCATGCTACTCTATCCTGTGCAAGCTTCTTCATCTCCCACTACTTACGGCAACCTACATCCTTCTGAATCTGCTTAGTGTATTCATCTCTTGGTCACCCTCTACGATTTTTACTCTCCACACTGCCCTCCAATGCTAAATTTTTGATCCCCTGATGCCTCTGAACATGTCTTTCCAACCGATCCCTTCTTCTAGTCAAGTTGTGCCATAAACTCCTCTTCTCCCCAATTCTTTTCAGTGCCTCCTCATTAGGTATGTTATCTACACATCTAATCTTCAGCATCCTTCTGTAGCACAACATTTCTAAAGCTTCTGTTCTCTGTATACGAAGACAGTAACTTGTTCTAGAAAGAGGAGTTACTGTATGTGTGCCCCGACCGGGACTCGAACCCGGGATCTCCTGCTTATATGGCAAACGCTCTATCCATCTGAGCCACCGAGAACACAGATGAATAGCGCGACTACAGGGACTTATCCCTTGCACGCTTCCCGTGAGACTCACGTTCCTAACTGTCCGCAATTCTCCATATGTATTGTACCTTATAGACATTTGCCCACCCACTCATTACTCGCGCACGCTTTGGCGATTCCCGTAAGAGTTTGGGTAACCTGTGCGCATTCGCATGGACGAAGGTCAATGGCTGGGTAGCCTTTAACTACGTATACGAAGACAGTAACTTGTTCTCTGCCTCGTGATGACTGGGTGTTGTGTGATGTCCTTAGGTTAATTAGGTTTAAGTAGTTCTAAGTTCTAGGGGACTGATGACCATAGATGTTAAGTCCCATAATGCTCAGAGCCATTTGAACCAACCAAGACAGTACCTTGTTCTCGAAAGAGGAGTTACTGTTGATGACTGTGCAGCTTTTCCCTGGAATAAATGATGACTAACTGAAAACCGCAGCTGCTGACAGGTGTTGTTGATATGCCTCGATGTGGACAGCTGAAAATGTTTGCCACGACCGGGACTCGAATGTGTCTCACGGGAAGCGTGCAAGGGATAAGTCCCTGCAGTCCTGCTATTCGTCTGTCCCCCCGGTGGCTCAGATGGATAGAGCGTCTGCCATGTAAGCAGTAGATCCCAGGTTCGAGTCCCGGTCGGGGCACACATTTTCAGCTGTCCACATCGAGGTATATCCACAACACCTGTCGGTAGCTGAGGTTTTCAGTTAGTCATCATTTACTTCTATTATCTTCTTGTCTAAACTATTTATCGTCCATGTTTCACTTCCGTACATCGCTACACTCCATACAAATACTTTCAGAAATGACTTCCTGACACTTAAATCAATACTCGATGTAAACAAATTTCTCTTCTTCAGAAACGCTTTCCTTGCCATTGCCAGTCTACATTTTATATCCTCTCTACTTCGACCATCATCAGTTATTTTGCTCCCAAAATAGTAAAACTCCTTTACTACTTTAAGTGTCTCATTTCCTAATCTAAATCCCTCAGCATCACCTGATTTAATTAGACTACATTCCATTATCCTCGTTTTGCTAAGGTGAGAATATGGGTCTCGCGGGTAGCGTGCGCGAAATAGTCCCTGCAGTCGCGCTATCCCCTGTGCCCTCGGTGGCTCAGATGGATAGAGCGTCTGCCATGTAACCAGGAGATGTCCCGGTCGGGCCACACATTTTCACCTTCCTTCGTTGATATATATCAACGCCCATCAGCAGCTGAAGGTATTAATATAATTCTAAATACCTTCTCACTTTGTCTTCGTAATATGAGTTCGAAGGTTTCATAAAAGCTACATCCAGGAGCTAAAATTAATGTGAGCAATGTGGCGGAAAGCACAGTAAAAAAAAATCAATGTTGCTCTTAGCTGGTTCAATTACCTCCAAGTTTTTCGTACGACTGGTATGCCCATCAAGGACCAACAGAACAGGATTTTCTTCCTTTGCGTTAGACAAGTCATTGAAATTGTGGAAGCACCAAATAAGAATATTTCGCTGGTCATCCATCCACATTCTTGAGATACGACCTACTATTCTACTAATAGCAAAGCAGATTTGAATTCCTGCTTTTTCCTTTTCTAGGATAGATCAACATTGGAGACATGAATCTTCCATCCGCTGAACAACAAAATTTGGCCTTCACTCTATTTCACTTTCTACATATGTGAGCACTCCAACATGAAGCGGTCTTTATTTGCAATAATTTTTAATGCTGTTTCGGAACGACTGTTACACTGGCCTCGTCACAGCTTTAAATTCTTTCTCCAGTTATATTTTTCGTCTATAACATTAGGCGGTGAGTCAAAAAAGCTGGTACTGCTACTTTTCTGTGTGTAGGTTGGGGAGCCATAAATCCAAGGACCCATTGTACCCCAGCCGTTTCCGTGTCGTTGTTAATTTATCTACATCTACATCTACATCGTACTCTGTAAGCCACCTAAGCGGAGAGTACTTCCGGTACCACTCTCTGAACCCCCCTACCCTTTTCCACTCTCAAATAGTGCGTGGGAAGAATGATTGTCGGTAAGCCTCTGTATTGGCTCTGAATTCTCAAATTTTCTCCTCGTGGACAGTACGCGAGATGTATGTGGAGGAAAGTAATACGTTGCCTGACTCCTCCTGAAAAGTGCCGTCGCTAAATTTTAGTAGTAAATCTAGCCGTGATGCACAACGTCCCTCTTGTAACGTCTGACAGTGGAGTTTGTTTAGCATCTAACAGCGGAGTGTGCGCTGATATGAAACTTCCTAGCAGGTTAAAACTGTGTGCCGGACGGAGACTCGAACTCGGGACCTTCGCCTTCCGCGGGCAAGTGCTCTATCATCTGAGCTACCCAAGCACGACCCACGCCCCTTTCTCACAGCTTTATTCCTCTGCGCAGGAGAGCTTCTGTCATGTTTGGAAAGTAGGAGAGGAGGTACTGGCAGAAGTAAAGCTGTGAGGGTGGGGCGTAAGTCGTACTTGAGTAGTTTAGATGGTAGAGCACTTGCCCGCGAAAGGCAAAGGTCCCCAATTCGAGTCTCGGTCCGGTACACAGTTTTCACCTGCCAAGATGTTTCCTTCTCTACCTCCTCTATCAGTCCTACCTGATAGGGATCACACATAGATGAACAATTCTCAAGAATAGGGCGAACAAGCGACTTATAAGTCACTTCTTTCGTGGATAAGTTACATTTCCAAAAGATTCTTCAGATGAATCTGAGTCTTGTGTCTGCTTTCCCCACTATCTGTTTTATATCGTCATTCCACTTAAGGTCACTCTAAATAGTTACGACTAGACATTTTACGGCAGGCGCTGTCTCCATCTGTTTGTCATCAACAATGCTGCTGTACAGTAGTGGATTTCTTTTCCTATATATGCACTATATGTTACATTTCTTTACGTTCAGGGCCAACTGCCAGAGTCTGTACCTTTCATCAATTCTCTGCAGGTCGTTCTGCAAATTGTTACTATTTTCTGGCGTTGCTACTTCGTTATAAACAAATTCATCATTTCCGAATAGCCTTAAAGAGCATCCGACGATTCCAACTAGATCATTTATATGTATTGTGAACAGCAACGGCCTTATCACACTTCTCTATGGTACTCCGGTTATTACCATCATATCTGTTGATTCAGTTCCGTTAAGATCGACGTGTTGATTTCTATCTGCAAAGAAGTCTTGAATTCAGTCGCAGGTCTGCTCCGATACTCCGTAAGCTCGTATATTTTTCATTAAACGGCAATGCGGGACGGTGTCAAATGCCTTACTGAAATCAAGGAACACTGGATTAGCCCGAGCGTCGTTGTCCACTGCGCGGTGGATCTCATGGAGGAACAGAGCGAGCTGAGTTTCGCAGGATCTCTGTTCGCTGCATCCATGTTGATTTTTATAGAGGAGCTATTCATTTTCCAAGAACGGCATAGTTCTTGAGCGTAAAACATGTTCCATAATTCTGCAACAGATTGACTTTACTGTAAAGGTCTATAAGTGAGTGGATCTGTGATAGAGCCTTTCTTAAAAACGGGAATGACCTGCGCTTTTTTCCAGTCGTTAGGTACCTTTCGTTTCTCAGGCGATCTACAATAAATTACTGCTAGAAGGGAAGCAAGTTCTTTCGCATATTCTTTATATAATCTAATAGGTATCTCATCTGGTCATGAAGCCTTTCACTACTAAGCGATTGTAGTTGGTTTGCAATTCCGCGATCGGATATCTCAACATCTGCCATTTCGACGTTCGCAGGACGATTGAAAGGAGGGACAGTCTTACTATCTCCCGCGGTGAAACAACTTCGGAAGACAGCATTCAGAATTTCGGCCTTCTGTCTGTTACCTTCAGTTTCGGTACCGGTGTGGTCGCTGAGAGAATGAACAGATGATTTTGACCCACTTAATAATTTTACATACGACCAAAGTCTCTTAGGGTTTTTACTCAGGTCGGTCGACAACGTCTTACTTTCGCAATCATCGCTTCCCTCATTGCTCTCCTTACGCAAATTTTCGCTTCGTTCACCTTTTGTTTGTCAGCTAAATTTTGACTTCTCTTGAATCTGAGATGAAGTGCTCTTTGTTTACGGAGTGCTTTTCTAACACGGCTATTAAGCCATTGTGGATCTTTCCCATCTCTTAAAACTTTACTCGGAACATACTTGTCTAGGGCATATTGAACCATGCCTTCGAATTTTTTTCCATTTGTTCTCCATATCTTCGTCAAAATCACCTAATGTTTGATGCTGACTGCTGAGATATTCTGAAATTTGTATTCAGTCACATTCGCTGAGCAAATATATCTTCCTAACATTCTTAACATTCCTTGTATGACCCGTCGTCATAGATGCTGTCACAGCCTTATGATAAGTGATACGTCCCTCTACGTTAACTGATTCGATAATTTCAGGTCTGTTTGTTGCCAGGAGATCTAAGACGTTACCCTAACGAGTTGGATCTCTGTCTGTTCAAGGTAATTTTCGGACAAGATATCCAGAACAATGCCACAAGATTCCCTAACTCTGGTACCAGTTTTCATGGCGTAACACTCCCAATCTGTACCTGGTCAGCTGTAGACGCTCTATTACAACGGCATGATCAGGAAAATCACTAATGATATTCTGCAATCTCTGTCTGAAGCACTCAACTACAGATCCTGGCCCAGGTGGTCTATAACATCATCCGATCACCATTGGTTCAAATGGCTCTGAGCACTATGGGACTTAACAGCTGAGATCATCAGTCCCCGAAATGAGACGAGGATGGCCTCAGAATCCAAGCGGCAGGCGTCATTCGTGCCGACATGTGCCACTACATGTAGCCGGTTGCACCCAGTGCGCTCTATAGCCGCCAGCAGGGCCTCCTCCACATCACGGATGAGACGCCCCGGCAAACATACTGAATGCACACTTGAATTCTTTCTCGCCTTGCCGGCTATCTCCCTGAGGGGCTCCATCACCCGCATAACATTGGAGCTTCCAATGACTAGCCTACCCACCCTCGGTACTTGTCTTGATTGGGCAGGGACATCGATCACTGGCCCAACAGGAGAGGCTTCCCGCGCTGGCTCAGAGTTATCGTCAACACTGGGAAGCACCTCGCACCTGTTGCTAGGACCTAGGGAACCATCCGCACGACCTGCTCTCTCTTTCTCCTTTCGCTCAGTGTCACGTGAACCCACCACTGAGTGCTGTCCACTCTGGAATGAGGACGGACCGGTCACATGTTGCGTATCCGAAGCCGCAGTGACGTCCGGGCCACCAAGGGATTCCTGTGACACCGAAGGTGTCGCCGGTCTCGTCACTGGCACCCCGGCATCACCACAACTTCGAGCATTAGCTAGAAGCGTCTCGACGGTAGCCAACGCAGCTTCCAGCTGTTTACGGACAGCAGCCAGCTCTCTTTGTGTCTGCTGACAACAAGCACAGTCCCTAGTCATATCTTACTGTGTGTAAAATAGATATAAGGTCTCAAATTGCGTTACTGAGTTGGAAAATATACCATGGGAGAATAAAGTAACACTATAAGTTGGTGGGCAGATTTTTCACTGAACTCAGAGACCGCAAACTATTAAACAGAAATAAATTTCTCTACACGGAAAATTTACGCTAGGAAGCCGCCCTACACAAAGATATTCTCAAGACTCATGCAAAAGCTGAAATTACGATTAATTCTCTAACCACAGTAAAATACACACGTGCAATTCACTTCTTTGCAGAAACACATTAACAAAAAACAAAGACAAAATTAATTTACAATTTATCAGTGCTGTTGCTGCTCTGCAGCGCGTCCATCCGGCTCGGCGGCTGCTGCTACACACATTTATGCGGGCATCTGTTTGTTCTGCGAGCTGAAACAATAATCTGGGCTATCCTTTCATTGTCATAGCAAAAGTCGCTTTTGAAGATCGTTAATATATTTAATAAAATCTCGTTCTTGTACCTTATTGAAACCGTATTCACATATTCCGATAGTCTTCTCTGTTATTGAGAGGGTTAGACCTATTTTCTGTTTTACGTATCTTTCGAAAGTTGTCAATGGCAGGAAAAATTGTTACGATGGTTATTTTGTGAGTCATCGTTCTACTAATTACCGATTCAACAGCTTGTTCCATGTTCTTCGTGAGCCAGTTTACTCGCTACGTTTCACATTGTGACTATCCATCTGCGCACGAGAAGAATAAAATGTGCGGTAGAATTCGTCAAATGAGGAATAATAAGCAGATGCGGAACGACTGTATCAGTAGAACATTCCGCCCCAAACTAATATTTATGGAAAAGATATTTATTAACCCCAGTAATTAATTTTTTATCCGACTGAGTTGTACGAAAAGGTAGTTGCGAACATGTTGGTTTAGGTGGATTAAACATTGATTGTGAAGGAAACACTATGACTTACATTTGTTGGGAACGGTCCGGTAAGTTGTAATACAAATCTAAATTCCTCACTTTTGTAAGCAGACTACAATACTGGCGAGCGACGACAGTTGCAACCTTATATAGTTTGGTAAGCACTTTTCGGTCTGAGCACACTCTAGGGTTTCTAGACGTAATTGGACCACCGAAACCATTCCGCTCCATTAGTCCATTCAGCTCTGGTCACCCCTGCGTTTAGGGTGATTCAGTGAGTTCCCTTGCCTTGCACCACTGGGGTGCTTAATTTCGGTGAGTCCCCTTCCCTTGCACCACCCCGGTGCTTGATTTCGGTGAGTCCCCTTGCGTCTCTCACCATTGGGTACTTGATTTCAGAGAATCCCCTTGGATCTCGCCATTGGGGGGGCTGATTACAGTGAGTTCCCTTGTCTCTCACCATTTGGGTGCCTGATTTGTGTGAGTCCTCTTGACTCTCACCACTGCGGTGCTTGATTTCAGTATGTTCCCTTGCCCCTTACCATTGAAATGCCCGATTTAGATAGTATCGATCGCATATACGACTGTCACTAACACTACATTCACGTTTTATTAGAATGGTTGTGGTTTGTATTTCGCCAGGAGCCACGTAGCGGCCAGCATGGGACTTTAGGCGGTTGGGTGGAAACACGCATCTAAATCAGTCACCCTGATCGCGTGTCTCCAGAGCGGCCACCCCAAACCAAAATTTCCAACGGTTTGGCGACTCATCAAAATTAAAACTATGGGTAGCAGAAATATACGCTACCATACAGGTTCCTTATTTGCCAAAGATTTCAGTGTCTAGCCACATTACATGTACAGCACAATCACTTTTAGCAACACTGAAGTAGTGAAAATCAATGTCTACAGTCATAATATGAAGGTTCACATTTATACTGTGAATGGAATGTACAATAAAATGCTTCAGTTCTTAGTTGCGAAAATAGGCACACTCGATTTTTGTCGATTACAGCGGCATCTACCAAACTGTACGTAATTTTTGTGGCGTTGACCCAGAGCATGCAATAAAAATGGAAGGCTGCCATTTGTAAATATAAAGTTGACCCCAGCAGCGCAGGCCGGGGTTGTTAGGAGGTAGCCAGCTGCAGCACAGACAGATGTCCCCTTCACATATTAACTTTTCCAACTGGAACATGTTTTTTCGTATGGGGCGCCTTTTACGAGATATTTCGTGGCCTCAAATTGAAACTGACACCCTGTATATCGACCAGTGGCCACTCTCGTCTACATTACCAGGAAATTCAAATTGAACTGTGCTGTGCTCACCATAGGGCAAGTTAAACGGTGAGGTGCCAGTCACAGCATAATTGTTAATTAACTGGCTTAGAGCCCACTGCTTCGTTCGCGTAGACTGCATGGCCCGCAGAGATTGTTTTGTTTTGTATTTATTTAATTGAATTTTTATGTTGATCGCAAATTGCAGCATATAAGCTTTTCACGCTATTTAAACAATCGTCTTTTCTGACCTCAAGGCGCTTCTGGTAGGTGGAGTCCTAGGTTTTTCTTAATCATGCCTTTTGTGTTGTTATGGAACACATACTGCTTTGTCTCTAACCCAAAAGTGAAGTAGTGCCATTCATGAGTTCATCTTTAAATCTTTTTAATCTAACGAAATATTTTTTAAGACTTTTCGTCCCCAATGTCACTCCCTTAGGGGTGAATTTCCAGAAACACTGAAACACGTATTTTTTTTATTTCTAACTGAGAAGTCAAATATCATTTGTTATAGATGTTGCCTTAATAACACTGTAGTATTTCCTTAGTAATTATTAATTACAAAAAACTTTCACCTACTATTTTACCCCATTAGATGTTGAATTTTCAAAAATGATGAACCACTTTTTTATCTCCTGACTGAGAAACCAAATACGAGGTTTTGTGGTTCTAGCTTTAAAATTTCCAAACAGCGACATACTTTCAAAAGCCTTTCGTCTTCTTACTCATCTCCTTAGCAGTGGAATTTCGAACCATCCTGTCATAAACGATGCCTATAGTATAAGATCCACACCCTCCCATACTTCAAGTTTATACTATTACCGGTTCTAACATGTGTGAAAGTGCTTCTGATCTATCTTCCTACCACAGTTGCGCAAGGACGCTCTGTGAGTGTTTTAGGAATTAGATGTTGCGCCAATGGCCGGCAACGTAGGAAAATACCATGTCACACATGCATACTTCAAAAGAGCGGGGCGGTATGGAAACGTACTGGCTACCAGAAATTAGTGCACTGGTTCATGCGGAATTATATGTTAGCAAAAACATGAAAATCATATATTTTCGTTATTGAGGTTTATTTTTACCCTAAGTATGGCTTCATAACATATTAATGTTATCAAAATTACATACAGGTTAGTAAAGTATTGATACTGGGTTTTCACAACTGTGAAGCGAAATTCCTAACTGTTATAATGTTCTTTAATGGTAAGATGGTTGATGACTATGTCTGGGGGTCGATAAAAATACAAACAAATTAAATACAGTTGGGGACAAGGATATTGATTACTCTAAAATGCACAGTGAAAACACCCAAAATTGAATGGATGTCGGTAAAGAGCAATCAAAAACAAGTACGCAGTGGCTGATCAATCCATTTCGTTAGATCGGACACCTCGTCTTTCTGCTTCAATTAGGCCAAACTACCATGAATATGTTTAACTACGGGTTATGGGTAAATGTACAAAAAATTGGAGAGAATGAGACGACTTAGTTGTGAGTGAGAGTTGAATAGCACTTACTGGCGTGGCGCGAGCGCCCGTTTGTTTACCTTGGGTTGGAGGCGGCAGTGGCAGCTCTTCGCGCAAGCTGTGAACCAGATAAACATCCTAAATCTCTCTCGACTGTTAAACACCCGTCGGATACATTTCGTACGTCTTCGGAGAAGCCGAGATTGCTATTTATTCCATAGCTACGTTAAATGGCATGGTACACGCAACGTGGCTGGAATAGCGTGTACATCGTTACCCTGAAATTGCTCGCAATCGTTAACTGTCATTGATCGGTGCGGTTCTCTGTACTATGAGACTTTAAGTTTAACTCCTCACGAGTTAAGCAGTCGTCTCAGTGCAGTGGAGTCCCTTGCACAAACACTCAACGATTTTCAGCAGAAGAACAGCCAAATACTCCATCTGAAATTTGCCTATGTCAAGTTGGTGGCCACGCGCAGTCAGGGCGTTCGTACTTGTGATAACTCCACACACTAGAGTATTTGCAGTCCACCACACGCGTCGTTTCTTCTGTAGGGCAGGTTTTAGCTTCTGCTGCGTAATACCGAGATAAACAGCCTTTTAATTCATGCAATTCTTAACGCAGATGGCTACAATGAGGTACCAATGTTTTTAGTTGGGTTTCTCCAGATTTTTTAACTGGGATCTTCCTACGTGTTCCCCCAATTAGGCTTTCCGAAGGGTTATCGTTTAAAGTTGAAACAAGGAGTCCTTTTGCCGACGACATACGCAGTGGCTGCGGGTGTCTCATTGTGTCCGCTAGGTATCCCATGGCGAGAGATTTTAGCTGCGCGGGATGGCGTGCAGTCATAAAAGTCTCCTTTTCTTCAGAACTGCATATCATAGCTTGGGTCGGGAAATTACTTGCGTGCAATTCCTAGTGTGGGTGTTAGTGGTTTATATTCACGTAATGCTGGCTTATTTATTACATTTGCACATTAATAAAATTCGTTCAGTCTCACGTAACTATGTCGTGTGACATATCGAGTTAACTGGATTTTTTTCAGGAATTCAGTGTAAACTCTGTCGTCTGTTTGAAACCTTACATATCACCATCCTTCCGCAATAATTTTTGTACTGAAGTTAGACAATGGTTGAGGCGTTTTGTAAGTCAGTCAAAAGTTATACTTTTTCCTAAGCATAGAATGTTGGTCAGCCAGTTGTTTTAGTCCTGATTCTATTTAATTCTATTAGTTTGCATACATTAATTTTTAACATGGTTAACTTCGTTATTGATTTAATTGTCTCCCTTAATGAAAGACTGTAATTTTGTATAGTAACATCAGTTTCTCTTTTCTTATTTATTTAAATGATTTGTGTGTATTTTAGATTTTATATTGAAGATTAGGAGCCTCTCACATCGTTTTTTTTTAATACTATGTTCTCAACCAAGTACCATTTATATAAACTTAATGTTTACATTCTTTATATATAGTCAATAAATGGGGTGTTTACACTCTGTTGTTTGTTTCACAAAAATTATGAGTCTGAAAACTAATGAAAGAATCAAAATAATTCTTTAGCGAATCCTAATCTTGTCAAAATGTCGAGCACTTTTATTAATGATTCATGCAAATTCAAAAATATAATAATTAAAAACGATGTTCATATACACATATTATTTTTAAGAAATATGTGCTCTAACAGACAATGTGGTTCTTAAGAAATGTAGCATTGATAATTATGCATGAATAAAATTTTAAAATAATACGCTCACAGATAGTAATTTAACTTTACAGAAACGATATCTTGAAGACACATAATACATGAACAGACTTCCTTTTTAACACCTTATTCTAATTACATTATTAGTACATGAAACATTTCTTTACAAAAAGGTTCCTCCTGCATTGCTCACAAAACAAAGATTATGAAAAGACTGTTATACAGTACTTATTGAGACACTTCCATGTATTGTATAGGCAGATGTAAATTGTATCAAATCAATATGAATATATCGAAGTCCGATATTACTTGTTGTGCTTTTTTGCAGCTTTTTCACTGTTAGACACTGATATTTACTTAATTTTGACCACTATTTTCACACGATGTCTACGAATGTTTTTGCGTGAGATGGCGACAAATGTCTTTGCACGATGGTGAAGGACTTGTGCGAGATGCTTGTCAGCAAACCTTTTGGTGGCCAGCGCCGTTCTTCGTCGAATTTTTCAACAGGATGATGCCGTGATTTGGTGTGACGCTAATCATAATAGAGACCTTTTAGTGCGGAGTCTCGAGGAGTATTGGCTTTAAAAACTTGTACCTTTCTTTTCAAGATGCTGCTGAAGGTATTTATATTTTTTAAGCACTTCAAAGACAACTAGTTTATACTAGGATGGGTATTTGGAAGTGTGTATCTTGAAATATTTTCGCCCATCATCTCTCTTCAACATGAGTCTTGCGATTCTTCATCATCTGTACTTCCAAGCATCTTCCCTTCTTCAGACTTGACTCTTGTCTTTTCTCTGGGCAGGATGTAGGAAATTGACTAGTAGTTGCTTTGAAGATTTACATTCATTAGTGTTTTCAATCGTTGAATAGGATGTGCAGTTCAGCATTGATTCACTGACTTTCCTTCAGCTTTGTAGTTCAATATAATATCTCAATCTTGTGGCAACAGTGTGATTCTATAGTAATTTTTTTGCCAAATTTTGTCCCAGGCAAGCCGCGGTTTTGGCGAGGCATTTTGTTTTTGTAGCACGTCGTCCCTGCAGTCCTTCTGACTTGAGCTTCAGTCGAAAGCGAATTTTCGCAATGCCTGGACCCAACGTCCGGGATTTCGGCGAGGCATTTTGTTTTTGTAGCACGTCGTCCCTGCAGTCCTTCAGACTTGAGCTTCAGTCGAAAGCGAATTTTCGCAATGCCTGGACCCAACATCCATCTTCTTCTACTCATTCAGCCTCCTAGTACTCTCTTTATCAAGGCAAGGTTGCTACCGAAGTTAGACACAAGGGTTGCCTTGGTTACAAATCGCAGTCTTTCTCGTGCCCTTGCCGGCGGCTCCGCATCGTAGAAAATCGTTGATCTCGTCCATTCACGTCCCATATACGTTTTACGTTGTCGTCCGCTGCATTATTGTGGGCAGTTGACGATTGTTTCTTGCAGGAGGTCGAGTACAAATATCTTTTCTTATAATCTACCTTATGCCTAATGTCTAATTTAATTTACACCTCTTAACCAATTATTTACATGATTTGGTGTCCTGTCTCTGTGTTACAATTCTAGTTTAGCCATCAGACTCCAATTTGTTCCTGACATTTTAAGCTAAAGAGACTCCTTACGATAGTTAAGTGTGCAGTCGTGGTGTGGTATGTTAGTATGCCATTCTATTAGATCATCACCTCTGCAAACTCTACCTACCATGGTAATTATTACATATAAACATTTAAAGCACTTCTCAGTTATCAGTTCCTACTTTTACTCAGACTCTTGGTCACGTCCTGTCTGAAACATACTAGATGACTTCTCCGATATTATTTACAGATTCCGATAAATGATTATTTATCATACCTTTTAATAAGCCTTACACTATGAAGTCCTAAATTTTTACCTATCTCATTCCATGCTCGGTTCATTCAGTCTATACCATTTTGTTTGAGTGGTGGGACATCGTTCCTTAGGTCTGGAGGGCTCTTGCTCTTCCACCTATGTATGCCACTGTAATGATCTGGCTCAAAGAGAAATGTAATGCTCCCAAATGTCACGCTGCTTTTTCAAATGTCTATGAAAATTTGTCTTTCATTCAGAAAATCCACACCGGTTATCATTTTGCTATGATAACGAAACTGACCTCAATCTTTTGACCTTGGCACCAAAGAGTTAACCTTGATTGTTCATTGACATCCGCAGCATGAATTTTGATGGGACCCTTCACTTTAATCTTCTTTGTTTTCAAAATCGGTAATTCTCCATTAGCACTGTATTGGGTAAATAAGTTTTCCGAAATCGCGGTTAGCCCGCTTCCGCTGTCTATTGAGATTATCGCTGACATGACCTTCACAACTAGTTGAATCCGGACAGGTTTGCTGTGTTCCTCTTCATCTCCATACATTAAAGCTTTCTCTATTGAATCATATGTGAGTCGTTTCAGGAATTTTACCTGTGAATTCAAACCCTCAGTCGGATATGCCTCGACCACCATCCCTCCCTCATCTGCAACTTCTTCTTCGCCCGCAGCTCGTGGTCGTGCGGTAGCGTTCTCGCTTCCCATGCCCGGGTTCCCGGGTTCGATTCCCGGCGGGGTCAGGGATTTTCTCTGCCTCGTGATGACTGGGTGTTGTGTGATGTCCTTAGGTTAGTTAGGTTTAAGTAGGTCTAAGTTCTAGGGGACTGATGACCATAGATGTTAAGTCCCATAGTGCTCAGAGCCATTTGAACCACCAACTTCTTCTTCATATTTAACTTGGTCTTCCTTCTACTTCGGCCTCTTCTTTCTTCGTAGAAACTCCCAAATAGTCGCATCTAATTGCAATTATTACGTCTCTATAACATCCATCATTGTATACATTGGAACCTGTGGCCAATTGTAATTTAATTTTAACTTCCGTTAACTGCACATTATTCTCCTTGAGTTCGTTTTCTCTGGCTTCAGCCTCAAATAACTCTGCAATTCTAATTATTTCATCCCTGTTCTCTTCCCCCATTGTGCCTGCCACTGGTTTATCGTTTTCTTCGCCGATATCCCCCCAATTAATTTCTCTCCAGCAGGATGTTGTTGTTTTCCTGCCTTTGTTTGATCCCTGCGATCCTATTTACTCATTTATTACCTATCGTGAAACAATGTTTATTTCTTTCGATGGTACGTTATCCTATTTCAATCGGCCCTTCCTAGTTTCAGTATTAAATTCCTCTGTAATGTTAATAACTTTACCTCTTATCTCGACTTCCGTTATACCTGCTTCATATTGTTCCGGTAGTCCGTCTTTTGTGATATCCTCTCAGCTAATTCCTGTTCAACCTGATGTTTGCAATATCCTGACTTTTTTCGGTCCCTGCGGTTCTCTTCCTTCATCTTTCACCTGTCGTGCCAAAGTGTTTACTTCTTTCGTTACGTTGTTGCTGCTTGCTTGGGCAGGTGCGCTTTTCTCCTTGACTTGTGCGCTCTTTCGTCGTTTCGAACGTTTATTGGGGTTGGGTGGCCTTATGTCCAAGTGTTCTTTCGGTCGTTCCTGCCTTTGTTCGACTTGGGGAGACGGTTTTAGTTGCTGGTAATTTGTCGGCCTGTTTGTCCTCAAACACCTATTAAGATTACCATTAATCCCCATTTAGCAATTACTGCTATTTTGGGTGGATAACCATTGCCATTTCATGTTCCTGTCCGTAGTCATTTCACTTTCAGACTCGATTGTCATTTCTCGGTGCGAGGTTATCCCGCGGTGTGTAACAGCTGAGATACCTTCGTGTGGTCTCCAGCGCATTTTGCGGTCTATCATTCACATTTTCACGCGAGTTTCACTTTTTTTTTCTTTGTTTTGCCTCATCTTCTGCTAATATGAATTCTGATTCACTCCAAACTCCTTCGAAGGCTTCCACATCATTGCCATCACGCCCCACAAATGGCTGTTGGTATTTTAGTAGCATCTTCATGGTACGCAGTTTAATCAATTCTCCATATCTGTATGTCCGCAGCTCGTGGTCTCGCGGTAGCTATCTCGATTCTTGAGCGCGGGGTCCCGGGTTCGACTCCCGGCGTGGTCAGGGATTTTCTTCTGCCTCGAGATGACTGGGTGTTGCTGTGTCGTCTTCATCATCATCATTCTTCCCCATTACGGTCGGAGGAAGGCAATGGCAAACAACGTCCGCTAGGACCTTGCCTAGTGCGGCGGTGCGGTTCTCTGGCATCGTCCCCTACTCTCTGTCAAGGAGTATGGGACTTCATCATCCATCTCTGTATGGCACATCCAAACACTGGTTTTTCTTTGCCATTGGTTCGAAAAATTTAGCAGGGCTCTTCTCTCCGGAATTCTCGAAGTACGATTTTGTAGTAGTTCATACTTTACCCTACTCTGGGCTTCACACGACCAGCAGCGTGAGAGAAACTTATCTCTGAAATCTTCGTATGATCGACATGTAGCTGTTACGTTTTGCTTCGTTTCTGCTACTGTTCCAGACATATGAGCACACATAAAGTCTAGTTTGTGTTCTAATATCCAATATTCTGGTAGTCCTGCTCTGAATTAATCATTGGAGATCCGAAAAAGCAGTTATTTTCCTTCACGGAAATGCGGAAAATTCTTTAAAGTGAGGAAATGATCGTTGTCTTACCCCGTCATGGTACCGTACGAAATCAGAGAGCCCTCGCCACTTCTGTTCCCGATCATATAACGTGTCAGATTTCAGGCTGTGGTAAAACCATTGGATATTGTACATTGGAACTTTCACCTAGTCTTGCATGATATCGTTGTAATGCCGGAGTGTCGGTGCCCTCGCATTTCGCTAACTCGTATTTGCTCGGTGTCTTCCATGGATAATCTTGTAGCTTCATCATGTTCTCCGAATTGTTCCGAAAAGTATGCCTCTGGCTCCCGATGTCTTCGTGGTGCCGTCTGCTCTTCGTAAGTTTCGAACCGTACCTGTGGTATCGCAGGTGTTCGGCTAACGCGTAACTTCTTCTCCACCTGTGATTGGAATTGTATTTGCGTTCGTTCCTTGTGAACCTTCCTGCCATTATGGTGGCGTTATTGTCTCAGACGTTGTTATGGATTCAGAGCTTGAATGATCTTGATCATTTCGCTCCTGTATATTTCGCAGCAGTACTTCCCTGAACTTTTAGAATTGATTCTTCGGTTTCACTACTGTACTCATGATGAGAGTATCGTATCTCTTGAGAACTGCTTCCGTGATGCTTTTTTGCAACACACAGTCTTCAACTATTTGTCGTCCTTGCCCGTTAATTGCTGTGTATTTTCTTTCACCTGTTTGGTTAATTTCGCAATTTCACCGTGAATAACCACACGTAATGTTTTTATGTCGGTCTGGGTGTCATCTCGCATTGTCTGCACGTCCACTTGGATCAGTATCTATTCTTATTAAATTTTCGATCACATCTCGGTGTTCTTTTGTCTCTTGCTCAATGTGACATAACTGTTGTCTGATGTCATTCAGTTGTTTCGCTGTTCCCACGCACTGCTCACGTCTCTCTTGTTGCAGTTGTTTCACTGTTTCTGCATTCTGTTCACGTATTTGTTGTAGTCGTTTCGTCTGCTTTGTGTTTTCAATTGTTATGGTGCACGTTGATTGCTGGAGACTCTCCAAGAAATGAACGGGTCCTAATACCTCTTCTTCCAACGCACTTCGTTCCGCGTTTACATTCTCGTGTCTAACTGCACTGAACTATGCGGTGACACATTTCGACCTGTATTGCTTGTACTTGGTAGTGAGGGCGGTCTTATTACATGTACTGGGGTTTTACGTATTCAAGACGTTCCCTATCTTCTTGCACCTCAGCAATATATTGGTCTGCGATTATGTCACCTTGCTGCTCGACATTTACGTCCTGCTGCATCCCCTTATCTGTTTCACGCAGAATTCGGTCAAGCCTTGGATCTGCCATTGCTAATCTTTCAGATTCCTGTCTTTGCAGTTTTAACTGATGCGTCCTACTTCGCGTAATCATGCGATCATACGACCTTAGTCGCTTCATAAAGTTATTACCTACACCGTTTCTTTAGTGTTCGTAATTACCTTGACACAATAACAAGACTACCACCGACACTTACCGGTTAGGACGGAACCAACTTATTAACGCTGTGTCAGCCACCTGTGCACCTGCAAGGAAACTTAAGGCTAACAATGGCGTTGGAACTATATTAAAAAGGTCACTGCGTGCGTCAGAGCAGCGCACTGCACGTCTTTGTCTCCCAACTGACTTATCCGTAGCCACTAACATTTACCACTGACTGATGCTACAAAAAATGTATTGGAAAATAGTTTTTTAAGAGGATTTTTTTTGCTTTTGTCCTAGTAATAACATTCGGTTGACGACCTTACCATGATAAGTTACCATCCTGACAGATTCACAAATATCTAACACGAGTGAGACTGTTCTGATCTATCTTCTTACCACAGTTGTTCAAGGACGCACTGTGAGTGTTTTAGGAATTTGATGTTGAACCTACAGCCTGCAAGGAAGATACCCATCTCACACATGCAGAGTTCAGATGAGTGCAGCAATACGGACGTGATGTAATAAGACAATAATCTCAACATCGGTTCCACTACACTCCCTGTAAAGGTAACGTTGTCGCTAAGAGAAATTAGTGCACAGGTTCACGTGTAACTATATGTTAGCAAAAAATTTAAATGTTAGATTTTCATTATTTAGCTTTCTATTTTTACTCGAATTTGGCTTCACGACATAGCAATGTTATCAAAATTACATACAGGATAGTAAATTATTGATACTGGGTATGCAAAACTATGAAGCGAAATTGCTAACTATTATACGGTTCTCTAATGGTAAGATAGTTGATGACCATGTCTGGGGCTCGATTAAAATACAAAGAAATTAAACACAATTGGGCCCAGATATAGCAATCACGCTAAAATGCTCAATGAAAAACCCAAAACTGAATGGTGGTTGTTAAAGAGCGATCAGAAACAAGTACACAATTAAAACAGTTCATAACTTACAGTGGCTGATCAATACCTTTCATTAGATCGGACTTCACTCGTTTCTAGTTCATTTAGGCCCAACAACCATGAATATGTTTTTAACTATAGGTCATGGTTGAGTGTATGGAAAAAAATAGGAGAGACGGAGATCACTGCAGTTCTGAGTGTCAATTGAATATCACCTGCTTGCGTGGCGCCCACGCACGTTTGCTTGCCTTGCATTGGCGGCAGCAGTAGCAGCTCTTGGCGTCGGCTGTGAACCTGTGAATCTTATTCCAAATCTCTCTTGACTGTTAAACACCAGTCGGATACAGTTCTTACACCTCCGGTGAAGCCGAGATTGCTAGTTATTCCCTAGGTACGTTAATTGACATTGTACACGCTATTTGGCGTGAATGGCGTGTATGTCATTGCTCTCAAGCATTAACTGTCGGTGCTCGCTGCGATACTTGACACTACGAGACTTTGTAGTTTAGCTCCTTACAAGGTAAGATGAGCCTGTGAACAAGTGTTCACTTAATGACTCTCACAATCGTCTCGGCGCAGCGCGAGTCGCCTTGTTGAAACACTCAACGATTATCTGCACACTCCATCTGCAATCTGCCTATATCAAAGCTGGGGCCATGCGATCACTTGAGTTTTCCTTAACCTGTCACAGGTGTCGCTTCTTTTCTAGAGCTGAGTTTAACTTCTGCTGTGTAATACTGAGATAAACAGCTTCTTCTTTCATGCAAGTCATAACGCAGGTGACTACAATCAGTCACCATTAATTTGAGTTCTCCGGACGTTATATCTGGGATCTCCCGCTGTGTTCCTGTAGAAAGGCTTTCTTAGGGGTCATTGTTAAAGCAAGGACAACGTGTGTTTTTGCTGGCGGCTGAAATATGCTCACTATTTTTATATACTGTATTGAGCGTATTTCGTCACAGTACCTTTTCCGTGAAATGTTTAAAAGAGAATATTGGTCTTGGCTTCAGTCGTCTAGTGGAAGTATGATTCCACAATGCAGTTTCGTCGGCTGCAGAAATGACCTGGTTCAATGCGTTTGCCTCATTTTAGGTGCTTCAAATACCATTTCATCGGATGTGGTTTCTTCTTGAAGTTTCTATAAAAAAAGTAGTAACATAACTAATTTTTCCTGTTCACTAGCAAATATTTATAACGGCGACCTGCACATTGTTCTACCGTCAATACACACCAAGAGATCACTGCCGACAGACTACGGACAAAGACGACCCCAGCGTCAAAGACATTTTACACAACTCTGAAGCTTCCACTTGTAACCAGTCTCTTTGAGATCCTTCGTCACATCTACTAATAGTAATCAACATGCTGCCACTCTCAAAAATATAAGTAAATTAGCATAAAATAAGGCAAATTACAATTTAAAAAATTCAGACAAAAATATAAGAAAACATTTACAACTTTCCTCATTAAATTTGGTATCGACAAATCCAGTAGAAAATAACACATGTCCCAAATCCATTACACGGCCTACGCAGTGGCTGCAGGCGTCTCAGTATGTGCACTAGGTAACCAGTGGCGAGAGTTTTTTAGCCCCGTGGGACAGTGTGACGTCGTAAAATTCTCCTTTCCCTCAGAACTGCATCTCATAGCTGGGTTTGGGGAAATTACTTCTGTGCAGTTTCTAGTGTGAGTGTTTGTGGTTTATATCCACGAATCCACGAAATGCTGGCTTTTTGTTAAATCTGCATATTAATAAAATTCGTTCAGTTTCAGGTAACTATGTCGCGTAACATATAGAGTTAACCTAATTGTTTCAGGAATTCACTGTAGGCTGTGTTATTTGTTTGATGCCTTCCACGGTTTTGGGTGGGTGGCGATGAGTCTGAACAAGTCTGCCCTATTTCATCCCCGTACGGTTTTAATTCCCAAAGCAGTGAAACGCATATTATTTCACCTTCAACTAAGAACACTAAGAACCCAAACACAAATTTTCAAAAATGAAGCTTTAAAAATTCTTACATAATAAAGTATTTTCGGAAGAAATTTCATCGCATTTCTTACCCAATAAACGGCTCAGTTTTGAAAAACACTGAAACACGTTTTCATGTATTTGAAACTGAGATTTCAAATGCTAATTTTCATTGATGTAGCTTTCGATATACTTTACCATTTCTTCAGTAATGAAGCTTTCACCCACTATCTCACCCCATAGGGTAGAATTTCCAGAAAATGATGAAACACGAATTTCCTTCTTTCTGACCGAGAAACCAAACACTAATCTTCCTATGTCTAGCTTCAAATTTGCATTAATGGCGACAATTAGAAAAAAAATTCATCATCCCCTATCTCACCCCCTTAAGTTTGGAAATTCGAAGAATCACTACACTATAAGATCCACACCTTCTCCAAATTTCAAGTTTCTATCCTTAGCCGTTGGGTTGTGCGTTGATGAGTCAGTTGGGACATTGCCTTTTATACATTACTGGCCACTAAAATTGCTGCACCACGAAGATGATGTGCTACAGACGCGAAATTTAACCGACAAGAAGAACCTGCTGTGATATGCAAATGGTTAACTTTTCAGACCATTCACACAAGCTTGACGCCAGTGGAGACACCTAAAACGTGCTGACATGAGGAAAGTTTCCAACGGATTTCTCATACAAACAGCAGTTGACAGGCATTGCCTGGTGAAACGTTGTTGTGATGCCTCGTGTAAGGAGGAGAAATGAATACCATCACGTTTCCGAACCCGCCGTTGTGGCCGAGCGGTTCTAAGCCCTTCAGTCAGGAATCGCGCTGCTGCTGCTACGGTCGCAGGTTCGAATCCTGCCTCGGGCATGGATGTGTGTGATGTCCTTAGGTTAGTTAGGTTTAAGTAGTTTTACGTCTAGGGGACTGATGACCTCAGATGTTAAGTTCAAATGGTTCAAATTGCTCTGAGCACTATGCGACTTAACTTCTGAGGTCATCAGTCGCCTATAACTTAGAACTAATGAAACCTAGCTAACCTAAGGACATCACACACAGCCATGCCCGAGGCAGGATTCGAAACTGCGACCGTAGCGGTCGCTCGGTTCCAGAATGTAGCGCCTAGAACCGCACTGCCACTCCGGCCGGTTCAGAAGTTAAGTCCCACACTGCTGAGAACCATTTGAACCAACGTTTCCGACTTTGATGAAGGTCGGATTGTAGCCCATCGCAACTGCGGTTTATCGTATCGCGACATTGCTGCTCGCGTTGGTCGAGATCCAATGACTGCTAGCAGAATGCGGAATGGGTGGGTTCAGGGGGGTAATACGGAACGCCGTGCTGGATCCCAACGGCCTCGTATCACTAGCAGTCGAGATCACAGGCATCTAATCCGCATGGATGCAACGGATCGTGCTGCCACATCTCGATCCGTGAGTTAACAGATGGGGACGTATGCAAGACAAAAACCTTCTGCACGAACAGTTCGATGACGTTTGCAGCAGCATGGACTATCAGCTCGGAGACCATCTCTGCGGTTACCCTTGACGCTGCATCACAGACAGGAGCGCCTGCGATGGTGTACTCAACGAGAACCTGGGTGCGCGAATGGCAAAACGTCACTTTATCGGAAGAATCCAGGTTCTGTTTGCAGCATCATGACGGTGGCATCCGTGTTTGCCGACATGGGGGTGAACGCACATTAGAAGCGTGTATTCGTCATCGCAATACTGGCGTATCACCCGGCGTAATGGTATGGGGTGCCTTTGGTTACACGTCTTGGTCCTTGGTGCAGGATAATGCACGACCGCATGTTGCAGATCCTGTACGGGCTTTTCTGGATACAGAAAATGTTCGAATGCTGCCCTGGCCACCACATTCTCCAGATCTCTCATCAACTGAACACGTCTGGTTAATGGTGGCCGAGCAACTGGCTCGTCACAATACGCCAGTCACTACTCTTGATGAACTGTGGTATCGTGTTGAAGCTGAATGGGCAACTGTACCTGTACACGCTATCCAAGCTCTGTTTGACTCAATGCCCAGGCGTATCAAGGCCGTTATTACGGCCAGATGTGGTTGTTCTGGGTACTGATTTGTCAAGATCTATGCACCCAAATTGCGTGAAAAAGTAATGACGTGTCAGTCCTAGTGTAATATGTACATTTGTCCAATGAATATCCGTTTATCATCTGCATTTCTTCTTGGTGTAGGAATTTTAATGGCCAGTAGTGTCTATAGAAGAAGAAGATGTGCTTAAAACTGTACATAGCATATTTCTTTGTATTTTCTAAACACGATAGGTAGATAGTACAGCGCTTATGACTCTTCGCTATCATCATTTTAACGCTGAGTCAATTGAAGTGATATGGATATGCATGTCAATGGTAGTCACACAGGGAACGTCCTTCAGCAGGACATATGGTCAAGGACGGGAGACAGGAGAATGGGAATCGGTAGCTCGACTCGAGACAAAGATCTTACGACGCAACGTATGTTTAAAACAAGGCGTTGTGAAAGCTGGCATCAAGTTGGATAAAATTAATTCTCAAGATTTAATAATTAACACTTGTTTCTGACCTTGTTGAAAGCTTTGTCATACAAGCAACTTTTCCATAATTTTGGCAAATGTAACATGTTAAAAATACAGTATGATGAATATGTGTAATGTGACAGTAGTTACCGAGCTCTATCGCTTATGTGGGAAAAGGGGTCTCATTTTGTTTTATCTGCCGTTGTCTTTTTCTTTTCTCGTTTTTTTTATGTGTCCCAAGGACCATTTTGCAAGACAGATCGTAATGATGTAGAACAAGTCATTTTACATTCGAATCACAAATTAATTTGTACGAACAGTTACATTGTGAACATTTCAATAATTTTTTATTACAAAAAGAGAAAAGATGTACATATCTCAGTTAGTAATGCCTAAACAACACCTTCTACTCATTCTTTCATGGAATAGAAAGGTTAGTCAAGGAGAAATTTTCGTAACTTGTTTTCAATTTTTACTTTGCTGTCTGAAGGATTTCACACCATTGAGTAACTGATCAAAAACTTTGGTGCAGCTTTCTGCACCACTTTTTTTTTGCTAAAGACAACCTTAGTGTGGAGTAATGAATGCATTTTCCCTTCTGTTATTGTAATTGTGTACATTGTTGTTCCTTTTGAATTGTAGTGGATTGTTTACAAGAAACTACATGAGTGAATAAATATACTGTGGAGCAGTAGTCAGGGAAATGCCCAGCTTCTTAAATACATGTCTACACAAAATCGTGTATGAACCCCATGTATTATTCTTACATGACGCTTTTACGCAGTCATTACTTGTTTCTTCCAGCATGAGTTACCCCAGAACATTATGCTACATGACATTGCTGAGTGAAAATATGCAAAATTGGCCCTTCCCAGGAGTTGCAAGGATTCTAGGCTCTAATGTGGCTGAATTGTTTCAGGAGTTCCCAAATGTGTTTATCCTGAGTTAAATTCTAATCTATATGGACGCCTAAGAATTTTGAACACCTTATTTACTATATCCTCATCCTGTGTTACAGTCATTACTCATAAAGTACCCCTAGATGTGCAGAACTGAGTATATTGTGTCTTTTTACAACTCAGGGTGAGGCCATTCGCAGATAAACAGTCAATAATAGTTTGAAGAATTTGGTTTATCATTTCTTATGTTCCTTTATGTATGCTTCAAATAATTACAGTACTAGTGTCTCTGCAAAAAGAACTATTTCTGTTTTTTGTGTATTAGATGGAAGATAGTTCAGATATCAAAGGGACAGTAGTGGACCTAAGACTGAACTTTGGGCCACTGAATACTTGATTTCTGCCAGTCAGCATTATGTTCCTGAACCATATTGCTTGCATTACTGAGTATAACTTTCAGCATTCTTTAGATTAGATATGGCATTATCCATTAGTTAGCTATATCACTAGTCCCACGAAGTATCAATTTATCTAAAAGAATACTGTGATTCACAGAGTCAAATGCCCTAGAGAGATGCTGGAAGTGTAGCAACTGTCACTTCTTCATTATTTCACACTTGTAAAACCTGGTGGGAGAACATGTAAATGGCACTCTATGAAATCCAAACTTTGATTAGCTGAGAACGGTATTGTTGCTAATGTGAGATACTATTCCTGAACACACTACATTCTCAAAAATTCTTGAGGTTGATGTCAGCAATGAAACAGGTCTGTAGCTATTGAAATCTATATTATCATATTTCTTAAAGAGCGGCGTAACACAGGCATGTTTCAATCTCTCTAGAAAAATGCCTTGAATTAATGATGCATTATATGTTTCGGACAGGATTGGGCTTATTACAGGGAACAAATCCTTAACACTACTAGAAACACCATAAAAATGAGATGACCATTTATTTTTGAGAGATTGTATAATTTTCTTATTTTCAGAAGGAGAAGTTTTTGATATGGTCACATGACTGAATTCTATGAGAGTTATATTTTCACCATGCTGTAGCGATTTTCCTCATGAACTGTTTGTCTATACTCTTTCTATTACAATTAAGAAATTATAATTAAATGCATTTGCTAGCTGTGTCTGATCATTTATAGACGTTCCATTCAGTTCAGTAGTGATGTTACCATGTTCTGTGGTTGGTTGTTCTGTCTCTCGTTTCACTACATTACATACATCCTACTTCTGTTGCCGGAATTAATTATTTCTGACATTATGTGCATGTTCATTGATTTTTCATTAACCACTTCTTAGTAATTTCCAGTAGTTTTTGCATGTTTTCAAAATTCTGCAGCATCCCTCATTTTCTTGATGAAAGGTGAATTTCCATTCTCCTTTCACAAGATATTTTAATTCGTCTAGTAATCCATAGTTATTTGCATGGGTGTTTAGTGTCCTTTCTGACTGGCTAATGTGAAAAGCTATTTTCATATCTTGATATTAATTTATCATGAAATAGACTAAATTTTATATTAGCATTTGGTTTATTATAAACTACATCCCACGTCATTTCCTGTAAACTATTTTTAAAAACATTTGTCGTACAGTCATTAAGTATTGTAAGTGTTTTCCACTGAAGAGTGTCCATACTGTAAGGCACTATGTTACTTATCCTCACTAACCGTGTGCCATGGCAAGAGAGATTATTTGTTACTTGGTAAACATTTATTTTCTAGCTTTGAGCGTCATTAAAGAAAACATTATTGTTAGGGTCCTACTGCTTTATCTAACCGTATTTGGAAATTATTTACTCACATCAATTTGTAGGATCCAAATAAGGTTTCCAAATCATTCTTCTTATCAGAATCCCTTAGAAAAACTGCACTGAAGTCACCGTAGGCTATTAACTACTTGCTGCTGGCTGACAGATAGCACAGTAAGGAATCCAGATTCCTCATAAATTGTTCAAAATTTCCAGTGGTGACCTGTATACGTTACAACTAAAAGTTAACTATTTTTCAGTACTAACTCTCAAACTCCAAAATGGTTCAAATGGCTCTGAGCACTATGGGACTTAACTTCTGTGGTCATCAGTCCCCTAGAACTTAGAACTACTTAAACCTAACTAACCTAAAGACATCACACATATCCATGCCCGAGGCAGGATTCGAACCTGCGACCGTAGCAGTCCCGCAGTTCCGGACTGCGCGCCTAGAACCACTAGACCACCGCGGCCGGCTCTCAAACTCACACGTCTATGTGCTGATCACCACAAAACCTACTTGTCTCAACGGTTTTGAACTTGTGTCCTGTCTTAATATATGTGACAACTCCATTTGTACCCAAGTTGGCTCTGCACGTGTAAACTGCAGTAGTGCAGCAGAGCTTGTGCGAAGTTTGGAACGTAGGACACGAGGTACTGGCGGAATTAAAGCTGTGAGGACGGGCCGTGAGTCGTGCTTGCATAGCTCACATGGCTAGAGCACTTGCCCACGTAAGGCAAAGGTCCCCAGTACGAGTGTCGGTCCGGCATACAGTTTTAATCTTCCATGGAATTTCATGCAGTAGTGTAATCTTTTATATGTAATTTATCTAACCCTGTAATTATGTGGAGCTCAGACAGACATACGATGTCTGCCTTTCAAAGCCCTCTAAATTTTCCAAAGAGACAAGAAGCTCATCTACCTTATTACTCGGTCCTCTAATATTTTGATGAAGTAAGCTACACTTAGTTCCCGCACATTCTTAAGCAATTTCTGGTGCTCTTCTATTATTTTTTCTTCTTACAAAACAAGGTGCCTGAAGCCTGATCCTAATAGTTAAAAACGTGCCACTCTGACATCAGTAACTACAGATCCACCATCTATAATAACCTGATCCTCTTCGCTAAAACCTCTGTACAAGTTCCCTGTATCGTCTGTCACCTGGCTAAGACCAGCACTTGGATTTGACTTGTGACCTGGAACCTGCCCCTAATTTGGCCTGTACTGTGTGGCCTACAAACTTCCCATGACTACTATCGAGCTGTATGACTCTTTTCCTCCTACTCCTTTTTGGTACTGACATACAGTGAGTTTCTTTGTTAGAAGTCCGCTGCACCATACAGGGGCCTGTAGATGAAAGAGTGTCTTTCCCTTCTACTTCAGGTAACAAGTAAAATTAATTCGATCCTGTCAGCTCAAATTCAAATGAAGTTGAAAAGCTGTTCTTCTTTCGCCCATTACGTGTTACCTTTACCCATTTCACAAGATCTTTTTCCCTATTTAACCTATCTAGTTCAAATTCCACGTGGTGTAACTCACCCAGAAAGACACAGATCTTTGCCTTCTGCTCAGAGATAATCTTGTATTCTTTGCAAAGCCTACTGTTCCCCAGTACAGTCACCCCAGTGAAATTGTAGCCCAGGGTCTACACATACCACTCCCTTTCTGACCATCTTACGACATCAGCCTCACCTATGACGCATTGCGACTCAGATTACACGCTTCAAAATAGAATTTAATCGCTTAACGCGCTTTATGGTACACGAACTTTCGTTACTTGTGCGCACCAAAAATTAGGCCTGCAGGTTAGCGTTTTAGGTGTTTGACATAACGTAGAAAGCCATTTATTTCTGCCTACAACGAGAACGTAACACTCCCTCAGTTGCAGTATCCTTTGATTATCTCAATCACACCAGAAGTGAACTTCACGTACGCAAACTACACGTAAACAACCGACTAGTGTGAAAGATTCTAAACCGAACAAATTAAGATTTAAGCTACTTTCTATATTCAATATTAAACCCTGAAACTAACTCAGATTCACTTTCGGCAAAGTCAAAAGGAGTACGGTTAGTCTCAGCTAAACAGGAAGCAAGTTTATAATGTATCGTACCTTGCTACTTTTCACGCTTTCTGGACTAACATGTAAATGAAAGTGACAGCTTTAACAGTAAGCTCAAAAGCCGCACTAGTACACTTATTTATCGAGAATTTGTATTTAACTGTTCTTACAATCTAAATAACGTACCCTTACCAGAGCGCAGAAACTCACACGTCTCGCCTGGCGCAGAGCGGCCAACCTAAATAAGACGGATTCTGCTGTTCCCATAAGCCGCATACGACGTTGAGAATTATGTGTTGCTTGAAAATTGTCAACTTTTGTGTATATTTTAGTATTAACACTGCCTTGCCCATTGATTAATTTGATACGGTATACAGACTTCATATGAAAGGGGAGTGTCCTATTTGCCGTGTCGACTTTGAAGGAGTTTTGGCCATAATTGTGAATGAATTCGCGAATCTGATAAATGCTCTCAACATCTGTAGCATTGATTTAATTATATTCTTTGTAAGTGTGAGTTAGAGTAGCAGCCAGTTTGTGTTAGTCAGCCTCGCAGTGTGATCGGTTTGAGAAAATATGGAAGGTTGCCCGCCATGTAGTGGAGGCCGCATTCTTTAAAAGGGATTTTGTAATAATATGTTTTTGAGGAATACTGAAGATGTTGAGCAGATATTAATGAAAGAATTACAAACTAAAGTGTGACTATAATCAAGATGTTTTCATATTTGTAACTCTGTAGTTTCTCGTTAGAACATTACGAATGAATGAAGTTTGCAGTAGAAATGTTATAATGTAACATATGGTTTAGTCTTATAATTGAAACAAGTGTCAGATAAAGTAATTGTACACAGGAAAATTACTAAGAAGTATTTTGCTAACTTGTCTATTTGTGAAAACCTTATGAAAGGGTGTATTGTTGTTATGACTTAAAGAAGCGTAGTTATACTTGGAGTTTTTATTCTCATTTATCACTCGTTAAGTTTAGGTCCTCATATTTCGTTCTTTACCTCTATGAATGTGTTTGTATACTCGCATTGCGCATGGCGAGCTGTGTGCTGCAGAAGTACTTTTATGAAAATGATAATATACGGTCTTGCACTGCACATCGCAAGTACGGTAAATGAAATTATATTTTTGATACTTTCCTCATTATCGTATTAGTTACAGGCTGCAGAATAGACGAGCGTTCCTTGCGCACAGGTAAGCCAATGGGAAGACCAAAGGATAATATGTTCAAATGGGGATACGCCGAAAAAGAGCCCTCCCAATGTGGAGGAAAATAAACGATGACACACCTGTTGACCTGTCCATCCTTGCTGGTGCCATGCACCTGTGGTTGACCAATGCCGCTGCAGTGAAGTGTGCCGAACACTGGAGAGAGATGTGAGCCTTGCCATACACAGTAACAACGACTTATATATGAATATATAACTATTATTAATTTGCATTTGTAACCAAGTACATATAGTCTATTAATTAATTACAGATGTAGCTCAGACACGATTGAATAAATAAAGCCCTAGATTTTAATCACCACCTAGTTTCATGTCCATTGTAAGGCACAGTGATTGTCAGAATGTATTTGTGAAAATGGTAGCATCTGTTCTAAAGCTTAATATCAGTAAACGATTTCAATAAAGTGCTATCTTATGTGTTTTCAAGCAGTTTCTTCAGAAAGTAAGATGCGTTAAATTTTATGTTCATTTGCTGTGTAGTTAGAATAACAGTTCTGATACAGTGATTGTTAGCAAGACGAAACATATAGATTAGCTATTTTGAGGGCCATCATTCTTACATGAGTTATTTGCTTTGCACTCAGATAGCGTATGTAAGTTTCACTGAAAACGATTGCTTTCTCACAGGCGAATTTTTTTATATAACGGCTAGTGGGGGATTTCAATTCGTGTAGCGTGTTCTTCACATACTTCCGTTCAAAGTTTAATTTTAACATGTTTCGGTCACCCTGCAGTGAAATTACCGTATTCCAATATCAAAATAAGTTTTATAGGTTTTTCAGATACCAAACAGACACATACAAACACGAGTTCACAAGTTAAACATTAAACTTTAACCTATCGGCCTTTTCTGCCAGGATATGTTAGTCTGCTGATTTTGTGCCGTTAGATAAAGTTTTTTTTTTTCAGCCATATACACATTAAAATTTAATTACAGACTTTGACTTTGCAGTTACTTTCAAGATTTGTGACGTAACAATTGAGGTGATGACACACTGTATACCACAGCAGCAACGCAGATAATTTTGCTTATTTCTTGCCAGTGAACAATAAGAATTCTATGGAGGTTCTTTGAGGAGGAGGAGAGTTTTGTATATTTTCTGCAATTTTGAATATTGATTTGTGAGAAGTATTTTGCACAGCGTAGTGTAACTGATATTGTTTCGTTTTACGCATTTATAGTTTTATATTCGCGCCTAGAATAAGTGATTTTGCCACTGATCTTTGTTATTGCTGATGATATACTCCCAGTTAAAAGTACTCTTGTTTATTGAACCTTGAACTGTTATATGCTGAAACACACTGTGTTTTCGTAGTTCACGCAAATTTGGTCCTCTACTGAAGTATAGACATTTACTGTCCAGTGATGCTATCAAAAATTTAGCTTGCTTTATAGAGTAGATTCGATGTGTGGTAAATTAAATATTTTACTGTTTACGTTAGCATTTATAGGAAGTGGTTTTTAGTAGTTATCTGTGTAGTACTGACCTTATGAATTTGAGAGTTTTCCTTTTTGTTTGCTTTGTTACTATAAATTCATTAAAACGTCAAAAGCTGCCAGAACTAGGTCAAATGCTAGACGTAGCAGCTGACGTGACTTTTGGTATTTCTGTGTAGAGAAAAGGGATAATTGAACAAGGGTCCTCTTACAATATTGATTTAACTGAGACCGATAGGACACTGACTGACAGGGTTGATCAGGGTAAGTTTCCGGTATCTAACATGGAACAAGAAAGTCCATCTGGGGATTCTGCTCTGGTAACTGATCCTGTAAGATGCAATTTGACACAACAATTAGATTTTGGAATTAGATATTCAGGTTTTGCATCCACAACAGTCGACCAAACTGAGCTAGTCTCTACTCCTTCTGGTAGTAGCGCCAAAGATGAGGATAACTGTCTTTATCAGATACTATTATCACAGAGAAAAGTTTAATGATCTGCAGCAGAAAACGGGTCAGAAAATTTGAAGTATGTGGAAGAGAATAGAACAGAAAATTAGAAGAACGTGACAGAAAACAGCCGAGCAATCTGGAACAGATTAATAAAAATTTAGAGAGGAACCTTGGGCCGACTTAAATGACAAAACTACACAGGATAAGCAAGATGTACGTTAGGATTTGAACCTTGTAATAAATAAAGCACATCCGGCGAACGACTCATACTATACAAATACGTTGTGAAATCACCAGTGAACAAAATGAACAGCGTGATACTATTAGTAATCAAATTGAGGAACAGTTGTTAGATGTAACCGGTCGTAGTCCTGTTAACATAGAGACTTGAGGACCAAACACTAGACTTAAGGGAAATCATTGTTTTTGACTTGGTAACTAATTATATGCCTTGGTCAGATGATGACAGCGAATGTGAAACAGATGTACATCTCCAAGCAGTATAAAACATATCTAATGATATGGTAGTGGATTTTAGTGACACTTTCTTAGGAAAAGCATTTTTGACGTGGATCAGAGGAGAGACGAATAAAGTTTGGCCAGTTTGATGGTATTAAAGATACCTTGTTGAAAGAGGAGGTGGACAATCAGAACATCTTAAACCATGCTGTAGCGTTAGTTTACGTTGGACGGGTCTCTTTATCAGGCGTATTGGACTCAGGTAGTCCTATTTTGGTTTTCACCGAGTCAGCTTTCAGTACATGTCAGGAATGAACTGTTTGTTCAGCATTTCCATTGCAACGAATCTAAATTAAGATTGCGATTACTGGAAAAACTGTACATGTCAGAAACCAAACACTTTTGGATTTAGTTTGCCAAGGTCATTAGTTTTCTGCCAACTTATTTATTGTACCCCTTCTTACTGCATAAGTGATACCATCAAAAGTGTCAAATGAGGATATATATATATATATATATATATATATATATATATATATATATATATATATATATATATATAGGGTGGCCCATTGATAGTGACGAGGCCAAATATCTCACGAAATAAGCATCAAACGAAAAAACTACAACGAACGAAACTTGTCTAGCTTTAAGGGGGAAACCAGATGGCGCTATGGTTGGCCGGCTAGATGGCGCTGCCATAGGTCAAACGGATATCAACTGCGTTTTTTTTAAAAATAGGAACCCCCATTTTTATTACATATTCGTGTGGTACGTAAAGAAATATGAATGTTTCAGTTGGACCACTTTTTTCACTTTGTGATAGATGGCGATGTAGTAGTCAAAACGTATAAGTATGTGGTATCACGGAACATTCCGCCAGTGTGGACGGTATTTGCTTTGTGATACATTACCCGTGTTAAAATGGACTGTTTACCAATTGCGGGAAAGGTCAACATCGTGTTGACGTATGGCTATTGTGATCAAAATGCGCAACGGGCGTTTGTTAGGTATGCTGCTCGGTATCCTGGACGACATCATCCACGTGTCCGAACCGTTCGCCGGATAGTTAAGATGTTTAAGGAAACAGCCATGTGTGAAACGTCAACAACGACCTGCAACAAATGATGTTGCCCAAATGGGTGTTCGAGCTGCTGTCGCGGCTAATCCGCACATCAGTAGCAGACTAATTGCGCGAGAATCGGGATTCTCAAAAACGTCGGTGTTGAGAATGCTACATCAACATCTATTGCACCTGTACCATATTTCCATGCACCAGGAATTGCTTGGCGACGACTTTGAACGTCGTATAAAGTTCTGCCACTGTTCACAAGAGAAATTACGGGACGATGACAGATTTTATGTACGCCTTAGCGAGGAAGCGTCATTCACCAACAGCGGTAACGTAAACCGGCATAATATGCACTAGTGGGCAACGGATAATCCATGATGGCTGCACAAGTGGAACATCAGTGACCTTGTCTGGTTAATGTGTGGTGCGGCATTATGGGAGGAAGGATAAATGGCTCTGAGCGCTACGCGACTTAACTTCTGAGGTCATCAGTCGCCTAGAACTCAGAACTAACTAAACCTAACTAACCTAAGGACATCACACACATCCATGCCCGAGGCAGGATTAGAACCTGCGACCGCAGCGGTCACGCGGTTCCAGACTGAAGTGCCTAGAACCGTACGGCCACACCGGCCGGCTGAGGAAGGATAATTGGACCCCATTTTATCGATGGCAATCTAAATTATGCAATGTATGCTGATTTCCTACGTAATGTTATACCGATGTTACTACAAGATGTTTCACTGCATGACAGAATGGCGATGTACTTCCAACACGATGGATGTCCGGCACATAGCTCGCGTGCGGCTGAAGCGGTATTGAAGAGCATATTTCATGACAGGTGGAATGGTCGTCGAAGCACCATACCATGGCCCGCACGTTCACCGGATCTGACGTCCTCGGATTTCTTTCTGTGGGGGAAGTTGAAGGATATTTGCTATCGTGATCCACCGACAACGCCTGATAACATGCGTCAGCGCATTGTCAATGCATGTGGGAACATTACGGAAGGCGAACTACTCGCTGTTGAGAGGAATGTCGTTACATGTATTGCCAAATGCACTGAGGTTGACGGACATCATTTTGAGCCTTTATTGCATTAATGTGGTATTTACAGGTAATCACGCTGTAACAGCATGCGTTCTCAGAAATGATGAGTTCACAAAGGTACATATATTACACTGGAACAACCGAAATAAAATGTTCAAACGTACCTACGTTCTGTATTTTAGTTTTAAAAACTTACCTGTTACCATACCAACTGTTCGTCTAAAATTGTGAGCCACATGTTTGTGAGTATTACAGCGCCATCTATCACAAAGCGAAAAAAGTGGTCCAACTAAAACATTCATATTTATTTACGTACTACACGAATATGTAATAAAAATGGGGGTCCCTATTAAAAAAAAAAAACGCAGTTGGTATCCGTTTGACCTATGGCACCGCCATCTAGCGGCCCAACCATAGGGCCATCTGGTTTCCCTCTTCAAGCTAGACAAGTTTCGTTCTTTGTACTTTTTTCTCAGCTTTGTCGTCGGCTACATTCTTCGTCGTCTTCAGGGCTACAAAATAATAAGACTGTTAAGAGAAAAATTATAAACTGATATAGCCATTACCCCGCAGCATATCATTCACAAAGTATGGTTAACCTGAATAATATGCTGCAATCGTTAAAACTTGTATGGCACCTGTGTTGTCATTGTCCTCAGACATTACTACCAAGCAGGTTCCCTTTTTCTTTCCATGCAACCACCGAGTATCGTAAATCTTAGGTCTATGACTTTGCTTCCGCCGTTTTGCAATAGACGGCAGCAGCGGCAAGTGGGGTTCAGATGGTTGTCATAGGTGTATTACAATAAGCTTAGGCATCTATAAACACAATGCCATAAATATATTAGTCAATTAGTGATTGCATCATAAGGTTATTCTCGATTAAGTACGATAACTTACGTACCCATTTCTCGCCATTTGCGGGAAGTTTTAATTTTCTGTTTTAACATGACGAAATATGCGGCAGTGGCTCTTAAATGCTTGGTAAGACCAATGGTGAGGAAACTGTTAGTGGAAAAAGGTGCAGAGAATGTTTTCAACGCCTTAAGAACGGTGATTTTGATGTCGAAGACCGGCATGGCGTTGGAAGACAGAACGTTTTCGTAGCTACTGAAACAGACGAAGGCAGCCACAGGACATCATTATCGAAAGTAATTGATGCGTTCGAGTCCAGCACTGAAACACAGACGGCCACAGTACAGCGATAGACACGTAAAGGTAACTTTGCAGCAAGTCAGTGCTCGATCCCCTATCGTAAAACCCGTCAAAATATACATGGAAACGTGAAATGAGAAGTCCTATCTCTCACGCCGTATTCTCCATACGTTGCTCTCTCCGACTACCCCCTTTTTCGATAAGTGGCGTACATTCTGGCTGACCAACACTTCCGATCATAAGAACAAGTGCAAAATTGAATCCATTCATGTATCCTCACAAAAGACTCCCAGTTTCTCCACCACGGGATTCATATGTTATCCGAAAGATGGGAGAATATAGTGGCCAGCGATGGGCAGTACTATGAATCATAATTTTCTTTGTTTTTCGCAATAAAGTCCCGAACTTCGAGAAAAAACGTTGGAAGCAAAGATGTAGACCGAGTATACGAAAACTGATTAAACATTTACTGTCAGATTTGTTTGTTTGCTTATGACCAGTCTCAGTCTAAATTTTCTGCCTCAGTAATTGTTCATTCTTGTAGTGTATAATAGAGGCTTAACTAATTTGTAATTTTGTGTATTAACTATATTCACTTAAAATAACTTAAAATATCACTGACATAACTAATAACTAAAGATACAGCACAAATTAAGAGTGCACAATTTCATTTATTCTGTATTTAACTTAGTGAGTGATTTCAGCTGTCTTGGTGTGTATTTTATTGTTGTTATTTTAAAAGTAATCCAAGTTACTCTTTTGCCTAAAGTAAATTCAGTACCATCTTTCAATAATCAAAAGTAGATTGCTTGCCCTTTACTAAATTTTGCATTACGTTACACAAAGGTTCATAAAAAATTTTTTTTGCAGAACAAAGTTTAAATAAACCCAGTTATTTATATAATCAGTAACTTCATTTACCTTACTTTAAAAATTCAGCTTTGCAGAATAGTCAACGGCAAATTGATTGCTTTGTGATTCATTTATTTTCTCGTGAATGTTGTGTTGGGAAAAAGCGTGACAACCTTCTGTTTCCACGCTTGTGATTATTTACTTGAATTCCTTTGCTATTACGTTTCTTTAGATTCTGGTGACACATTGCCCTAGCCGGCTGGCGACCGTTTAATTATCCCCTTTTTAGCAAATCAGAGTTTTCTTTGTATTATCCGTAATGTTTATAGTAAATATTATGTGGCACCATTTTCCCCCTGTGTGGTTTGTGAGCGACTGCAGTGTGTTCCACCCATTTCAAAATTATCATCAATACTTCGATTAGGTTTAGGGACAAATTCTTCCTTCAGAAGAGTGTTCTACACTTTCCTCCAAGTAACTGGTGATGTTTTCCTTCGGTAACGATGGCCTTCCTCACTGTAAAATTTCATTATTCATATGTGATCACGGTCAGTTCTATAGGCCTATTAGGATGGGAGAGGTTACAGAGTGTTAAAGTACATCTTTTGACCGTAAGTGTTATTAGCACATCTTTCATGGTGATACCTTAAGTTCACTGTTTTTTTTTGTTTCTTTTTTTGCCTTCGGAATGATATTCACAATACATATGCATTACATTAAATGTTACGTCTACAAGTAAAACGTAGAGTCAAAGATGATTGGTGGCTCAGAATAAATTAACAATCGCCTATACATGTACGGGTCTATGATAAAAGAGGGTGTGCTAACATTCTAAGAACCGGCATACTTGACCCGAAATATTCGTTACATATTTCCCAATCTTTGAGCTGGTTGAAATATTTTTAATCTTAGTTTGAAAAGTAGCTGAAGAAAAAAAATTAAGAACTGATAGCGGATGTACAAAAAATGAGTGATAAGTAGGTACAATATAAAGACTTAGGCTGTCGTTTTAGCAGCAGTCTCTCAAAACAGCGATCAATATAGTATTTACCGGTGGTAAACAAAGAACTTTGCTGTCGCTCGTTGGAGTTCACCAACGGATTTTGGAACAGCGGGCTGATATATTTCAGCCTATGTAGGTAGAACAGAAATGTAAAGTCTAATTTATGGTTGTGCGGCCAGCGAATGATCATGACAGCAGCGTCCACATTGGACAGAAGAGCGTAAACACGAGCAGTGTTGCGCAAGCACGCGTGATATGTTGGGTTCACGATTTAATAACCACAGCTCTTCAATAAACGTTGTAAAATGCATTAAAATATTAATTGCTCGCAGAGTAACGGCCGACATTGCCCCGAAATTTAATATGTAGATTAGCATGTTATTTAATTTTCAACAGATCTCTCGTGCATCAGCAAATATTTCACAAATAAAGTACACTCGTAATAATTGTGGGACGTTTAAAGTAGATTAATGATGGAGGTGAAATGGTATTGTATTTCTTTGAACGAAATATTATAAATATCTTTCGTGGTATTCTAATTTAGGAATATCTTTTTCTTTCCTCTCGAATGGATGCATATGCCGTAATTATATTACGGATATCGTAAAAAGGTATATCTATATCAATAGAACTGGCAGTCGTATTACGCTTATTGTCTGTATATTCCGGTTCGAACAGGAAAGGTGCGTATGTGTTCAGTTCACGCTGGATGTATCTGTTCGCGTGTCGCGTGAATGGACGAAAAAGACATTGCTATGCTTAGTTTTCACGTCTACAAGGCACTGAATCAAAGAACATTACATCGGTGGCAGGAAGAAGTAGGTGTTACATTTGAAACTGGACAAAAAACTGCTTCTATGATTCTGCTTACTGTAGACCACCATTTAAATTTTGTTTAAGCAATTAGCCAACAAACAAATAGTTTTTTGTGTACCATAGACGGTTTTAGGTGACACTTCGTTCCGGTACATATTGCCAAAATATAATAGCAGTAATAAGGCACACAAAGAAGCCCAAAATACATCTCAAAGCTCAGAACAGGACCAAGAAAACAACAGTGAGTATAGGTTTCAATGTACTTTTCTACGAGAATCTAAAACGTAGCCATATTTCTCCGATTACGCTATTAACTACAAAGGCAGGTGCTGCAAATGGCATGCTTTATTAATCACAGATTTGTGGCTGAAATATATATAAGAACAAAATATTGATTAATTTAATGGTAACAGATAACATGCACAAAAATCAACGGCAGCAACATGGCAGTCTGCATGAACTGCAAATTTACGGAAATTCTACCCTTAAATATTGAAAGAAGGTAAATATAGGAATAGAGGACTACTGAGGGTTGTAGAACCTAGGTAAATGAAGTTTGGATAAACACAAATATAGGTTCATAATTTTCCAGAAAGTGGACACTGTTAATTTTGTATGAGAAAAGTAGTTGCGAAAATGAAAATATTACGTGAATAGAGAGTAGCTTGCCATAGTTACCAATAGTACTAATGTCACGTGAAAGGTTTAAGAGTTGGCTGCAAGAAATTGGTTAGAAAGTACGTAAATACGTTTCCATGAAGTGGATGTGGCGATAATTTTCACTTTGCAGTATTCTCTGATCTGTACGATACAGGCATACTAACATAATGTATATAACGAAAGGTATGATGTTCATTTTAGTCGACAATGACATGTGTGTGGAGAACAAATATCCAAATGACTTTTAATTTCCAAGTATGAGGTATAGTTTTAAAATTGTAACTATCACCGCCAAAAATTATGATTTAACCCTTAAATATTGTGCTAGTCCCACTGTACATAATTTCAACCTGCTATGCGACACATTTTTGCCAACGACAAGCGATTTGTCAAAGGCCTTGATTGTAAAGTTGTGCATTTTAGCGGTTCAGATAACGTTTCATCTCGAAAATCATCTCGTCCTAATTCTGGAAACGCTTTCCAGGAAGAGATTTACTAAGCCAAAGAAACAGAAGGTCGTGGGATCCATGTCAGGAGAATACAGAGGGTGAAGCAAAATTTTATACTTCGAAGATGTAGCTACAGTAAAGTCGGAGACAGATGACACTTCGCAACTCCAGCGAGTGTGGTGTGTCTGCCAGGCACATCCAACTCAACAAATGGCGAAGCTAGATCTTGTATGCCTTTCGGTGTTCGTCACGGCTCTGAAGACGACTGTTGTTTTCGCCAAAGGCCATTTGTGCTTCGAAACTGAAGTCAGGAACAGTGCTGCCAGTTGTCAAGGATCTCCTTTCGTCAACACAATTATTGTGTGTCTGGGCCCTACGCAGAAGGAGGTGGTGTGTTGCGGAGCATAACTACACTTACGTAACGATTTTCGCGACTTACTACTATTACGTGAGCAAGCGTCATCTATTTGTAAAAAAATTCAAACCAATGACTTTTAAATTTATCTTGACGAATAAATCCGTTCCAGTTGTACTTGAGAATTCATTTATTTGGATGACATCGTACGCTCGGCTTGGGTTTCAGGATGTCAATCCCGTCTTCAGGGGCTAAGGAAAACAAGGGTGTGGGTGTTGAAAGAAAACAATTCCTTTATTCCCACATATATTGGGCAATAACTTAACACTACACACATGAATGAATTGTGAAGTCATGAACAGCACGGAGTAACTAAGAAAAGCAAAGTCAGAGAATAACTATATCACTGCTCGTAAATTAACACTTCACGGAATGTTTATGAAGCACTGTACATTTGTAGGGATCGTTTGTCAGAAATAGGTCACTACATGACTCGCCCCTTTAGTGCTAACGATACCGCAGATTAAATTTCACACGCCGTCCAGCCCTTGTAACTACTTCTTTCTTGAAACCGGGCGGGGCGTCACGTGTGTCAGTGGTTATGTCAGGGAGTGGTGTAGTAGTCCTCGACGTCGGCCTTGTGGTTGCAGTGACTGTTGTTCGCTGAGAGTTGTGGTGTTCATGGGGTACAGGAACACATCTTGTAGTTTCTCCTGTCTTCTCTGGTTTGTGTTCAGTGGCAACTGTGGTGTCTGATGCGTTCAGAAATGGAGGCTTGATACGGTCCACTGCAACTGTGGTGGGTGTACCGTTAATCATTATGCAGAAAGTATTGGTATCCCTACTGACTACCAGATATTGTCCGTCATATGGTGGCTGCAGTGGTTTATGCATAGTATCATTGCGTAAGAATACATGCGTGCACTTGTCTAGCTCCGCAAAATCGAACGAGTGTCTTCTAAGCTGGTTTCTAGGCATTGTTGGTCTCAATTGGCGTATATGCTCTCTTAATATTGTGGCTAATTCTGAGGCTGTGATTGTATCGTCTGCCATGCTCTGCAGATATTCTCCAGGTAGGCGTAACGTTTGTCCGTACACCAGTTCTGCTATTGTCGCTTTAAGATCACTTTTGAATGACATTCGTAGACCCAAAAGTACGATAGGTTGTGTCCCTGTCCAATTCGGTGTTGCGTGACATCTCAGTGCTGTCTTTAACTGTCGATGAAGACGCTCAACCATGCCATTTGATGCGGGGTGGTATGCCGTGATGCGTATGCGTTTCGTACCTAATAACGTGGCCAATGCTTTGAAAACGTACGCTTCAAATTGTCGTCCTTGATCAGTTGTAATTCTCAGTGAAACTCCAAACCGGGCAATCCAAACACGAAAAAATATTTCAGCTATAGTTTCTGCAGTGATGTCCTTCATTGGAAATGCCTCAGGCCACCTAGTAAATGTCATTCACCGTGAGGCAATAACTGTAGCCTTCCGATGTCGAGAGTGCGCCGATGATGTCAACATGCACATGGTCAAAACGCTGATTTGGTGGAAGAAATGTGCCTAATGGTGCCCTGACGTGCTGAGTGATTTTATTCCTCTGGCACGCCAAGCATTGCTTCACAAATGTTTTACAGTCTGTGTGCATACATGGCCATAGAAATTTCTGTTTGACCAACCTGAGTGTGGCTCTTATTCCTGGGTGTGACAGATTGTGCATTGATGCAATTGCCTGTTTCTGAATTGCTGTGGCACAAATGGACGTATCTTTCCTCCTGCTACGTCACAGTACAACTCAATGCTTACATAGTCCGAATGGCATTCGGGTGAATTCAAATAGACCGAATGGTGTTGTCACCGCTGTTTTAGGAATGTCTTCTGCAGCTATAGGGATCTGATAGTAAGCTCGAACTAGATCAATGGTAGAAAATATAGTCTTACAGTGAACATTTGCAGAAAAGTTTTCTGTATGTGGAACTGGGTACCGGTCTGGAATGGTCCTTGCATTGAGTTGGCGATAGTCACCGCAGGGGCGCCATCCATTCTTCTTTTTAGGCACGATGTGAATTGGAGATGCCCAACTGCTACTAGAAACTCTGCAGATACCTTGTAATAGCATGCTGCGAAATTCCTGCTTTACCACTTTTAGCTTTTCGGCCGTTAAACGTCTAGGCCGAGCGTGAGTTGGCGGCCCTGGCGTGGTCAAAGTGTGGTGGACGGTTGTATGCTTGACTGGTGGGAGAGTAGGCGACTGCTGTGTGATCTCGGGGTATCCTTTCTGTAATCGTATATATGGTGTGTCGCCTGTGACTGTGCGTACCTCTGGTGGTGTGATACAACGGACTTTTCCTGTTGTATGCAGACTAGTTGTCAAATCTATTAGTCGCTGACGTCGCAGATCTGGCAGTAAGTCGTAGAAGGACAAAAAAATCTGCTCCGATAACAGGCTGTGATATATCTGCCACTGTAAATTGCCATTCAAACACACGGCGTAGCCCCAAGTTAAGGAATAATGTTACTCGACCGTATGTTCTAATTTTTGAGTCACTGGCAGCGAATAGATAACAGTCGTCGCAGCTCCGGCGTGATAGGCGGTTTACTGGATATACGGACACTTCTGCGCCTGTATCGACGAGAAACTGTAATTTCGTTTCGCGGTCTGTAACAAAAAGTCGGCGAGTGTTTGCACTGGAAGTTATCGCTGCTACGGTGTCTGCCTCATGTTTCCACTTGCAAGGTGGCGTCCACTTTCGTGCATCTTTACCAAATGTCTTGTGGTACCAGCATAAGTTCTGTAGTGATGGTGATCGATTGCGACTTCGTGACCGTCGGCGGCGTGGCCGTTGGCGGTTGTGCGTTGTTTGTAATGCAGCTACCCGTGCGGCCAACTCTGCCAGTTGTGATTGTATGGAGACTAGCGTCACTGTGGGCGAAATTTCTTGTTGTGGCGTTAATGTTGAGACACTTGATGTGGGATACATTTCAATTAACCTGTCGGCCGTTTGTGCCAGTGCGTTTAAATCGCCTGCACATACCGGAGAATTTTTTGAGTATCTGACGGCAACCGAGACAACCATATATTTCGTAGCACATCAACAGTTACAGTGTTACTTGCCAGTGTGCGCAAACGTCGTAAGAGTTGTGATGGAGTGCGATCTCCGAGTTATTCAGTGCTCAGTAGCTTCTCTAGCCGTTTTGCCTCTGATTGTGACATACGCGTTATTAATGCTTTTTTAATGGATGCATAACAATCGGTACCCGGGGGTGCGGCTAGGATATCTTGTACTTCTGCTGCTAGATCTTCTGTAAGTGCTGCAACCACATAGTTGTACTTAGCGTCCGCCGATATTTGTGCGAGGACGAACTGGCTTTCTAACTGGGTAAACCACAACAGAGGATTATGTAACCAGGATGGTGGAGGTTTTATCGTCACCCAGTTAATTGCACTGCTGGCTTCAGGTTGAATTGAGACTGGCGAATCGGTTATTATCGTGCTGAAACGAGCGCTACGCGGCTGGCGCGGAAGTTAAAAACGTGAACGTTGCGGAAATTCGTTAAACGCTGAAGCTGACGCGGATGTAGTCCATCAACAAAGGAGGTGGCTTACAAAACACTCGTTCGACCTATACTTGAGTATTGCTCATCAGTGTGGGATCCGTACCAGGTCGGGTTGACGGAGGAGATAGAGAGGATCCAGAGAAGAGCGGCGCGTTTCGTCACTGGGTTGTTTGGTAACCGTGATAGCGTTACGGAGATGTTTAATAAACTCAAGTGGCAGACTCTGCAAGAGAGGCGCTCTGCATCGCGGTGTAGCTTGCTCGCCAGGTTTCGAGAGGGTGCGTTTCTGGATGAGGTATCGAATATATTGCTTCCCCCTACTTATACTTCCCGAGGAGATCACGAATGTAAAATTAGAGAGATTAGAGCGCGCACGGAGGCTTTCAGACAGTCGTTCTTCCCGCGAACCATACGCGACTGGAACAGGAAAGGGAGGTAATGACAGTGGCACGTAAAGTGCCCTCCGCCACACACCGTTGGGTGGCTTGCGGAGTATCAATGTAGATGTAGATGTAGATGTTACGTAGTACGTCGGGTGTCACCAAATGTGAGTGTTGGAGAAAACAATTCCTTTATTCCCACATACATTTAGCAAAAACTGAACAGTACACGCATGAATGAATTGTGTAGACATTAATAGCACGGAATAACTAACAAAAGCTAAGTCAAAGAATAACTATATCACTGCATGCAAATTAACACTTCACGGAATGTTTATGAAGCACTGTACACTTGTAAGGATCGATTGTCAGAAATCGGTCACTACAAGGGCAACTGAGAGGGATCTTATATAAAATTAATTAACAAAAAAGTATACATACAAATGTGATCGTCAGATCATACCCTGATAGCCTACGAGAAAATCATATTAGTATTTGATCTTGTTTATCTGTTTCTATAAGTACCATACTGCATAATTATCGTATACGATTGAAATTCATTAGTATTAATGTAGAGAGTGACTCAAAAGTCTGTTTACACGGAGTAATGTACGTAGAGAGTTAGAATTTGACACACGCGCTTGAAGTAACATGGGATTTTATTGAAAACGAAACGAAGTGCACAAAATGATCATCAAAAATCAATGACTAACATAACGATGTTCGACGAAGACGATGCTCTATGTAACAAACACTCAACATGTCGGCCGTCATTCATCAACAATTCCTTTAGTCGGCAGACAATGTTTGGAGCAGCACTATACAACATATCTGTAGGTATGGGGAAAAATTGCTGCGGGTGTTAGCATCCCTATTGAGGTCTGAAGATCGCGGTAAGATTTGCTGCTTCTCGTAACCCCACAGTCAATAACTACACGGGTTCCGGTCTGAGGACCGGGGACTATTCTCACCAAGGAAGTGGCGGCCCAGCATGTGATCCTTATCAATCTACGTGCGCAAGATATCTTTCAGAATTGTAACAACATGGGAAGGAACGCTAACCTGCATGGAAGTCGTGCCTTCTAGCGCGTCTTTACTAGTCAGGCAAGTGATGACGCGATTCCGCAACGTGTCGGCGTACCTCGCACCCATCACGCTGACATTTTAAACATGATTCTCATGCGGCGTCAGTGACGTGTTGCTCTCCAGCGCCATCTATTGGCCAGTTTTTTTCAATGGTTTTTGGTTTCAATATAATCTCATCTTATATCAGGCATGCGTGCCTAGTTTTACGCCTCTACCTCCACGAAATAGCGCATTTTCAAATCTTAACGGTATTCCGGGTCACCCTGTATATTATCCTCTCGTCATGCCAACACTTCATAAATTCTAGTTCCTTAGCAACGTCCTGCAGCCCAACACAAAAGTGGTAGCGTAACAACCCACTCCAACGTAGTCTACGAAAACACTGCTACCTTCCGTATAATACGAGGTTTGTCGAAAAAGTAAGTTCCGATCGGTTGCGAAATGGAAACCACAGTGAAAACCACAAACGTTTTATTTGCAACAGTTAGGTACACCCTCCACTTACTTCTCTATATAGTCGCCGCTCCAACTTCGAATTTTGTCGTAGCGCTGTATCAACTTTCCGGTATCCTCGTCATAGAAAGCAGCCGCCTGAGCTTTCGGCCAGTTATCTGCCCTGGTCTGCAGCTTGTTGTCTGTGGAAAAATTTTGTCTTCATAGCCAGAGGTTTTTGTGAGCAGAGATGAGAATCAGGGGACTGTATCGTGGATGATCAAACACTTCTCATCGGAAACGGTGCAGGAGCGTCTTCATTGCCCCTGCAGTGTGCGGTCAAGAATTGGCATGAAGAAGAAACTGCTCGACAGCTGCGTTATGTGGGCTGCATGACGCAGGCGAAATCTGTAACCAGTCCCCCGTACTTGGCGGGAGACACTATTCCCTACACATCTTTACGTGCTCACTGTTCACTCAAAACTGAAAAGAGTGACACGACACGATCGACAGGCATACTAGAAACACTGCCCAACACATCGGTGCAAATCTTTACCTGATTTTCCCAGTGGTTTCCATTTCGCGATCGATAAGAACTTAATATCTGGACAAACCTCGTATTATAAGACACCGGAGACGGTGCCACGCTTTAGAGACGCTATTTCACCAGCGTCGCCATGAATATCTCGACAGTTGGGATCAATCGAGGCAAACCCCAGTTGTTGCTAGCTGCATTCTTCCACAATGTGGCAATCTTAGAAATCACGTCACCTGCTTGCACCCCATTTGCTTCAGACCAACGTGAATTGGGTGGCCCTACATAATTATTTAGTAATTCTCGGAACATTTGTAATATGTCTTGATAGCTCCCCAAGAATGGAAAACATGATTGTGTCCCACTCAAGCCTCTCTGATTTCAAGTACCCAGGAGAGAAAAACCAAAGTATATACGGCAATGAAAAAGGCCACACATTGTAGAGCATCTCACAGAATTTATATTCCCGCATCATAAGCGCCATTTATCGTCGCCAGAGCGCAGCATGGTCGCATGAAGTGAAAATGGCTACTCCACAGCAGCCTCGCAAGCAGTAATGTGGTTTGCAGAAACAAAATCAAATGCCTCTGAGCACTATGGGACTTAACATCTGTGGTCATCAGTCCCCTAGAACTTAGAACTACTTTAACCGAACTAACCTAAGGACGTCACACACATCCATGCCCAAGGCAGGACTCGAACCTGCGACCGTAGCAGTCTCGCGGTTCCGGACTGCCCACCTAGAACCGCTAGACCACCGCGGCCGGCGAAACAAAATCACCGATTACTGTGCAAAGAAATTATCGTCCTGTGTACGAATGTGATCCACCTGATGTGAAAACCATTAAGGAATGGTGTAGGAAGTTTTTGGCCACAGGAAGTGTTCTGAAACATTCTGATGATGCACATTACGGTGTTTCAGAAGAGACAGTTGAGGACATGAGACAAACGTATCTCAGAAGCACACGTAAGTCAATTTGTGAAACATCTAGGCAACTTACTGTACCTCGATGAACATTGCATCATGCAGTTCACCAGCATCTTCGTATGTGTGCTTACAAAGTGCAAACTCTGCAATATCTGACGCCGAACGACAAACCACGCCGACGACAAATTGCCGCGGATATGCTGCAGTGTATTGATATGGATCCCAGCTTCCTGGAAAGATGTTTATTCTGAGATGAGGAAACTTTTCATTTATCAGGAAAGTCTAATAGGTATAATGTTCAGATTGTGGTTCGCACGGTGCCATTGAACATGTTCGTGATAGCCATAAATTAAATGTCTGGTGCAGGCTAATGCACAACAGGACTGTTGGACCGTTCTTCTTTGCGGAAAAAAAACAGTCAATGGGTCAGCGTATCTGGACGTGTTTGAGCAGTTTGTGTATCCTCAGATACAAGACTTGCTACCAAACATCATTTTTCAACAACATGGAGCTCCACCGCATAAGTCAACGGCTATTCGCAGGTTCCCAAACGTTGGATCGGATGCGGAGGACCCATTGCCTGGCCATCACGTTGACTGGACAATACGACGCTTGATTTCCTCGAGTGGAAGGACCACGTGTATGCGACCAAAGTGGACGATATTCCTACGTTGCTACATCGTATCACTAATGCGATTGCAACAATAACAGAGGAAATGTTACAAATAAGTTGACAAGAAATTGAATATAGACTCCATATTCTTCGTGCTACATAGAAATGGTTCACGTGTAGAGGTGTATTGATGGTAAATAAATAAATTCTTTTACATGCTCTTCAGTGTGGTGCATTTTTCATTGCTGTACCTACTGTGGTTTTTCTGATCTTTGACATCAGGGAAGTTTGAGTGGGGCACCCACTATTTTATTTTACGTCAACTTGATTTTGTAATGACGCTTACACATCAAACTGTATTAGTTCATACAGAAACGTGTTGCTACATATGGACTTTCCGTGGTTAGCACCATCTACTTCTGTTATAGGATCCTGCTGCAGATGCTCAATCCCACTACATGCTGAGGCAGTGATCCATCAAGAAGGATTATGCTAGGACTTAATTTAAGAAGTGTAATTAGGTGATTTATTAATTTGCTGGTGCGGTGTTGATAAGTGTGCCTTTGTAAGTGAATACTACAACAAGTGGGACCGATGACCGTAGCAGTCTGGTCCCTTTAATCCCCCAAACCAACCAACCAACTACAATAAGTAAGCAACGCATTATTATGGCACATCCAGTAACGTCTATTGACTTCTTCAGTATAGAGTGACACCTATAATTGACACAAGTTTTCACCATAGTCAGTAAGTCTCCGTGAACAACTGAGCCGGCCGTAGTGGCCGAGCGGTTCTAGGCGCTACAGTCTGGAACCGCGCGACCGCTACGGTCGCAGGTTCGAATCCTGCCTCGGGCATGGATGTGTGTAATGTCCTTAGGTTAGTTAGGTTTAAGTAGTTCTAAATTCTAGGGGACTGTTGACCATAGCAGTTAAGTCCCATAGTGCTCAGAGCCATTTGAACCATCCCTGCATCGGCCAGTCAAATTTATCATCGATGAAAGTTTATTTGCTTACACCGGAGCTCTAACCAGCTATCAGTATGAAGCAGTTTAAGTATTGTGATTATTTATCTGTTGATGTCTCTCATTCTTTACTAAGTTACGACGTAGCAGGCCGTTGTCACGCTTTCGTTTGTTTTCAGACTTATCCCAGCAAGCTGCAGTTCGGACAATATTGCGTTCAGTTAAAATAAGTGTAATGCAAATACGGGAGATAGCGGATTAGTTGATTGCTGTTTTTTTGTGTCATCAGTCTTCTGAGTGGTTTGATACGGCCCGCCACGATTTCCTCTCCTGGGCCAGCCTCTTCATCTCGAAGTACCACTTGCAACCTATGTCCTCAATTATTTGCTGGATGTATTCCGATCTCTGTCCATGGATGTCATTCCCTGAGATCTTAACATACGGTATATCATCTTGTCCCTTCTCCTTGTCATTGTTTCGAAATATCCCTCCTCTCTCCGATTCTGCGCAGAGCCTCCTCTTTCCTTACCTTCTCAGTTAACATAATTTCCAATATTCGTCTGTACCACCACATCTCATATGCTCCGATTCTCTTCTGTTTCGGTTTTCCCATTGCCCTTGTTTTACAACCATACAATGCGGTGCTACAAACGTACTTTATCAGAAACTTCTTCCTCAAAGTAAGGCCTATGTTTGATACTAGTAGACTTCTCTCGGCTAGGAATGAACTATTTGCCAGTGCTAGTCTACTTTTGACGTCCTCATTGCTCCCTCCGTAATCGATTATTTTACTGCCTAGGTAGTTGAATTCCTTAACCTCATTGACTTCGTGACCATCAATCCTGTTCTCATTTCTGCTACTTCTTATTGCTTTCGTCTTTGTTCACTTTATCTCAGTCCATATTCTGTACTCATTAGACAGTTCATACCATTCAGCAGGTAATGTAATTATTCTTCAATTTCACTCAGGATAGTGACAACATCACGAATCGTAACATTGATATCCTTTCACTTGAGTTTTAATTCCACCCCTGAACTTTTCTCTTATTTCCATCATTGCTTCTTGGACGTAAGATTGAACAGTAGGGGCGAGGGACAACATCTCTGTCTTACACCGTTTCTAATCCGAGCACTTCATTCTTGGTCGGCTACTTTTATTATTCCCTCTTGGCCCTTGTACTTATTGGGTATTACCTGTCTCTCCCTACAGCTGACACTACATTCCTTAGAATTTAGAACATCTTGCACCATTTTACACTGTCGAACTTATCTCCCAGGTGGATATATCGCATGAACGTGACTTCATTTTTCTTTAGCCTTGCTTCCATTATCAACCGCAAAGTCAAAATTGACTCTCTCGTACCTTTACCTTTCCTAAAAGCAAACTGATAGTCTTCTAACACATCCTCAACACTGCCGTAAACAGAAAGTAGAGTGCGGTATACTGATGCTCCTCTTACTGTACCTCAAACAATTATTAAGAACTGGGAAAGACTAATCAAGAATATACTCGTGAAGGGGTAGCACCTCCATCATTATACTGGCTGATTCTCATGGGGAAAGTGGATAAGAAATGTAGAACATGTGACGTCAACAAATCACATATGTCGCCGCACATGCAGCAGAGATCCAAAATACGCTGATATTTACGAGCGCGTGGGTTAAGGGCTCATAGATCTATGTAATGCTTGCATTTCGAACATTTTTCTAAATGCAATTTGTTGTAAACGAAGTTACAAAATTATTGTCCATACAGTCACCAAGCAATAGCCGTTTTTATTTTGTATTTCTTTTGCCTCTTCTTTCTTTGTTTACATACTTTATGTAGTACAGAAAACATAGGTCATTTACTGGTAACGACATAATTTGGAAGCTTATACTCATTTACTTGTGACGCAATACGGTATGTTTTCGTTGTATTGTACTTTGCAATAAACGATAGGACTCCGCGAGGTTTGTAAGTAAAATTATAAATCTTACTTCATTACCAGCACATAATTGTCTGTCTAACGCAGTATATATATATTTTGTCTTCCAGAGACAAGACGTTAACCCTAAGCCCCACGTGTCAAAGTTGCGCACGTAGCCCGTAGCCACACCGACGTGATTATTGACTTGCGATGGGATGATTAGGTGCTACAGGCCGATAAGTTCAACCGCTGCACGTGAGCCGAGGTACGTACTCTGGTGATGTGCAATGCTCTACATTTGTCGTCCGCTTTTGAGGTATTTCTCGACATTTCCGGTCCCATGCATCTTATATAAAATTACATGTCTCAGCGTCATCTACGTCACTTCGGGGTTTTCTCGACATTCATAATAATCACCCTGTAGACTGCCTTGACAAATAAAATTGAGACATTACGAGGACTCTTGAATATTCTTCCCCTACAACTATCTAATGAACTGCAAATGTGACCAAAGTCACAAAAGATGACCATGCTCACCACAGACAAACTGCATCTTCTCCTTCAGTTCGGCATTTGACATTCCGCTTGCACTTGGAATTCAGTTCGCCCTTCAATAGCAGTCTTCGTGATGGACCGACAGCGGGGAAATAACGGTCCAACATTCCCTGCCGGCATGAATGCTGATTGAGAAGCATCAATTCAGCCCTCGTACAGGGTACGTTTCCGAACCGATACTGCAGTTGTCTGTTTGCTATCTCTGTGAAAACTCTAACCCTATTATACTGGAAGTGAAAATCGAAACCTCCTTACGTTAGTCCGTGAAGTAGCGCTATCACACGACTAGGAAGCGGAATTTTATTTCTTTTCTGGTTACGAGCCACTTTTTAGAAATTTTACCGTACTATGAAGGCGGTAGAGTATGGTATTTGCGATTTTTCACTATTGCTTCAGTGAAGCGTTTCACTATCTTTTTTGTCAAAGCATTCTCAGAAACATTGTACTCCTAATACTTACGACCAGCTCGGTTCCGCAACACTACTTTATTATAAGCGATTCGTTGCCGCGGACATCGTCAATGGAGTACCTAAGTGAGCGATTAAGCTTGTTTTTCGCCTTCGACGTACTCAAGAATGTATCGTTTTCACATAGTGACAGGTCTACAGTCAAAATTATTTCATTTGTCGAGATTCGTGTTTTGTATGACAGGAAGCGAACATATTTGCAAGCTGTAGAGTGGTCCATAAAATTTCCAACTTATGAATTCTCATTCGACTCTTAACTTTAATGGATTCATTTACTGGAAGTACGGTAATATACCTAGAAGAAGAACACGAACAAATGAATTAATGTTTTATGAATGGTCCATGTGTGTGTGTGGCATGGCATGAATAGAGATACAGATGTAATTCGTCGTTCGATGAATGAGATTCTCGGTACTCTCCAATTATTTCTTTATTATACATTAGAACAGTATTTTTAACCACACCTTTTCATTATTGTGCGTAAAAACATCATTACTCATAAGGAATAATAAATTTTACGTTGTAGCTACCAGTTTTACACAAAAAATAGTCACTTCCTTGAGGGTTCTTCTCTTTACTGCACAATATATGATTATCTTGTCTACATATTACTGCGAACGGTACGTTTTGGAAATGTATTCAAATGTCCTCCCGCAAGATGTTTCCAACAACCAAAGAAGTAGCAGTTCATAATCAAATGAATAAGAAATAATAGGTTATCTATGTTTGATATTTTCTTGTGAATTCTTTGAAACATTGCGCTACAGAAGAATTCTCAGGAACAGACGATTAGATCGATTAACTTATGCAGTAATTACACGAACTGGAGCGTGAACGGTATGTGACACAACTTGGTTAGACGAGCGTGTCTACTGATTAGCCGCATCCTAAGACACAGTCAATTTTGGAGCGTAAGAAATGTGGCGGGAGACAAATGTCACATTAATATAAGCATGTCTCAGAGGACCTAGATTAGTTGTTGAGAAAATATACTTGGGAAACGGTGGTTCGACTAAAGGGCAACCTACTCTCAATTATATGTTTTAGAACTTCTTGCTGAATGATGTATGATTTCTAACGGAACTTTGAAACTTTAAGAAAAAAAATATTCCAAACAGGTTTGCAAGATATTGCTACTTATGGGAGATATTTTTTTTTCTCTGATTTGTTTTCTTCTGATTCATTTCGCCTGTGTGTATATCTTTTATGCACTGTTGTGTGAACTGTGATGCGATAGGGATATCGATAGTTGCAGTTGGACAGCAAAGTCGATCAGAAAGTATGCAGTGGAATCGCATTTTATGCTGTCCTGAAGTTGTGTACGGGACATTAGAAACAGAAACGTGTATGTAATGAACACTATGATCACACATATACCGACGTGGAGTTATAAACAACTACGTCCTACCGGCCTATGACGTAAGAAATTCGACGAAGAAATGAATAACCGCCTGGAGAAACGCATTCGTAGCTGGATGATGTTTCCGTGTCAATTCCAAGACTGATGAAGCCGCATTAATTACGCCGTCAGCAACAGCAAACTGCCATAGACCTTTCGACGCATCGGTTAGAAAAATATAAACTGCAACGCTACCCGCACACACCCTGTAAAGACTCAAAGTTTTAAATGAAATTTCTTTCTCTTTTGTAACCAATCTTCCTTCATACATGCTTTCCTTAGAAATAAACGTAATTTTAGTGAAGCGTATTTCAGTTAGTGTTGACATTGTTGATTACCATATACAGTAATTATTGCTATTTCTCTGTCTGTCTTTATCCTTTATTTTACTGTAGCTGTTATTGCATGTGTTTTTACCTGTTCGTTTGGAGGGGGTATTTTCATAGGATATGTGTGGAGAGTTTTTATCGGGAGCATTTACGTGTGTGTGTTGTGGTGTACGTCATCCAGCGTAAATTACGCCGGCAGCCGTTAGACTTCGGGCGCCGACCAATCATAGCAAAACTACTGGCTCGCTATTGGTGCAAGGAACGCTACTGCCGGAAAGTTTGATTTTGACAACTGTCAATCACGTAAAATGTGTTTACATTCAATTAAACGTCATGTTACGACATTCTCATTTCCAAATCCGAGGTTATTTAGCTGTTTCATAACATATTTTTCGTGTTGTATGTTCTTCTGGTGTTTGTTGCGAAAGATTCAAAGTAATATGGGTTTTTGCGGATTTAAGTAATTGAAATTGACGCTCGAAATTTCTTCCCAGGTTTCTACAGAAGAATCTTTCCAAATGGATGCAAACTTGATGCATTACGTTGTGCTATAGCAGGGATAAAGACATAAATACAGTTCGTTGTCCGATGGCTGAGATTCTTGGGTATTTGTAAATTGACCTGCTTATTCACTGCTCTGCTGCTTTATCATATATTGACCATTCTCTGGTCGTTAGATCAGTCTCTGTTCTTTTTTATAGATACATTACGTAAAAATGAGATATAATTAATTTTACATTTGTTTCGTATCAGTGAGCGTGGGAAAAACAAGACATTTAAAGTTCTGAAAATTGGACTTAAGTAATTTTTGTTTTGTTTGGTGTTGAATTCAATGACTGTCAGTCATCGGTACGTCAGTTACAACTAATATCGTCTAGTAACTCAAACTGTCATTATCTTGTAAGTATAGTGCATTAGTATCACAATCAGTTACAAAAGAACCTTAAAAATAGTTGTTGTCCCCCGACCGAGTGCAAGTGAATCTTCTATACCACTTCGTTAACATACATTCATTCGTTAACACGGAAATCCAATCACATAGAAATTAAATAAATAGGAAGGGGCCCGAGGGCGAAATGTGTGCGAAAAAATGTGAAGAAATAAAAAAGAAATATTGTACTATTGTCTGAGTAAGCATATAGAAAAGTCAAAACAGTCTTCAGAAAAATTAAGGACACGGGAATTCACAAGAACAAGTAAGAGGGAACAGGTTACATAACATTTCACCACAATTTCTAAATTAACTGGTGGAAGTGACAACAAAGCAACTATTCACGATGGTGTGTCCAATGTATGAGTCTGACTATATACTGTCTGATTTTCAGAAAAACGTCATCCACACAATTCCGAAGACTGCAAGTGCCGACAACTGCGAAAATTGTTGCACAATCAGATTGACAGTTGCCAGCAACACTAACATACAGGAGAATAGAAAATAAAAATCAGAATATGTTAGACGACGATCAGTTTAGCTATTGAAAAGTAAAGGCAACAGAAAGGCAGTTATAACTTTGCCTTTGATAGTGGAAGCAAGGAAAAAAAGAACACTCGTTCATAAGATTTGTCGACCTGGAAAAAACGTCGATAATGTCTTATACTGGAATATGATAAAAATGGGTGTAAGCAATGGAAAAGACTGGTGATATGTTCCGTATACAACAGCCAACGGGAGCAACAAGAATGGAAGACCACCAACAAAGTGCTCGTTTTAAAAGAAGTTTAAGACTGCGATATATTCCTTCACCACCACTGTTCATTCTATTCATCGAAGAAGTAAAGACGGAAGTATAATAAAATGCAAGAGTCGGATTGAAATTCAAGATGAAATGAATACCAGTGATAAGATTCGCTGATGACATTATTACCCTCTGTTAAAGTGAAGAAGAAATACAGGATCTGTCGAATGGAATGAACAGTCTAATGGTCGACGATATAGTCTGAGATCAGAGGTGGAAGGAATTAGATACAGTAGAAATGAGAACAGCGAGAAATTTAACATCAGAACTGGGATCACGAACTAGATGAAGTTTAGGAATTCCGTTACCTAGACAGTAAAACAACTCACGACGCAGACCAGTACTGGCATAAACGGCATTTCGGCCAAGATAAATCTATCAGGACCATATACAACTTTGTAATTGAGCAACCACAGCCTTCGAAATTCATGGACAACTGAGGTTGAATAAAACCACAAACAGCTGTTAAGTGAAGATTTTACGACCAATTTAGCTACGGCAAAGCAGCATATTCAGGTGGTTAGCAGTGTCACAAAGATCATACCTGAGGCGTCTCCGTGCGCCAATCTCTGTGACACTACTAAGCAGCTGAAGATGCTGCTTTAACACCGTTAACCCGGTCCTGTATAAATCATTACATAACAGCTGTTTGCAGTTTTATTCACGTTCACTTTACGTACTACTATCAAATACAGACTTAATTAGAAGAAGAAGTTTCTGAAAATGTACGCTCGGAGCACAGTATCATATAATAGTGGAATGGTGACCGTGGAAAAACGGAAACAGATGGAAATCGAAGAATTAGAGATTTGGTGTTGTAAAAGAATGTTGAAAATTAGGCTGACTTTCTACGCTGAATCGTCTATGAAAGGAGTGTACAGAAAATACTCTCAAGAAGATGGGACCGGGCGATAGCTATTCACGCAGCAGCAGCCAGCCGAGGTACTAGTAACAACAGGAAAATAGCCAATTTCGTGACATTTTAAGGCTCGCTAACCAGGAACGAACTGCATATCTTCATCTGTGCGCTTTGGATGTTTAGTTTCTTGAGTTTCTGTTAATTTAATACTGAATGGACTTAGATCTCGCGTTTTCGTGTGTGTCGGAAGGTAAACCGATTTTGTGACGTATTAAAAGTTCCTAATCAGGAGTGAATTATTTGTGTCGCCTGAGTGATTTGGTAGTTCAGTTTTTCAATCTCTGCGTATTGATCTAATTTATTAGACACAGTTCTGGCGTTTTCGTCAGTGTCTACAGTAGAGTCCTATAGCGCACGTCCATAGTCACTCGTCTGTCTGTGAAGTTTAGTTCTTCGTGGGGTTTAGTACGGGTAGGGGTTGTGATTTCTGTGTGCGGATGGGAGCGAAGTTGATGACACTTCGCTCTCAGCTCCAGGCTGTGATGTCTTGGGTTACACATATTGAAGCTCGAATGGATGGGCATCATTGTCATGGTCCGGCTGTGGGGATCTAACGGATGTCCAGCAACTCTGAGTCCGCCATCGATCGACACTGGCGGCCAGTCCAGTTACTGCTTGCACTAAGATTGATCCCTCATCCGTGGTCAAGTGGGAGGTACCCTCAGGGCGTGGCAGGTGGTGAAAGACTTCCAAGGGGGCTGCACATAAGCCTTCGTTGTTAGTTTGACGAACAGGTTCCGGGTGCTGCCACTGTCCTTCTGTCAGATGAAGTCCCTTGTCCTGTTTCAGAGGAAAACTCTCAGCTTACAAGATCCGAGCTGCCAAGAAGGGGAAGAAAGGCAATGTGCTCTACGTGTGCATACCGGATGGAGTCATTCCAGATGTGAAATGGGTCCTTCCAGATGTCATGAAGAGCACATGGTGCAGCCATCTGCAGGTAGTGGCTCATGTCGGTAGTGATGATGTGTGTCTTTGTGGAAGAGATGAGATTTTCTCTGGGTTTGAACGACTGTTAGAAGTGTTAGAGGCTGCTAGTCTTGCTTGCAAGATGAAAGCAGAGCTCAACATTTGCAGCATGGTCGACGGGACCTATCGCGGACCTCTGTTACAGAGGCGAGTGGATGGTCTGAATCAGAAGCATAGACAGTTCTGCGACGTGTAGGCTGCAGATTACTCGACTTGCGCAATAGGGTGGTATGATTTCGGGTTCCGCTAAAAAGATCAGGGACCACTACACCCAGGAGGGAGTTAACGGGTAACAGGGGCTGTATGGAGTGGACTAGGTTAGAAGGTCTCGGGCAAACACGAAAAGGGTTTAAGTATCAAAGGGTGCAGCTCGAACACAGTAAGAACGTAGCTCTATTAATCATCTGTATAACAGCTATAAATTGTCGTAGCTATGGTGGGAAAGTACCAGAGCTCCAATTGCTAATAAAAGGCACAGATGCGGAAATCGTTATAGGCACTGAAAACTGGCTAAAGCCGGAGATAAGCTCAGCTGAAATTTTTGCGAAGGACCTAACGATTTTCAGAAACGATAGGCTAAACACAACAGGCGGTGGAGTGTTTGTCGCTGTTAAAAGTCGTTTTAGTCGTTTATCTTGTAACGAAATTGAAGTAGACAGTTCCCGTGAGTTAGTATGGGTAGCATCGAGGATACACCTAGGGTAGCATGACTGCACACCAGCGTTACATTTTCCAACACCTTAGCACAATAAACCATTTTAAAATGGTACCATTTGACGTGGTGTTTAATGCGCTGTGTCACATGTATAGCATATTTTCGTAATACCAAATACAACTGTGTAATGCACCAGATATGAAGTATAAACACAAAGAAGTCTAAGACAATGAGAGACAGCCATCTACAAAGAGTAAAAATTTATATTTCACGAAAATAATATCTTTGTACCAAATAAAATTATTTATCAAATACAAAATTTCGATTACAAAAGGCATGATAACCACTTATCGTAATATGTAAGTATAACTAACGGTCTCTAATCGTAAAAGAAAATTCAGTATGATCCAAAATGATATTGTCTGTATTATTTATGCAAAAACATGAAGATATCGTGAACAAATGACACGTTGTTGTTGTGGTCTTCAGTCCTGAGACTGGTTTGATGCAGCTCTCCATGCTGCTCTATCCTGTGCAAGCTTTTTCATCTCCCAGTACCTACTGCAACCTACATCCTTCTGAATCTGCTTAGTGTATTCATATCTTGGTCTCCCTCTACGATTTTTACCGTCCACGCTGCCCTCCAATACTAAATTGGTGGTCCCTTGATGCCTCAGAACATGTCCTACCAACCGATCCCTTCTTCTGGTAAAGTTGTGCCACAAACTTCTCTTCTCCCCAGTCCTATTCAATACTTCCTCATTAGTTATGTGATCTACGCATCTAATCTTCGGCATACTTCTGTAGCACCACATTTCGAAAGCTTCTATTCTCTTGTTGTCCTAACTATTTATCGTCCATGTTTCACTTCCATACATGCCTACACTCCACATTCAGAAATGACTTCCTAACACTTAAATCTATACTCGACGTTAACAAATTCCTCTTCTTCAGAAAGGCCTTCCTTGCCATTGCCAGTCTACATTTTATATCCTCTCTACTTCGACCATCATCGGTTATTTTGCTCCCCAAATAGCAAAACTCCTTTACTACTTTAAGTGTCTCATTTCCTAATCTAATTCCCTCAGCATCACCCGACTTAATTAGACTACATTCCATTATCCTTGTTTTGCTTTTGTTGATGTTCATCTTATATCCTCCTTTCAAGACACTGTCCATTCCATTCAACTGCTCTTCCAAGTCCTTTGCTGTCTCTGAAAGAATTACAATGTCATCGGCGAACCTCAAAGATTTTATTTCTTCTCCATGAATTTTAATACCTACTCCGAATTTTTCTTTTATTTCCTTTACTGCTTGCTCAATATACAGATTGAACAACATCGGGGAGAGGCTACAACCCTGTCTTACTCCCTTCCCAACCACAGCTTCCCTTTCATGTCCCTCGACTCTTATAACTGCCATCTGGTTTCTGTACAAATTGTAAATAGCCTTTCGCTCCCTGTATTTTACCCCTGCCACCTTTAGAATTTGAAAGAGAGTATTCCTGTCAACATTGTCAAAAGCTTTCTCTAAGTCTACAAATGCTAGAAACGTAGGTTTGCCTTTCCTTGATCTTTCTTCTGAGATAAGTCGTAATGTCAGTATTGCCTCACGTGTTCCAGTGTTTCTACGGAACAAATGACATATATGACACAAATGTTACTACTTAACTGTTCTACAACAGTACAAACAGATGCAAGTGTTTCACGTACCGATGCTACTGATCTAACTTACAGGTCAGGCTGCACTTGTCAATAGGCTTCGTTGTTAGGCAGCACTTGTCGATAGACATTGTTCAGTCCTTGTACCAAACTTCGTACAGCGCCCAATGCAGGGTAAAATTAGATTTTTCACACCTCATGCCTCTATTATTATTATTTTTTTTTGGTCATCAGTCTACTGACTGGTTTGATGCGGCCCGCCACGAATTCCTTTCCTGTGCTAACCTCTTCATCTCAGAGTAGCACTTGCAACCTAAGTCCTCATTTATTTGTTGACGTATTCCAATCTCTGTCTTTCTCTACAGTTTTTGCCCTCTACAGCTCCCTCTAGTACCATGGAAGTCGTTCCCTCATGTCTTAGCAGATGTCCTATCATCATGTCTCTTCTCCTTATCAGTGTTTTCCACATATTCCTTTCCTCTCCGATTCTGCATAGAACCTCCTTATTCCTTACCTTATCAGTCCACCTAGTTTTCAACATTCGTCTATAGTACCACATCTCAAATGCTTCGATTCTATTCTGTTCCGGTTTTCCCAAAGTCCATGTTTCACTTCCATACAATGCTGTACTCCAGACGTACATCCTCAGAAATTTCTTCCTCAAATTAAGGGCAGTATTTGATATTAGTAGACTTCTCTTGGCCAGAAATTCCTTTTTTGCCATAGCGAGTCTGCTTTTGATGTCCTCCTTGCTCCATCCGTCATTGGTTATTTTACTGCCTAGGTAGCAGAATTCCTTAACATCATTGACTTCGTTACCATCAATCCTAATTTTAAGTTTCTCGCTGTTCTCATTTCTACTACTTCTCATTACCTTCGTCTTTCTCTGATTTACTCTTAAACCATACTGTGTACTCATTACACTGTTCATTCCGCGCAGCAGATCATTTAATTCTTCTTCACTTTCACTCAGGATAGCAATGTCATCAGCGAATCGTATCATTAATATCGTTTCACCTTGTATTTTAATTCCACTCCTGAACCTTTCTTTTATTTCCATCATTGCTTCCTCGATGCTCAGATTGAAGAGTAGGGGCGAAAGGCTACAGCCTTGTCTTACACCCTTCTTAATACGAGCACTTCGTTCTTGATCGTCCACTCTTATTATTCCCTCGTGGTTGTTGTACATATTGTATATGACCCGTCTCTCCCTATAGCTTACCCCTCCTTTTTTCAGAATCCCGAACACCTTGCACCATTTTATATTGTCGAACGCTTTTTCCAGGTCGACAAATCCTATGAAAGTGTTTTGATTTTTCTTTAGCCTTGCTTCCATTATTAGCCGTAACGTCAGAATTGCCTCTCTCGTCCCTTTCCTTTTCCTAAAGCCAAACTGATCGTCACCTAGCGCATTCTCGATTTTGTTTTCCATTCTTCTGTATATTATTCTTGTAAGCAGCTTCGATGCAAGAGCTGTTAAGCTGATCGTGCGGTAATTCTCGCACTTGTCAGCTCTTGCCGTCTTCGGAATTGTGTGGATGAGGCTTTTCCGAAGGTCAGATGGTATATGACCAGACTCATATATTCTACACACTGTGGGGCGGCGGATGGCTATTTTTATCAATTTTATGTTGTTTATATAAATGTTTGGTTTTTAAAATGTGAAAACAGTTCCTATTATTTAGAATGTTATTTATGCTGTCTTTCGCCGTTCTCAACACTGGCTCTCTAACTCCAATATTGGCAACCGGAAAGTGATTAGCAAAACGTGAAGCCTGTAATTAGAATTCCTAGTGCCCACTTCATCTGAGAATACACTTATAGTTACAGCTTATAGCTCTGAGGAATTAGGAGATTGTCTGGGATTTATAATCAAAAACAGTCGTGAAAAAACGTCCTGTATTCTGAAAGTCACAGATGAAAACAAAAGAATCCACACAATCTAACTAACAGAGCAGTTCAGGGTCTAATGCGCTGATGCCACTATAAATGTCCAAATTAAATATTTAAATGAATGCTCTCAATAATTTGATGATAATGTTCATCAAACGCCACGCTAAATTAATGGTAGTATGTCTGTCCCGCTTCGGCACGTGAAAATACGACAATATGCAAACTGAAGATCGATAATTAAAGTCAACCCAGAATTAACACTTCACTCGAAAACTATTTTATGGTTACACGTATCTCGAGTAACTTAATACGGCATCCGAGGCTGTTTGTAGCAATGATATCGACGCGACGCGACTCCCGACACAGATGGCGTGCTATTCAGCGTCTGGAGAGAACTGGCGCATTGCTTCCTCGCGCAGCGTTCTTATATATAAAGCCGCGGTGCGGACGGCTAAGGGAACGCCTGATCAAATCGGCTCTCCCGACTAGCCGCTGGGCTAGTAATGCATCACATTAAGTTACCAAATAAATAATAGCTTCTTTTCAGAATGAGATTTTCACTCTGCAGCGGAGTGTGCGCTGATATGAAACTTCCTGGCAGATTAAAACTGTGTGCCCGACCGAGACTCGAACTTGGGACCTTTACCTTTCTTGGGCAAGTGCTCTACCGTCTGAGCTACCGAAGCACGACTCACGCCCGGTACTCACAGTTTTAATCCGCCAGGAAGTTTCATAGCTTCTTTTGCTGATGGCCGATGAAGCTCTCAATTTAAATGTGCATTCAACACACAGGTAAGTAATCATAATAAAAGTTTGACCTGGCTAAGTTAAATATTTTGGGCGAGAGAACTAATTTAATTACACTGCACGCAGTAGACGAGCTCTGAACTGGCCCTTTGGAGATACGCTATCGCTATAGTTTTATAGGTATTCAAATGAAACGTCTCACATCCTTATTGTTATAGCCGATCTCCATTCTCCTTAAATATAAACATCCTAGCCTTATTTATTAGCCTACTTAATCTATCTTGCTTCCTCAATTTTTAAGACAAAAATCAGAAAATCATTAATTTCAACTAAAATTTTAATTTGTGAGATCCAGAGTACTGTTTCTATTAAATAATTATGAAAAAGGAATCTAAATACAAATTTTTAATTCCCTAGCTCTTTTCTGTTGCGCCAATGATTTTTACAGAAAAGCATCCAAATTTCGAAATTGGTTAAAGTTATTGAACTGATATTCAACACATATTAATTTAGTATGACTCCTGACATGCTAGAAACATTTTAGATTATTTACTTGATTTTTAAAGTATTGCGCAACATTTACGACGTCAGAGCTAGTTACAGCGGACTGGCTGGCACACAATGGAAAGACTGCTGTGAATTTACTATGACGTGAGTAGGCTGCTTCCCTACATCACCCTCTACTTAAATTTTTTGTTTTTCAATGTTAATGAACGAAAAAAAAAATTAATTACCAAAAGGGAAGCAAGAGTACAGCTTAACTTCCTATGAAAAATTACAATTGAGATGTAAACATGTAGAAATATTAAAAGAAAACAGATTACCTACATTAATTATTTAAATTGCGGGATGTTCACTGCCTCTTAAGCAACACTATTACTCAAAATTTAAGCAAAGTCAATGAAACACTTTGGCATACATATTGCCTTAGACAAACAAACACATAAAAATATGTAAAATTATGAAAATCTTAAATCTATTAAATACATGTTTACATACACAAATTCAGAGAAAATAACAGTTATTCAAGATACATAAACAGATGATTATATCTTAGCAGTCTTTTCTAAACCTGAAAGAAAATTTCACAAATCATTTTTTTACACATGTGGTTGTAGCCGCTTTGGCTGGCGTCCTACACTTCCATTCACAAGGGTAGCGGAGGGGAAGTTGTTATGGTGTGCGTCCTTCACGTTCACTCTAATTACATGGGGAAAGGGGAGGGGTCACTGTGAGTTGTGTCCAAGTCACTCCACGCTTTCACGCAGCTACCAGGCTGCCATTATCTGGTTTGTCCTGTAGAACAAACAAAAAGAGTGCCTCAGACTCTGTTCACTTAATATCTAAGGGTGGGTCACAATAAAATGGGGATATATACATTTTATCCTTCAGTATTTTGCTGGAACAAAGTTAACAGAACTTTTTAAAATTTATTCTCGCGGTTACTTAACTGTCATAAAATCGGTAAACAAATGGCTCAAAACGCCGTTATTCACGTACTAGAGAAAATTTAGGCTCAAGGCATACAATCATGAATCCTATTTAATTTTAATTTATTATTTCTGGGCCGGAACACTGAACCAATGCTCGGTACATTCCTGATACATTTGTATTTTAAGCACTTAACTGACTCATCTTTGATTACCTTATTCTTAGAGATAGTATGAGTATATTTGATTAGTAGTTGTCTCCTCAGCTTCTTTGTACATGTGAGTAACTTGTGGTAATAGTACAGTTCTGAGTGTTCAAAACACACTACGTTTACTTGACTACTAAATCCACTTATTGGTCCTCTGCTGCTGTGTCAGTTCCACATCTGCAATTATGTACTTACTTCATGGAAGTGTATTTATGCTGAGCTATCAATAATGTTTCACATCTCTCATTATGTTACTTATTTACTTTGCTAGTGTATGAACTTCAGTAATACTCACTCTATTAACATTTAAAGCGCAGGATAGCACATTCATTTCATATCTATAGTGTATTGCAGCTGATCAGTTTGCTCACGTGGCAATCCATTTCCACTCGATTGGACGCTGAAACCACAGGTAGTCTATCTCGACCTACCACTAAAGTGCATCAAGTAATTATGGACGAGCGTAATGCTAAATTCCTTAAACCTATAGGACACCATGAGCTGCTCTGTCTCATCTAACATAAGGTACCTATGGTCGCATTCACGCCTCCAACTCATAACCTCAATACATGTAGGTGTGTCCTGTACACACTACACCAAAATAATGGCCAGCTCCAACCTTATAAATACTTCAGGGACGTGTCCTTCACGTCTCAACCACTAACACTACTCAATTCTATTATACTGCCATTCCTTGCTACACAAGGTGAGTTTATTCTTACAACTTGTCTGCATATTTTTCATAACACTAAGCAATCTCTGTTATTATTATTTAGTTAGCTCTAATGCGTACACTAGGTTTCACTGCCACTTCAGATCCTGCTTGAACACGAATTTGTACATCTTTTTAAAATATTATTGTGGGACCATTTCCAATAAAACAACATTTTGTACTTACAATATTAACAGGGTTCTATACATACTTGTTACTCAAATACACTTGTATCTTAATTACATCATAATTCTCTCTTGTTTGTCACTATTAGGTTTGTCACATTAGGTATTTTTCTTCACTAATCGGTGGACAGAATGGTTACAGAACTCATGGCTTGATAGCCATGACGGACAATTTTTTTATTACAAAGAAGGTGTCGAAACTTTAGTGGATAGGAAAGATGAAGAGTGAGTGAGACCTGAAAAGGAAAGAAGATCTCACACAGCTGGGACTGCACAGCTGCCACACTGTGTAGAGGATACAGAACAACCTCCTCCCTACAGCATTCATTCACTAGCTGTGAACTTCTTTAGGTCGATCACGTTCCTGAGACCTAATAGCTTTTTACTCTTAGGATACTCTAGCCTATATGCATTGGCATGTGGTTTTCCTATAATTCTGAAAGGTCCTTGGTATACGAACATGAATTTCTTTGTTTCTGCATTTATTTTCGTTAATTTTTCCTTGGTTTTGACAAGGACTAACTGACCTATTTCGAAACTGGTGGGTACAACTTTTGCGTCATGACGCTTCTTCCTTTCCAATGTTCTTTTTCTTATATTTGCCCTAGCCTTTAACTTCTTCTCGTCTGTGGATATTTGCGTTAGAATAGGGAATTCCACCATATCTGCAATCACATTGTGCGGTTCTTGGCCAAACATTAATTCGCAAGGCCTAAAACCAGTTGCATCATGCCTTAAGTTGTTAATTACATTCTCAGAATACTTAATGTGCTCTGCCCAACTTGAGTGTTTCCGAGCACAATAAGTCCTGCAAAGCCTATTCAGTTCTCTCATAATACGTTCACTCATATTTCCTGGGGGAAATACGCAGATATTTTCAGATGTTTCACTCCGGCCTTAGCCAGACATTCTTTAAATCTATCAGAAGTAAACTGAGGCCCATTGTCTGACAGCAAATTCTTCGGAACGCCAACGTTCATGAAGAAATCCTTTTCCAATTTTTCTACCAATGTTTTTGCATTTGCTCTTTTAATTGGGTATAGCTTAACATATTTACTGAATCCATCCACAACAACAAAAACATGGGTGCAACCCCCTCTCGAAACAGGAAGAGGGCCAAACAAATCACAGGCCAGTAATTCTAGGGTTTCAGTTGGCTCTACTGAATGCATACCCCCTTGTATTCTGGTGTTAGCGACACGTACTTTCTAGCACACTACACAAGATGCTAGACGCTTGGCCACACGGCGGTACATGTTGTCAAACACAACCTTCTCTTTTAATTTTGCAATGCACTTCTTTGCACTGTAGTGCCCATACCTCAGGTGTACATAGTCGATTAGTAAGTCTACATGTTGTGAGGGAAAGCACAGCTTCCACTCAGAAACACCTACCGTTTTCCTCCTAAACAGTATACCTTTATGCAGACAATAGTATTGCGAAACCTTAGATTAGTTCGCATTTCCTAAATAGCTCTTCACTAAATTCAGTTGGTCATCTGCGTTCTGCTCACGTCTCAAGTTCTTAATTACTCTCTTTAATGCACTTTCTTCCTTTACTTCGTGCAATGGAAACATTCGAACTTCATTTAGGTCTGTTGCTGTAATTCCCGCGTCATCACAGAGCTCCGCACTTCTAGATAACCCGTCAGCTACCAGATTGTCATTCCCTTGAATAATCTGACCTCAAGGTCAAACTGCTGGAGATATAATGACCATCTTACCAAACGAGCATACCTCAACTTACAGGTCTTTAAATAGGTCAACGCATTATGGTCACTGTAAACAATTATCTTGTGACCTAATAGATACTGCTCAAACTTCTGTACCCCAAATACAATTGCCAATGCTTCCAGTTCTGAGATGCCATAATTTCTCTCTGCTACCTGTAATGATCGACTTGCGAAAGCTATAGTCTTGTGCACTTCTTGTTCGTTTTCGATTTCTACTTGGAATACCTCCAACAGCTATACCATAGCCACTAGCATCAACAGACATGCAGAATGGTTTTTCAAAACCAGGATGATGTAAAATAGGACTATTAATTAAAGATTGTTTAAGCACCTCGAACGCCTGTTGACATTCTGCTGTCCAAACCCAAGGGGTACTCTTTTTCAGCAGGAGGTGAAGACAGGAAGCATTAAAAGCCTGATCACTAACAAAACGCCTATAGAAGCCGAACAGACCGAACATCGATCTCAACTGCTTCCTGTTTCTGGGAGCTTCAAATTTTTCAATGACTGCTAACTTGCCTGGATCAGGCAGAATACCCTTTCCACTTATCATATATCCCAAGAAACCTATTTCCTCTTTAACGCACTCTGTCTTTTCAATCTTTAGTTTCATGCCACCTCTCTCAATAGCCTCTAACACTTCCTCTAACAAAGCTATTTGTTCTTCCCAGGTAGGAGTTGCTATTAACAGATCATCTACGTAGACTGTTATTATATTTCTTAAGGCTGGTCCTAAAACATGGCACATCACACGTACGAAGGCACAAACAGAGATATTAAGTCCGAAAGGTACCACACGGTATCGGTAACAAACTCCTTCGTACAAGAAAGCTGTGTACTTCCTTGAACTTTCCGCCAGTGGCAAATTCCAATATCCACACGTGATGTTCATAGAAGTTAAGAATTTTACTCCCGGAACTTTTGCAATAACTTGTCTATGTTCTGCGGTCTATCACTTTCCCTAACCACTATTTCATTCAACCAACGAGCGTCCAAGACCAATCTGACACTCCCGTCTCTTTTTGGTACAACAGCAAGAGGATTATTGTACTCACTGACCGCTTTTTCAATCACACCCTACTCCAGCATTCTCTGTATCTCCTTTCGAACCGCCTCCTTCCCAGCTACAAGTATTTGGTATGGCTTCCTGAAAAACACTTGGCCGGGTTTCACCTTTAATTGACATTCATAACCTTTGACCACCCCAGGTCGATCTGAAAATACCTTATGATGCCTTTTTAAAACCTGTCTCAGTTCTTCCTTCTGATTAGCTGAAATTTTTTCGATTTCCTGCAATTTAGCTTCTATTTTGTCCAAAATAATTGCTTCTTCTTCTTCTGTGTTCAGATTATTTTTACTAAGATTAACACCTTCGTCCCAATGACCCTATTTTTCAGAACTCGTATAGGCAGCTCCCAAGTTTCATCATTAGCTACTACATGTTTATCACTAAAAGGTACTGTAATTACTCCGGTTATTGGCAAGACAATCTTTAACTGGTTTCTTTGAATGTCAACAACACTCTGATATTTCGACAAGAAATCTGTGCCAATTAAGACCTCAATACTGAGATTATTTACAATTAAAAATGGATGATCAATTAAATTTCCATTAATGTTAAAGGGCAGCAAAGCTTCTTGCTTTACCGTTTTTGACACCTTGCCAGTAGCACCAATTATTCTTAGTCCTGATACCCTCATTACTGTAAGCTTGTCTTTACCAGGTAATGCAACAAAGAAGGACTGAGATATCGCACTCACCTCACCTCCACTGTCTAAGAGACAACGTAGATTGATGCCCAACATATTCACTATTATTATAGATTGGCTTATTCTAGGTTGTACAGGTGGTTAATGAAACTCATCCAATAGTTCCTTTTGGATTTGTCTCCAACTAAAGAGATCTACATCTGTCTTCATTACATTTAGGTCAAAGTGTGTAGGGGTTTCCTGAATTATACTTTCAACTGCCTTTTCCAGTCGGTCTATTAATTTCAAATCGAGACACCGCACGACTTCATTACATTTAGTTTACTGAACATGACCCAAATTACTGTAGTCTGAGCGATTCTGCGCCTCCAGACCGGGCATAACACTAGTTACAGCTAAACCACTTTCACCATTATCGTCGGGTTCCTTCTCAAGTGACAACTGGTCACAGCTACTGGGTTCATCGGCCCACAACAGGTTACCCTCTACATTTTCACTTATCTCCTGTCCTAAATCTATTAGTACATTATCAACATCCTGCACAGGCACTTTAGATAAGAGCACATCATCCTCATCGTAAATATAAGCATGAATTTCTTCTGCTTCTTCACCTGACAATTCAGTATTTTGTAGCTCCTCCCTATCGTTACACTGCTGCGCCTTCTCTTTCTCTTCCCACTTAGAAAGCGCCTCTAACACGGTATCTATGAAATACTGTGAGTGATCTAATATTTCTGTTGTATTCTTGGGTGCTACCGACTCTTCATCCACATATTCAGTCTGAGTATTCTGATCTGTCTTACCAATTCCCGTAACTACTGGCTTAGGAAAAGTAGCCGCCTGGTGAGCGCCAGTATCCTCATAGACGGGAACTAGTTTTCCTGCCTCGGGCTACTACTGTTTCCTTTATTTTTATTATAGTTAACTGGCACAGCATTGCTTTCCGTACTGTTGTTTACCTGCATAATTTTGTTTGGAACAAAATTATTATCATTTGGATGCCATTGTTGGTTCTGATAATCATTTCTCCAATTCCTACCTCTCTTAGGATGGCGAACACCTACTGTTCTGATGTTTACATTGCAATTTTCCTCGTTCCTAAAATTACTACTATTGTTATTAGCATTTCTGTTATAACGTGCTTGCTCCTCATTGGCAGCAACACGTTCTACACGTTTCAAATATTAATGAAACGATCCAGATTGTCTCTAGGGGCAGATATAATTCTAGTTAGCCAATACCATGGCAGTTTGGCTTCAAGACCTAGTATAATCATTTCCGGTTTTAGCTTTTCCGCCAAATGTGACAAACGTGAAATCCATGACCTAGCAAATTCTTTAATAGTTTCCTTGCCTTCATTGAAGCGTTTTCCACTCCAAAATTCTCTCTACACTTCATTCTGCTTATTGCTAGATTAATACTCATTAATGAAAGCTATTTTAAACTCCGCTAATGATTTACACTTCAACATAACATCAGCTGACCAACGCATGGCGTCACCTGCTAAATGGCTTCTAATAAATGAGACTTTCTCTCTTTCAGACCAAGTTGGTGGAATCACATCTTCAAAATCGTTCCAGAAATCTAGCGGGTGGATATTTTTATCTGGATCGAACCGCAAGAACTGCCGACACCCGATAAAAGCAGCGTTTGCAGCTACAACTTGTATAGTACCATTACCAGAAGTTACTGAAGCTACTTTATTCTCAATGTTAGCAATGTTAGTACAAATATGTTCCACTCTCATTTCAACATTATCTACCTTTTGCATTATAGAAGTGGTATCAGTTTTGATTGCGTCTACTTCTGCTTGACATATGTTTACTTTTATGTTAACATCTTTAAACCTATCTGAGCACGGTTCAGATTCCGCCTCGATCTTTTCTGTTAACTTGTGCTCCAGCTTCGCATCTTCCATTTAGAAGTCTCTGCGAACCTCAGCAACTTCGGATTTTACTGTTTTATACATTTCAGAAAATTGTTGAGCAACTTTTTTCTTAATATCCTCATGATTGTAATCAACTTTATAATTCAAACTGTCCAGATCCTCTTTCAACTTATTGCAACCAGCCTTGAAGGTATTGTCCATTTCCTCCAATCGTTTATTAAAATTAGTTTGGCTGGCCACAATTCTGTTATTTACCTCAATTATATCAGATTTTAATTCAGCTGTCATTCTAGCATTACTGGCTGACATTTTTGCATTACTGCTTTTGACCTCAGTTATTTCAGACTTTAATTCAGCATTACTGGTAGCTATTGCTTGTAATATAACATTTAAATCAATAGCCCCAGTATCTTTGGGTTGCTCACTAGCTGGCTTTTTATCACACTCAGGTGACGAAAAACTAGCTCCAATACCAGAATCATCAAAACTAAATGAAACTTCTGATTGATTAGTCATATCTGACTTCTCCTTCTTAAACTCTACCATCTCTGATGACTGTTTCGTTTTTAGCTCATCAGATAAACTATCATCCAATAAATTAACAATTTCTGCTTTCTGCTTTACTACAGGGTTCACTGTTAGTGAGTCATCGCCCCTTTTCGCACTACTGCCAGGCGACAATACTTCATATTTCAGCTCAACATTACTATTATCATGCATATTTACACTTGAACCATTGTCTCGATTTACAGTTCCTTCAACAGACATAGGTTCTGATTTAAGTTTAACCTTGGTTTCTTCTGGCAGTTCCATTTCCGACAGTCTTTTAGTGCAGGTTAGTAAAATTTTTAACAGCTTTTCACTTAACTTAGTTCCTTCTGCACGACGTATGGCGTTGCCGACACGGCGTACCAGGATTACTGATGCGACGCAGCTCGCTGAATTGCAGACGGCACTCCGACGGCTGTTGTGAGTTTGCGTGGCCTGCAACTGCAGGCGCGGCTCCGGCTGCTCCGGCGGACGACTATGGTGAGACGAAACTGGCTTCTCGCGATGCCGGCAGCTCCGCTAGACTCAGTGCCAGCTCCGTCAATCCAGATGCGTCGTTAATCCAATTGCGTCGTCCACATACACACGTAACACTTTCATTATTCTATTACTCAGTTGCGTGTCGCATTTCACTCGCGAATCCAAATTTTTAAAAATCACTTTCACTTTACTCAGTTTCTTTCCCGGCCGATGTACCATATGTGGGGCGGCAGATGGCTATTTTTATCAATTTTATGTTGTTTATATAAATGTTTGGTTTGTAAAATGTAAAACCAGTTCCTATTATTTAGAATGTTATTTATGCTGTCTTTCGCCGTTCTCAACACTGGCTCTCTAACTACAATATTGGCAACCAGAAAGCTATTAGCAAAACGTGAAGCCTGTAATTAGAATTCCTAGTGCCCACTTCATCTGAGAATACACTTATAGTTACAGCTTATAGCTCTGAGGAATTAGGAGATTGTCTGGGATTTATAATCAAAAACAGTCGTGAAAAAACGTCCTGTATTCTGAAAGTCACAGATGAAAACAAAAGAATCCACACAATCTAACTAACAGAGCAGTTCAGGGTCTAATGCGCTGATGCCACTATAAATGTCCAAATTAAATATTTAAATGAATGCTCGCCATAATTTGATGATAATGTTCATCAAAAGCCACACTAAATTAATGGTAGAATGTCTGTCCTGTGGCGGCACCTGAAAATACGACAATACGCAAACTGAAGATCGATAATTAAAGTCAACCCAGAATTAACACTTCACTCGAAAACTATTTCATGGTTACACGTATCTCGAGTAACTTAATACGGCATCCGAGGCTGTTTGTAGCAATGATATCGACGCGACGCGACTCCCGACACAGATGGCGGGCTATTCAGCGTCTGGAGAGAACTGGGGCCTTGCTTCGTCGCGCAGCGTTCTTATATATAAAGCCGCGGTGCGGATGGCTAAGGGAACGCCTGATCAAATCGGCTCTCCCGACTAGCCGCTGGGCTAGTAATGCATCATATTAAGTACTCACAGCTACCGGGCGTGAGTCGTGCTTCGGTAGCTCAGATGGTAGAGCACACGCCCGCGAAGGGCAAAGGTCCCGAGTTCGAGTCTCGGTCGGGCACACAGATTTAATCTGCCAGGAAGTTTCGTAGCTTCTTTTGCTGATGGCCGATGAAGCTCTCAATTTAAATGTGCATTCAACACACAGGTAAGTAATCATAATAAAAGTTTGACCTGGCTAAGTTAAATATTTTGGGCGAGAGAAGTAATTTAATTACACTGCACGCAGTAGACGAGCTCTGATCTGGCCCTTTAGAGATACGCTATCGCTGTAGTTTTATAGGTATTCAAATGAAACTTCTCACATCCTTATGGTTATAGCGGATCTCCATTCTACTTAAATATAAACATCCTAGCCTTATTTATTAGCCTACTTAATCTATCTTGCTTCCTTAATTTATAAGACAAAAATCAGAAAATCATGAATTTCAACTAAAATCTTAATTTGTGAGATCCAGAGTACTGCTTCTATTAAATAATTATGAAAAAGGAATCTAAATATAAATTTTTAATTCTCTAGCTTTTTTCTGTTGCGTCAATGATTTTTACAGAAAAACGTCCAAATTTCGAAAATTGGTTAAAGTTATTGAACTGATATTCAACACATATTAAATTAGTGTTACTCCTGACATGCTAGAAACATTTTAGATTATTTACTTGATTTTTAAAGAATTGCGCAACATTTACGACGTCAGAGCTAGTTAAAGCGGACTGGCTGGCACACTATTTAAAGACTGCTGTGAATTTACTAAGGCGTGAGTAGGCTGCTTCCCTACAACACCAACGTGAATAGTCGTTTTGTTGCTACTTCCCCCAATGATTTTAGAAGTTCTGATGGAATGTTATCTATCCCTTCTGCCTTATTTGACCATAAGTCCTCCAAAGCTCTTTTAAATTCCGATTCTAATACTGGATCCCCTATCTCTTCTAAATCGACTCCTGTTTCTTCTTCTATCACATCAGACAAATCTTCACCCTCATAAAGGCTTTCAATGTATTCTTTCCACCTATCTGCTCTCTCCTCTGCTTTTAACAGTGGAATTCCTGTTGCACTCTTAATGTTACCAACGTTGCTTTTAATGTCACCAAAGGTTGTTTTGACTTTCCTGTATGCTGAGTCTGTCCTTCCAACAGTCAAATCTTTTTCGATGTCTTCACATTTTTCCTGCAGCCATTTCGTCTTAGCTACCCTGCACTTCCTATTTATTTCATTCCTCAGCGACTTGTATTTCTGTATTCCAGATTTTCCTGGAACATGTTTGTACTTCCTCCTTTCATCAATCAACTGAAGTATTTCTTCTGTTACCCATGGTTTCTTCGCAGCTACCTTCTTTCTACCTATGTCTTCCTTCCCAACTTCTGTGATGGCCCTTTTTAGAGATGTCCATTCCTCTTCAACTGTACTGCCTACTGCGCTAGTCCTTATTGCTGTATCTATAGCGTTAGAGAACTTCAAACGTATCTCGTCACTCCTTAGTACTTCCGTATCCCACTTCTTTGCGTATTGATTCTTCCTGACTAATGTCTTGAACTTCAGCCTACTCTTCGTCACTACTATATTGCGATCTGAGTCTATATCTGCTCCTGGGTACGCCTTACAATCCAGTATCTGATTTCGGAATCTCTGTCTGACCATGATGTAATCTAATCGAAATCTTCCCGTATCTCCCGGCCTTTTCCAAGTATACCTCCTCCTCTTGTGATTCTTGAACTGGGTATTCACTATTACTAGCTGAAACTTGTTACAGAACTCAATTAGTCTTTCTCCTCTTTCATTCCTTGTCCCAAGCCCATATTCTCCTGTAACCTTTTCTTCTACTCCTTCCCCTACAACTGCATTCCAGTCGCCCATGACTATTAGATTTTCGTCCCCCTTTCCATACTGTATTACCCTTTCAACATCCCCTTACACTTTCTCTATCTGTTCATCTTCAGCTTGCGACGTCGGCATGTATTCCTGAACTATCGTTGTCGGTGTTGGTCTGCTGTCGATTCTGATTAGAACAACCCGGTCACTGAACTGTTCACAGTAACACACCCTCTGCCCTACCTTCCTAATCACAACGAATCCTACACCTGTTATACCATTTTCTGCTGCTGTTGATGTTACCCGATACTCATCTGATCGGAAATCCTCGTCTTCCTTCCACTTCACTTCACTGACCCCTACTATATCTTGGTTGAGCCTTTGCATTTCCCTTTTCAGATTTTCTAGTTTCCCTACCACGTTCAAGCTTCTGACATTCCACACCCCGACTCGTAGAAAGTTATTATAAGAGGCTATATAAAAATAATCGCTCACTGGCGTTGCTACAACTTATGTGCGACGTAACGTGGCTCCTATGCTCGTATACAACACAGATACATTAGTAAAGGATTAGTGTGGCATTCGTGTTTGCCCGATGCACGTTTGGTAATAGCGGAAATTTGACCTATGGTGACGTTATTACCAAGTGCACCCAATGAAGATCACCGTGCTGTTATTATTTTGTTAGCTTCCGAATGAGTAAAGGTGGTAGATGTGCTCCAGAGAATGAAGCATGTGTGCAGGGTACAAAATGTGTCAAAAACCACCTTTAGTGAATGCTGCTGCTTGATGTAACACACATCTCCAGCTAGGAAATTTCGTCACGCATAAGTTACACCAACTGAAGTGGGAGACACCTGCCTTGTAGTCATCGTCTATCTCCATGCGATGATTAAGCCTTTGGTGCCTTGCAAAAAGGCCCTGAACGGTCGCCAGTTCCTATTGGATGAGGATGTGCAGCAGGCAGTTACAGACTCGTTCATGCAGCAGGACAGAGTGTTTTAATGCAATATTATTTTCAACCTGGTTCATTCGTGGAGTGATTGCCCAATGTTGACACAGGTTTTGCCTGATTGGCATACCTATTCTGGACTGTATGGCCCTTGAATGGTAAACTTTTGATGACCCATTATATTCCTCAAAATACACTGGACTCATCTCCTGACCATGGCTGTAGATTAAGCTGCAGTGAATAATGAGTATAGTTTCTTCGCTGTATCACAGTCAGTTTTAATTAAAAAATAGCGTCTGTAACATTTATTGATATACTTAATGAATTCCTTCTGTAACAGCACGAAACACACATGGCACCACTGATCTAACTTACTGGTTAATTTGCAATTGGCAAGGACTCACACACTGTCAGACAATGCAAACGGCATGAAATAGAATATTGAACAGTAGTAGTAGTACACATAGATATATCAAAGAAATGAAGATCGCTATTCATTCAGTTACTCACATTCACTGTTTTCCAGAGGCATCCAGATACAATACCAACTCCCTGCTCATATGTTAAATTTAAACTGCAGTGCAAAATATTTGTCATCTTCCACTGGTAATGAAAACTTATGATATTCTACAGTGGGCACTACATAATGATTCTACCCACACTTCGCCATTTTACAACAAAATTGTAACAAATCACACCTTTTATATTCTGTAACAGATATGCATCAAAAATTATAACAAATTTCTTCCATACCTAACCATGTGAATGCAAAATATTATGTATATTTGATGAACAATAACACTTCTGAACTTGGCACAAAATTACGATTCTTTGGATACTTTTAAAAACAGCAAAGATGGTGGCTACTACAGTGGCATGTAGTATTGCACTACCCATGTCCCTAAACAACTGCTGTAGCCTTCTTCTATCCAACAGAGAAACTTAATTCATTTCGGTTTAGTATGCAATTTACAAAAGCTATACCTCTGTGCCTCCCATGTGTATCTTCAAAATTTCTCTGAAAAATTTAATTCGTCTTTCCACATGGAGATGTGAAGTATTTCATCCATTTCTGGGTGGTTCAACAGTTTAGCGTTAAGATGCTTGTTTTGTAGCCTGAAACACAATTATCTCCTTTTCAAAACACATCCATTTTGGTTTGGATTTAGTAAATTCAAAAATTTCGGATGTACACTGTATAATCAGCTCAAGTACTTCCTATAAAAGCCACCATTCCTAAAAAAAAAAAAACAGATCAGGACACTGGGTGATGACTTATAACTAATCCTTCTGTGTTATCTGGTGTCTCAAATATTTTACTTGGTTTGTCCCAAAGGTTGACTTACTTAATCAGACAATAATTTTGTTCTTATAAAATTTCTCTAATAATTGTTTTAGAGTTTAACAGAGGTTGAAACACAGTAAAAACCTTTCATTTCCTGTATAGAGTATTAATCTGTGGATAAATTGTGTCCACAAGGCTTGGTCGAGCACGCTCGTAAACATATTCCCAAAAAATTTCTAACGAAAAGTGAGTACCTTAAACTGAAAACACTTTCCTTCTAAAAGGGAAGCCATGACTGGTGAGGAAGAAAGGAGTAACTGCATTTGCCAGTAGCATGAGGTTAAATCTGTAGACTTAATGTACTGATTCCCCTCCAGTTTTACCAGTATCTCTTCAATAGATATGGACCTATCACACTCAGTTTCCATTATCTGATTTGATGTGCATGTGTAGAGAACATTCACACATGATTCGCTACCGATCAGTAATGGACTATTGTCTGCAATTAGGGATCTTTCAATTACATCTTGATTGACCATTTTAGTTATCTCCCTATGGATGGGATGGATTTTTGAAAAATGTTTTATCGATTTTATTTTTCCATTAAACTCATAACCATTTCTAATTGCTGGTTTATCAGAGAATATCGTATTATACTGATTTAATCATTTGGATAATTCCTCCTTTTGCCATTATTAGCATTTACTTTTTCGGCGATCAACTGACTTTTCACCTTTACTACTTCCACAGAGGCGATTTTACCATTTCCAGGTCTAGGTTCTTCTTTTCTTTAACTCATGCATTTCTTTAAATTTTCACTGACTAAATAGTCCTCTACCCTGTGATTCATAAACAGTACCACAGCGAAGTTACCTCGACACATAAGCACAAATTTTCATTTTCGAAAAGTAATATGACTTGGACAGCTATGGTGCAGGTTCGAATCCTTCCTCGGGCATGGATGCGTGTGATGTCCTTGGGTTAGTTAGGTTTAAGTAGTTCTAAGTTCTAGCGGGCTGATGACCTCAGAGGTTAAGCCCATAGGGCTCAAAGCCATTTTAATATGACTAGTTGTTCACATATTCAGTTTACTCCTACTAACAGTTCCATAATCATGTTCGTTATTACTGAGGAAGTATCTGTAAATGCATGATTTCCTAAATGAATTGTTTGCACACTTTCCATCTCACTGAATTTCCCCTGATTCCAGTGATATCAATAATATGATCTCCAGCAACAGTGAATACTGTATGAGGTTTCTGTTGTCAAAGTTTTGGAAACCACCCTTTATTCAACACACAAATATCACTTCTCAACAGTAAAACAGGCGCTATTGTCCATCGATACTTCCCAATAATATTGGTATTGTAATTTATTTTTGTTGTATGCTCTCCCATCCCTCTTAAAAATGGTTTCTTGTTGTTTCTTGCTCGTTTTACTGCTGCTGCCCCTTGATGGCTTCCTGTCATGTCTGTGTCACGTACAGTAACTCGGAGGTCTTCATACATTGTATAAGAATTGGCTAGTCTTTGGATTACAAGATGTTACTCTTGTTTTGTTTAACTCGTGCAACAGGCGCACACCACTGTGTGGTTCCGAAGGTATCTACATCTATTTCTACATCCATATTCCGCAAGCCACCTAATGGTGTGTGGCGGAGGGCACCTTGAGTACCTTCGTCGGTCTTCTCTTCTGTTCCAGTCTCGTATTGCTCGTGGAAAGAAAGATTGTCGGTATGCCTCTGTGTGGGCTCTAATCTCTCTGATATAATCATCATGGTCTCTTCGAGAGATATATGTAGGAGGGAGCAATATACTGCCGAATTCCTCGGTGAAGGTATGCTCTCGAAACTTCAACAAAAGCCCGTACCGAGCTACTCAGCGTCTCTTTTGCAGAGTCTTCCACTGGAGTTTTCCTATCATCTCCGCAACGCTTTCGCGATTACTAAATGATCCTGTAACGAAGCGCGCTGCTCTCCGTTGGATCTTCTCTATTTCTTCTATCAACCCTATCTGGTACGGTCCCACACCAGTGAGCAATATACAAGCAGTGGGCGAACAAGTGTACTCTAACATACCTCCTTTGTTTTCGGACTCCATTTCCTTAGGATTCTTCGAATGAATCTCAGTCTGGCATCTGCTTTACCGACGATTAATTTTAAATGTTAATTCCATTTTAAATCACTCCTAATGCCTATTCCCAGATAATTTATGGAATTAACTGCTTCCAGTCATTGACGTGCTATATTGTAGCTAAATGATAAAGGATCATTCTTTCTGTGTATTCGCAGCACATTACACTTGTCTACACTGAGATTGAATTGCCATTCCCTGCACCATGCCTCAATTCCTTGCAGATACCCCTGCATTTCAGTACAATTTTCAATTGTTAAAACTTCTCGATATACTACAGCATCATCCGCAAAAAGCCTCAGTGAACTTCCGATGTTATCCGCAAGGTAATTTATGCATATTGTGAATAGCAACGGTCTTACGGCACTCCGCTGCGGCACACCTGAAATCACTCTTACTTCGGAAGACTCCTCTCCATTGAGAATGACATGCTGCGTTCTGTTATCTACGAACTCTTCAATCCAATCACACAGTTGGTCTGATAGTCCATATGTTCTTACTTAGTTTATTAAACGACTGTGGGGAACTGTATCGAACGCCTTGCGGAAGTCAAGAAACACTGCATCAACTGGGAACCCCTGTCTCTGGCCCTCTGAGTCTCGTGGACGAATAGCGCGAGCTGGGTTTCACACGATCGTCTTTTTCGAAACCCATGCTGATTCCTACAGAGTGGATTTCTAGTCTCCAGAAAAGTCATTATACTCGAACATAATACGTGTCACAAAATTCTACAACTGATCGACGTTAGAGATAAAGGTCTATAGTTCGGCACATCTGTTTGACATCCCTTCTTGAAAGCCCTTTTCCAATCTTTTGGAACGTTACGCTCTTCTAGAGACCTACGGTACACCGTTGCAAGAGGGGGGGCAAGTTCCCTCGCGTACTCTGTGTAAAATTGAATTGGTATCCCATCAGGTCCAGAGGCCTTTCCTCTTTTGAGCGATTTTAATTGTTTTTCTATCCCTCTGTCATCTATTTCGATATCTACTATTCTGTCATCAGTGCGACAATCTAGAGAAGTATGCCTCTGTGAAACGGCTTTGGAAAAAGACATTCAATATTTCGGCCTTTAGTCCGTCATCCTCTATTTCAGTACCATTTTGGTCACAGTGTCTGGACATTTTGTTTAGATCCACCTACCACTTTGACATAAGACCAAAATTTCTTACTATTTACTTTCGAATTCATTGAACGCCTCTCGCATAGCCCTCCTCACAATACATTTCGTTTCGTGCAATTTTTGTTTGTCTGCAAGGCTTTGGCTATGTTTATGTTCGCTGCGAAGTTCCCTTTGCTTCCGTGGCAGTTTTCTAACTCTGTTGCTGTACCACGGTGGCTCTTTTCCATCTCTTATGATCTTGCTTGGCAGGTACTCATCTAATGCATATTGATGACTAACTGAAACCCTCGCCTGCCGACAGGTGTTGTTGATATACCTCGATGTGGGCAGCTGAATATGTGTGCCCCGACCTGGACTCGAACCCGGGATCTCCTGCTTATATGGCAGACGCTCTATCCATCTGAGCCACCGAGGCCACAGATGAATAGCGCGACTACAGGAACTTATCCCTTGTACGCTTCTCGTGAGACTCACATTCCACAATTCTACATATGTAAAGTACCTTATAGGCATTTGCGCACGCTTTGGCGATTCCCGTAAGAGTTTGGGCAACCTCTGCGCATTCGCACAGACGAAGGTCAATGGCTGGGCAGCCTTTAACTATGTATATGAAGACAGAAGCTGTTTTGAAAGAACAGATACTGTTGATGACCGTGCAGCTTTTCCCTGGAATAAATGATGACTAACTGAAACCCTCAGCTGCCGACGGGTGTTGTTAATATACCTCGATGTGGACAGCTGAAAATGTGTGCCCCGACTGGGACTCGGGGACTATAAGGTACTTTACATATGTAGAACTGTGGACAGTTGGGAATGTGAGTCTCACGGGAAGTCGTGCTATTCATCTGTGTCCTCGGTGGCTCAGATGGATTTGGCAGTCGGCTCACAGCCGTGCTAGCGTGCGGAGCTGCTCCGCGCGCCGTCCGACGCTCCGCTCTCGGTGGTGTTTACTTCCGCGTCGTGGTGTTTGTGTCTATCGAGTCCAGTACTTACGTACTCCATGACGCACTCGTACCGCCGTGCAACGATCAAAGTAACGTTTTAGGCCGAACATCCACGACCCAGAGCTTTTGAAGTCGAACAGTTCATCCGAGAGGATCTACGTTTTAACCCCCAGGACGTAACCGGCATACACTTTTCCATCACTGGAAGTGTTGTCTACATCAAGATGTCGACGGAGGAAATTTGCACTGACATAATTCACCGTCATGCCACCGGACTAATATGTAAACACTCTGATGGACACATGGGTGCTGTGACAGTCGCCCATGCTGGATTCGCTCTCCGGACATTGCGGGTGTTTGAGCTCCCGTTCGAGGTGCCCCAGGATGTGGTCATTGCCGCTTTCCAACCATATGGCACCGTCTTGGGTCACGTCGCGGAGGAGTGACAAACATTTACCACCTGCCCCGTACTAAATGGCGTCCGGCAAATAAAAATTGAGCTGACGAAACATGTCCCATTGTACCTGCTGATTGGCGGTGTGAGGGCCATCGTCATGTACGATGGACAGCCACGAACGTGTGCAGGATGTGGCCAGGAGGGACATGTACGTTCCGAATGCTTACACCGCCGTTTAATACAGACGCCGTTACGTGAAGAGACCCTGGCTTCGACGGTCACGTCCTTACCCATCACCTACGCCAAGGTTGCACAGGACCCCGTCGTACCAATCTCGATTGCGCCAGCAGTATCGTCAACGCCACCCGCCGCAGCACAACGCGCCGAGGACACAAGCACGGCGTCGCCTCCAGTGCTCGCTTCAAGACCGTCCGGTTTGCAGACCGAAACCGATGTTCCTGTTGGAACCATGGACGTCGACCTCAGTGTCGTGCCGACGTCTGCCTTTGTCCAGACAGGTTCGGCGTCAGATGACGGGCGACCACATTCTGATTCAGAAGGCCGCATCAGAAAACAGCGGTCACCTCGCTAACACAGGAAACGGTGACGAACGCCTTCCGATGACGCCCTTTCTCAGACGGCCCCGCGAGATGTCGACCTGATGTCTGACGGTGATCGCCCACATTGCGTCCAGTCACGCGATGTGGCAGCAACAGGCGCCCCTCCTGTGACGCCTCCTCTCTCAGCCAAGGACGTGTCCTCGCCGTTGTCAACGAATGATGACGGCGGTCCCTCTGCCACTCACGATGCGAAATCCACAACACCCGTTCCAGAAGTACGTGACTGTCACATGCCCACGTCGTCAGCTTCCTGGGCCGATGACGTTGAGGAAGAACTGGAACAGACTGCCAGCGTGTCTGCACAGGAGTCCACCACGGCAACACTGGGTTTGGCGCCCCGCCAGTAATTATCACAACCGCGACACCACCGGCGGGTCTCCACCTGCCGGCTACATCTACCGCACGTTCGGCAAATACTGAGGATGGCCGTACACAGCAATATCGTATCGCCACGATGAGTCTTGCCACCATTCGTGCCCCCCATAAACTGATCATGTTCCGAGACACTATTTACTCTGCGGGTGTTGATACAGCACTCTTACAAGAGGTGTTTGTGGCTGACTTCCTAGTTTCCACCGGATACAACGCCCATGTTTACCCCGCATCCGACACCGGTAGCAGCGTCGCCATCCTGTTACGCGACGAACTCCCTACAGAGGACGTCACCTACATCCCCACTGCGCGAGGTATGGCCCTCACACTGTTCGGCGAGCGTATTATTAATGCCTACGCTCCGTCCGGAAATGGCCGCCGTCATGACCGGCACACTTTTTTTGCCGAAAGCGTCACACCCCTCTTCACAGGTCCGCAAGACGATTTCGTACTCGGTGGGGATTTTAACTCGAAACAAGAGCCCGCGGACCAACTCCTTGTGCATCTCTCTCAGTGGTCATCGACCGTCTACGACTTGTTGACACTTGAAAGAAGCTCCACGGAATTCAACCGGGCTATACATTCTACACCTCTCACTCGTCAAGCCGCATAGATCGCAACTACGTTACCCGCTCCCTTGCTAATGGCATACGTCATGCGGAAGTCTGGCCCTTGGCCTTTTCAGACCATGATGCGTACCTCTGTGACGTCACTCTCGCCCGACAGCGAGTGTGGCATAGTCGTGGTCTGTGGAAACTCAATGTCGCACCCTTGATCTCCTCAGACTGTCGCCGTATGGTCGAAGAAGCGTGGGCACGCTGCCGCCATCGTCGAGAAGCCTATGACTCCACCTTATCATGGTGGCTCTCCTATGCCAAGCCGACCCTCAGGAGGAGACTGATGAGTTATGGGAAGGAATTTAAGGTGTGGCAAACTAATACCCTGCACTTCTACTAACACCATACTACGTGACTGTGCGACGATGCCTTTCTCGCCAGCCCGGCAGTCGATGGTCCATCGCATGAAGGCGCAGATCTCCTTGATCATGCGGCGTTATTTGGAAGGAACCGTAGTCCGTTCTCGTGCTTCTAATCGTATCTCTCAAGAATGTCCGTCGATATACCACCTCCTTCAGGAACGACAACGACGACGACGAGCTGTGATACAAGTACTCACTGATGTGGAAGGGCTACGGCACGACACCCAACAAAGCATCGGTCGTCCTCTCCATGCTCATTTTGGCGGGCTATACGCAGCCGTACCACATTCTGCAGCACTGATCACAGAAGTCGCTCAGCTTACTACGAACACACTTGCGGAGGATGCAGTGCATGACCTCCAAGATGACGTAACCACAGATGAAGTGGTAGATGTTATCAAGGCGGGTACCAATAACAGATCTCCTGGACCTGACGGTATACCCATCGAATTTTATAAAAGTTTTCACTATTTGTTGGCTTCCACGTGGACGGAAATCGCACAAGAGCTGATGTCACCGATGACAGTGGTCCCGAGCGCCTTTCTAGAAGGATTCATTATCGCCGTACGTAAACCGAACTGGTTATCGAGGGTCCAGGACTATCGACCAATTACTTTGCTCAACAGCGACATGAAAATATTCACACGGCTATTGGCATCGCGACTCAAGAAGGTCGCACGTTACATCACATCGTGCGACCAGACTTCCCTAGGAGACGACAACAACATCCGTACGGCCCTTTGCCCTTACAGAGACATGATAGCATTGGCGCATTATCAACGTCTCCCTGGCGCCTTGGCTTCACTGGAATTTAGCCAGGCTTTCGACCGTGTTGACCACTTCTATTTACGGACAGTTCTTGAGCATATGGGATTTCCTGGCGGTATTGTCACAGTGGTTATGCGCCTGTCGAGTAGTGCAACCTCTAAAATCATGTACAATGGTCGCCTAACACCGCCCCTGGTCATCCCACGATCTGTACGACAAGGCTGCCCCCTTTCCACGATTTTGTATGCTTTCGCCTTGGAACCCCTGCTCCAGGGCATGCGCCAGCGTTTGGAAGGTATGGCTGTACACGGCCACCGTTTTTGTTGTACAGCCTACGCAGACGAAATAGCACTATATCTGCGCAGTGAAGATGAAGTACGAGCAGCACTGACATGGGTGGCGACTTACGGCGAAGCGTCGAGGAGCTGCCTCAATGTGTCAAAATCCAAGGTCCTGCTCATACGATGTCTTGGACTTGATTTCGCAGCATATCTGCGCCGCTCAGCGACTATCAATGGTAGACGCTTGGTACAGACAATCAGAGCAAATCTTGCAGGTCACCGGCTATGAACTCTCGACGTTATCCAACGCGCGCAATACGTGAACGTGTATCATGCTTCCCGTATACCACACGTGGCTCAAGTACTACCAGTCCCAAATCTCCTGGCCCGACGACTGTTGATGGCTTTCGGCTCCTTCGTCAGCTCGGGGATGTTATTCAAGGTGCAATATGAATCCCTTACACTGCCACGAGATCGTGGCGGGGTGGGACTCATCCACGTGCCGACTCGTGTCAAGGCACTTTACGTAGGCTCCCAACTAAAACTTTGGCATCGTTGTCCGCAGAGCCTTACTAGCCTCCTGCTTTACAACTTTTCGCCGGCCTCCTTGTCCGCCCCAGTACTGGTATCGACCATTCCAACCACCTTTTATTACATCCAACGATTTTTCCTGGAGTTCAGCTATGTCTACCGGTCCTTACCACTTACACGTTTGTACCTCACGAAAACAGTCTCCGAATTGTTACAACAGTGCCACCCGTCCAACCCCATCGAACGTAAGTATCCACAATACGTGTGGCGACACGTATGGAAGGCGATACATGGGCGTTTTCTCGAATCAGACGTTCAATCAGCATGGTACATCACCGTGAATGGCAAACAAGTTAACCGAGATCGTCTACACCGCATCCATCTCGCCGATTCATCCCTCTGCACCCACTGTGGAGTGGACGACACGGATGTCCACCGGTTCCACTGTGGCACAGCGTTCGATGTCTGGACACTTGCGCGGTGAATTTTGGCGTTACTTACTCGACAGACACTAGCTCAGATCGACGTCCACATGCTTTTGAACCCCGATAAGACTTTCTACCCCTCTGCCAAAACTCATTCTGTGAACTGGATCTGTGGCCACACGATCCCCTACCTTTTTACTTCTGGCGACAAGTCTACGCTAGAATATTGGACTTATCTCAACGAACGACACTGCGTCCTGATCTGTAACCCACGCTATAAGCAATATTTTTCCAATTTCTTACGTAGCATCTTCGATGACCCACCTCGTAGCTGGAACGTCCAAGCCCTGAGAAGCTGAAAACTGTATTAACCGAACCGAACTGAATAGATCTGCTACCCAGAACCCACGGCTACGCAATGAGAAAACGCGTTTGGACGAGCGGGCCTGCTGTAGGCGGAGACACTTCAGGCGCTCCTGTAAGAACTGGTCTTTAACTACAAGTCGCACGACGACTTTCAATAGAAAAAATAATAATAAATAAAATAAAATAAAATAAAGATAACTTGTCCTTGTATTATTCCTCATAATTTCTTCTTAAAGGAATATGAAATTTGATTTTGGCAAAAAAAAAAAAAAAAAAAAAAAGATGGGTAGAGCGTCTGCCATGTAAGCAGGAGATCCCGGGTTCGAGTCCCGGGCGGGGCACACATTTTCAGCTGTCCACATCGAGGTATATCAACAACACCTGTCGGCAGCTGAGGGTTTCAGTTAGTCGTCATTTATTCCAGGGAAAAGCTGCACGGTCATCAACAGTATCTGTTCTTTCAAAACAGTTACTGTCTTCATATATAATGCGTATTGTACGATGGTTTTGAACTTTGTCCATTGATCCTCAACACTATCTGTACTTGAGATAAAACTTTTGTGTTGATCCGTCAAGTACTCTGAAATCTGCTTTTTGTCACTTCCCACCTTTTTTAATATTTGTATTTACGGCCGAAATCACCGATGCTGTGTCCGCCCCCGGTAGCTGAGTGATCAGCGCGACAGACTGTCAATCCTAAGGGCCCGGGTTCGATTCCCGGCTGGGTCGGAGATTTTCTCCGCTCAGGGACTGGGTGTCGTGTTGTCCTAATCATCATCGTTCCATCCCCATCGACGCGCAAGTCACCGAAGTGGAGTCTAATCGAAAGACTTGCACCAGGCGAGCGGTCTACCCGACGGGAGGCCCTCGTCACGCGCCATGTTATTACCGATGCTGTAACCGCCTTATCATCGCTGATTCCCTGTTCTGCGTTCACTGTTTCAAATAGTTCGAGTCTGTTTGTAACCAAAAGGTCTAATATGTTATCGCCACGAGTCGGTTCTCTGTTTAACTGCTTAGCGTAGTTTTCTGATAATACACTTATAAAAGTTCACTGGATTCTTTGTCCCTGACACCCGTTATAAGCGTTAGAGTCTCCCGGTCTATATCTAGTAAATCAAAACTCCACCCGAAACTGTAACATGGTCGGGAAACCTGCTCGAAATATTTTCCAAATTCTCCTTCAGGTGTTCTGCCACGACAGCTGCTGAGCCAGGAGGCCTATAGTGATATCCAATTACCATGTTTGAGCCTGCTTTACCGTGACCTTCACTCAAATTATTTCACATTCGTAACATGAAGCGTATGAAATAACACACTTTTACAGCATTATATATTCATCCAAAGTTACGAAACCTTTCCTTTTTATTAACATTATGGAACTTGTAGAAACTTATTGTCCATATATCCTCCGATGGAGAATTATCGATGGTACAGCCTACAAACCACAGCATCGTCACACTACACACAAATTGGCTGCTTTATTTTAACGCTCAGTAAAATACTGAACTACGATTCGGAGGTAAAACGAGTGCGCATTTGTGTGTGTATGTGTGTGTGTGTGTGTGTGTGTGTGTGTGTGTGTGTTCCATTGCGTACTTTTGAAATGTAAATCCTTTGTGCGCACATCTGAGATGAAATTTTTTGACGGCGAGGCAGAACTTATTATGACGAGTCAGTGAATCAGGTTCCTGTCGCCAATAAATCTCGCCCCTGCAGCTAGGTAATCCACGTGTGTGACGTCATGCGTTTTCCTCTACCCCTGTCTCTGCCCCTCTACGTTGTCAACCCGAAGGCCGATGGTCTGTTTGTGTTCAGAAAGTAGCTATCTCTCCTACTGTGGTACTATGTAGAAATTGATACTCTCTAATATTGATCTCCATGCTTTTAATTTTTAGGCTGCATTCTTTGCTTGGTTGCACTTCCTGATATTTTCAAGAGTTGTCACACGACAGAATCGGTCGTAGTATGCATTGCAGTGAGCATGTGTTTTATGTGTTCATGTATGGTGCACGATAATGTCAAGAGAAAATGTATTATGCGATTAATTTTGTTATTGTATGCCTGCTATTTATTGATGTTTTCTAATTACACTTATGATAGTAATCACATTTATTGACTATTAGGCTTATCTCCTACGACGCGTCAGTACTATTTCACGATTTACACTCGACGCTGACAATTGGGGTACCCTGATTCCGTCCTGGGGGCTACGAGGTGGCGGCAGGAAGGCCATCCCTAACACTAACATTGCCAAATCCGTTGTAACCACGCCGACCCTGCGATCGCTGAGGGGCTATGCCGTAAGCGAAAGAAAGAAAGAAGGAAAGGCTTATCTCCTACGAGTGTACTGCTAAATGGACTCTAAACAAAACAATATTATTTCCGCAGACTTGTTCATAAGTAAGTGTTGTTTCGTAAAGTTCGTTGAATTTATGTGTTGGGAGTCGAGAAAGCTGTCAAGACTAAGCACTGTCGTACAGTGTAAATGAAGAGGCATTTTACTCCAGCAACATTAGCCGTTGTTGGAAAATGTTATCATTCAAACATTTTGTTATGACTGTTGGTTGAAAACTAAATAAAATAATAAAAACACGGTTTTCCAAAATTGCAGTGAAAATTATGCATGACCAACAACTTACAAAATACTAGGTACACAAGTCCTAATTTCCGAAAGTAAATATAGAGGAAGAATCAAAATACAATTTGGAAGGAGTCAGCAATAATGAGACGAGATACGGAGAACACCTGTAGATATTGCATCGCAATACAGATGTCACGGTGTTTGTCGAAGGACATGGAGGGCAAACTAGAAGATTGTAAACGTATGTGAACATCGAATTCACAGACATTTCCTGACAACAGACGACAGCAAAGGGATGTCGTTAGAGAGGTAATGTCTTCAATGAACTACGTACCACTTAATTTTGGAACTGCTCAATTACCTGAAAATGTAAAAAAAATACGATCGGAAACCGAGGTATCTTATAACGTTTCACTTTGAGTAACCTACTTAATTAGACGGGGAGCTGAAATGGAGTGCTCCTAGCTGTACTGTTTGCACACATCATCTCTGTAGACGGAGAGCAGTAAACCAACATGACATTTTCGGCTTCCCATTCTGACACTGCCGCTTTGTGGAGGCAATTTCCACTGCCGTCATGTGTGCCGGACGTCGACTCCACCCTAGCCACGGCGAGTTCCAAGGACAAAGCGCCCACTGCGTTCGTGTCGGAGCTGTGTTTGAATGTCTCGCTGTCCAGCAAGGCTGCCGCGATATTCGCCTACACAAACGGCGCTCAAATGTCGCTTAGCGACAACTGTTTGCAGTGGACGGCTACTTTGCCCGCGGTACAGCGCCGCCGTCCATGTTTCGCACAGCGCCACCTGTTGTGGCCGCAACCTTGCAGGGACACCACTGAGTTTCCGTTCCGTGTAGCTACTCATCTATGCATTAGGCCATTCCGTTCTCGTTCGGAGACAACACATGTTGGTGAAGTGGCTTCGCACTCTGTACTGTCTACCTGCCTGCTATTGTAGTTTCAAATCTGTTCGTACTCCGGTCACTCCGACATACAGTTTATGTACAATGTCTTGTAGATAAGAAGTGTACCACTTAAGTGGACATCTCTAACTTTTACCTTTAAAATAAGACAGCAAAATAAGGTTTTTCGTCAAGTGTTTCCGTCTAAGGAGGCGAGTACAGTGTCTTGATAAAAGTCAGGGATAGCGATATGCACATATACAGATGGCGGTCGTATCGCGTACCCAAAGATAACAAGAGCAGTCGAATGCCGAAGCTGTCATTTGTACTCAGGCGATTTCCAAAGTGATTATGGCCGCACGGCGAAAATTACGACTTTGAACACGGAACGGTAGACGCATCGGATATTCCATTTCGAAAATCGTTACGGAACTCAATATTCCGAGATCCATAGTCTGGAGAGTGTGCCGAGAATACCAGATTTCATGCACAACCACTCACCACGGACAACGCAAGGCCGACGGCATTTACTTAATGACAGAGAGCAGCAGCATTTACGCGGAGTTGTTAATGCTAACAGACAAGCAACTGTGCTTGAAATAACTGTAGAAATCAATGTGGGACGTACGACGAACGTATCCGTTAGGACAGTGCGGTGAAATCTGGCGTTAATATGCTCCGGCAGCAGACGAATGACGCGAGTGCCTTTGCTGAGAGCACGACGTCGCCTGCAACCCATATCCTGAGCTCATACTATATCGGTTGGACTCTAGGCAACAGTGAAACCGCGGCCTAGTCAGATGAGTCCCGATTTCAGTTGGTTCTTGCGTGGCGCAGATCCTACGATGAAATCGTGTTCCCAAGAGTTCAGCGAGGCATTGTGCAAGCTGGAGGTGTCTCCATAATGGTGTGGGCTAATTTTACTTGGAATCGACTGCGTCGTCTGGTCCAACTGAACCGATCATTGACTGGAAAGCATTATGTTCGGCTACTTGGAGGCCATTTGCAGCCGTTCATGGAATTTATATTCCCAAACAAATATTACCGCACAGATGGCCAGACGTGAATGCCATCGTACATTTGTGGGACATAATGGGTAGGCACAAAATCTCGTACTTGCGATACTTTAGCAATTATGGATGGCCGTAGAGGCAGCATGGCTCAGTATTCTGCAGGGGACTTTCAATGACTTTTTGAATCGTCAATTTGCTGCACTACGCCTGGAAAACAGAGGTCGGACGTGATATTAGGAGGTATTTCATCACATTTGTGACCTCAGTGTATTTCACTGTATAGTAAACGATTGTAACTTACTAGCCTCAATCATTCACTGTGTAGAGGACTGTGTGCTGTTCTAAAACTTAATAGCACACTTTCGTTACAGCTTTAATTCCCTACACGTCACATTTGTTCAGGGTGGCTACGTCCATGGTGTTCTGCAAATGAATGTAAAAGTAAAATTTCTAAGTAAAATATGTGGAATTCGCATGAGGGCACCATTGAAGATGGTAGTGCAACGTGACTGCAGTCGGATCAAAATAAAAATCAATAATAAAACAAGCAGCCTTGTCTACGCACATACATCTAACTACTTTCATCAAAGTAATACCTGTGTGGAAAGTGTCTCACATATCTTAAGAGAAGAAACCCAACTCAGATCTTTGCACATACGGCAGTTGATGGATGTTGGGCTGCCTACCTTAAGGTGAATGAAATATTTTCTGGCCTGTATCATTTTACCCACGCCACAGAAAAGCGTTCGTCACAGACCGGCAGAGAAGAGGCTGGTACACATCTTCACAACGTCTGCACTCGTACACATGTAAATATACAGCACACACACACGTAGAGTGGTACAATGGGGAACATTGTCGGAGAAATATATTAAAGCACCTACCAACAGAGGTATCCGAGCATGACTCATGAACCACCCTACTGGTTTACTTCTAGTACCTCCTGGTTAGCACATAGACATCATCTGCCAGAAAGTTACATAACAGAGCACTCACCACTGATAAGCTACAGATATTTCTGTATAAAGTATAGTACCATTTTAAATCGCTAAGGCTATTTACTGGAACTTCTTGGCAAATTAAAATGATGTGCTGGACGAGGACTAGACTCCAGAACCATGCTTTCGTCAGAAATGCTCTTACCGAGTGAACTATCCAGGCAGGAGTTACATCTGCCCACCACAGCTCTACCTCCGCTTTTACCTCTCCCACGCTTCAGAAACTTTGGTTCTACACACAGCTTGAGTCTTCCACGAAGTTTTAAAACATACACATTCCGCTGAAACGGAATATTAAAACTGCCACTTTACAAATCCAGCTAGAAACTTTGCTAAACAGGGTTTGGAAGTATGACAGCACAATGCAGTTTCGAGGTCTGTACGACTGCGAATCCGGTGTCCGAGTAGACGTTAGTCCCACAGTAAACAAATAATGTTTTTAAGATTTTGCGAAATGTTTGTTAACTTTCATAATTGTTGTATCAGTAAACTCCTCCTATAAGGACATAGCTAAAGACATAAGTTGAAGTTTACCATTCAGTTTTGTAAGTCCATAATTAGGAAAAGCGTTTACGAAACCAAAAGTAGCACTTCCTTTCGGATCTGGACCAAAAGATCATGTTTTATAAATTCTGTAGTTGTCTGCCACTGCTACGTACAAGTTACAAAACTTGGCTCAAAGGTGCCTACGACCTTCCGATGTAATTGAGCAAGAGGTTGGCGCCCTGCGACGTCAACCTCAGGCTCGGTGACACTGCTAACGGCAAGGTGTCGAAAAATGAAATGGCAACAGCTCATAATTCTGTGAGATGTTACGTGGTTTAATTACGTTACACTAGCAGAACATCTCACTGGAATTCTACTCAACGCCAGCGTCAATATGTAACACAATTGGACACCCCCATAGTTTCCGCATGCGAGCAGGATCCGCTAGTTTCGACATAGAGCAACTAAGGGTGTCTAAATGGGTGCCTGTCACGCTGAAAGTGTTGCCGAGTGGAAGTGTGTTGAGGGAACCTTTGCCATTTGACTAACGCATATGTCAATGTCGCACCCCTTCGTGATCATGCAACTGTATGGTGCAAGACAGAAGGGCTGAAAACGCATAAGCACCATATGTTCGTTCAGATCGTGTCCAAATTTCGTAGAATTGTTTGGAACAGCCCCTAGTGGTTACAGTATGCACGCCAGAGCGAAAACCGCGGTCACATTGCACTCCAAACGGGTGAGATCACACTCAGTGATGTTGCTGGGACATGATGTCCTCAGAGGAGCGTTCAATCGTCGGGGGGTTGTCAAAAACGGCGTCCTGCTGCTTATCTCATTGATAAATGTTATTTTCGATCGCGAAATGTGTGGGAATCAAGGCCGCAATCAAGGGGGTGGTTCCATTAACACCATTTACCCCGCTCACTAACAAATGAAAAGGAACGGATAGAGGAAAATGAAAGAAGCAAATAATTCTAATAAATGTATCTAAGAGGACGAATAAGTTCCTCGAAACGACGGATTACAGCTGAGTACATGGACACCTTTTAAAAAGTTTTCAAGAGGATCCAATCTGCAACGATGCACTTGAGCGCAAACACAAGAGTGCTGCACATGAACAGTGATCATGTGAAGGCAAGCTTCAGGACGCTTCCTCATCAATACCCACACACATACAAAAACACCAGCAGCGTTCCGATTGTACTGACAACAATCTGCAAAGCGATCGCGGAGTTCTCAACGCTGTCAACAGCTCTGAAATACTCCGCAGGTTTCAAATATCCCCACGCAAAGGAATCTTTTGGGAGATCATGTTATTCTCGAGCTGCAATCGATACACTTGATGTCTAAGATTCGTTCGACATATTTCGGAACAGTTACAAAAAGTTTACCGGAGCACCGTCATACATTTACCACACACATATCCTGTCTCCATGACGAACATCATCCAATAGTTGGTTAGCTTGCGTGGCAGGAAATGACGGTACACATGACACGAAGAATAAGCCTCCTAAACAGAAAATGTGGCCCTATTAACCGATCACTAATTACACATTGCGAAACGTTAACGGAATTCCTCCGTTGACTTGCTATCGTAATGGTACCGCCTGAGTTCTCGTAAGCCCAAAAGTGAATGTACATAATCACACTTCGGGTAAAGCACGCTTAGTCGGCAGATAACACATACAGGAGGAACTGTGGATTGTTCCCCTCAGGGCGGGTGGTGTGGCCATGCGGTTCTAGACGCTTCAGTCTGGAACCGCGTGACCGTTACGGCCGCAGACTCGAATCCTGCCTCGGGCATGGATGTGTGTGATGTCCTTAGGTTAGTTAGGTTTAAGTAGTTCTAAGTTCTAGGGGGCTGATGACCACAGATGTTAAGACCCATAGTGCTCAGAGCCATTTGAACCATATTTTTGTTCCCCTCACTGTGTAATAATACACAGTGTGAAAAGAAGTATCCGGACACCCCTAAAAACATATGGTTTCATATTGTGCTGCCACCTACTGCCAGGTTCTACGTATCATCTACCTCAGTAGTCATTAGAAATCGTGAGAGAGCAGAATGGGGAGCTCCGCGGAACTTACGAACGTGGTCAGATGACTGGGTGTCACTTGTGTCCTACGTCTGTACGCGAGATTTCCACACTCCTAACCATCCATAGGCCCCTTGTTTCCGATGAGATAGTGAAATGGAAATATGAAGGGGCACGTACAGCACAAAAGCGTACAGGCCGACCTCTTCTGTTGATTGACAGAGACCGCCGACAGCTGAAGAGGGTCGTAATGTGTAATAGGCGGACATCTACCCATACCATCACACAGAAATTCCAAACTGCATCAGGATCCACTGCAAGTACTATGGCAGTTAGGCTTGACGTGAGAAAACTTGGATTTCATGGTCGAGCGGCTGCTAATAAGCCACACATCATGCCGGTAAATGCCAAACGACGCCCCGCTTTGTGTAAGGGGGGTAAACATAGGACGATTGAACAGTGGAAAAACGTTGTGTGGAGTGACGAATCACGGTATACAATGTGGCGATTCTATGGCAGGGTGTGGGAATGGCGAATGCCCAGTGAACGTCATCTGCCAGCGTGTGTAATGCCAACAGTAAAATTCGGAGGCGGTGGTGTTATGGGTTGGTGGTGTTTTTCATGGAGGGGGCTTGCACCCCTTGTTGTTTCATGTGACACTACCACGACACTGTCCTACATTGATGTTTTAAGCACCTTCTTTCTTCGCACTGTTGAAGAGTAATTTGGGGATGGCGATTGCATCTTTCAACACGATCGAGCACCTGTTGTTAATGCACGGCCTGTGGCGGAGTGGTTACACGACAATAACATCGCTGTAACGAACTGTCCTGCACAGAGTCCTGATCTGAATCCTATAGAACATCTCTGGGATGTTTTGGAACGCCGACTTCGTGCCAGACCTTACCGACCGACATCGATACCTCTCCTCAGTGCAGCACTCGGTGAAGAATGCGCTGCCATTCCCCAAGAAACCTTCCAGCACCTGATTGAACGTATGCTTTCGAGAGTGGAAGCTGTCATCAAGGTTATGGGTGGGCCAACACCATATTGAATTCCAGTATTACCAATGGAGGGCTCCCCGAACTTTAAGTCATTTTCAGCCAGGTGTCCGGATACTTTTGATTACATTGTGTACATTGGGAGAAAGGAACATGGCCTAGAAAACTTACGGCCATGACCCACACGCTTTACACATAATATGCGTAAAACTATTCCTCATATAAAAAATAGTTCAAATGGCTCTGAGCACTATGGGACCTAACATCTGAGGTCATCAGTCCTCTAGAACCTACAACCACTTAAGCCTAACCAACCTAAGGACATCACACACATCCATGCCCGAGGCAGGATTCGAACCTGCGACCGTAGCAGTCGCGCGATTCCAGACTGAAGCGCCTAAAACCACTCGGCCACCGAGGCCGGCATTCCTCATATAATATTTGCGAAGTTGTATAGGACAAAACACATTCATCTGCAGTAATGCTCCACACACTTGTGCCCGGAATTTAGCACACTGATTATAATGCACCCTGAAGTGTTGGCAGAAGAGCCAACACCGTGTTGCTAGAGGAGGCCGAAATGCACGCGTTTAATTACACGCAGACTGGCGTGAGGTCTGGAACAGGTCAGAGAAATAAGACTAGCAAAACAGGAGGTACTGGTAGAATACTTAACTTTAATCTACAATTGGAGAAACATCGCTCTTGTTTGTACATGCTTCACACGATAAATATCAAATGCTATGGCGCCTTGCTAGGTCGTAGCAAATGACGTACGTGAAGGCTATTCTAACTATCGTCTCGGCAAATGAGAGCGTAATCTGTCAGTGTAGCTTCGCTAGCAAAGTCTGCTGTACTACTGGGGCGAGTGCTAGAACGTCTCTCTAGACCTGCCATGTGGCGGCGCTCGGTCTGCAATCACTGACAGTGGCGACTCGCGGGTCCGACGTATACTAATGGACCGCGGCCGATTTAAAGGCTACCACCTAGCAAGTGTGGTGTCTGGCGGTGACACCACACACCCATAATCCGTAGTGTCGACCCTGTTCTTGGACTATAATTTGTGATGTCGACTCTGTTCTTGGTCTACCTCCACGTAGATAGGTTTTGTGAACACTCGGCTGCCTAGCTGTCTTTTCTTAGGATAGGCTTTATGATAATATTGTGCTTCCGTTACTGCATCGCCTTTAGCACAGCCAGACACGAACTACATGTCAGCCATCATTTGAATATGAGTGTAATTGCAATCGGTTCAAAATCTACACATACGAAATGAATTTACTGATCACTGGAACACAGTACCTCGTATTTATGCTGTAACTTGGCTGTCCGCATAATGCCAGAGCGTCCCGAAACTTGAGCTGTAAGTCGTAGCTTCAAGGTCATTCGTAGCTTCACACCAATGAAAGTAATGTAGTCTTTTAGCTGGTAGAGATGTAGCAACAGGGAAGCTGTGGTATAAACGGAGTGTTTGACATTAACTTGTTGTAATACTGTAATACTGGTATGATAGCGCTTGTACACATGTCGCATCGGGTAAACAGTTGGATTCAAGCATTATTGTATTTATCAGGATTATTAGTTTATACTTTTGTCCCCAACTTACGGTTTTACAATAAATACATACTAAAGCAAGTATTGGGTGCCTCACAAATACGTTTACACACTATGAGTATCGGTTTCTTACACCAAAACAAGAATAAAGGGACTACTAAACATGGGCATTAATTGAATGCCTTAAGAGCCATGAGCCAATGTTCATGTTCGATGCTGTGAAACACATCTCTTATACTGCAAGCTCTTTGCGTTCCGTATTTTGGGAAATGGTATAAGAGAAAAAGGATGTCCTGGAAACAAGGGATCCAAAAAGAATGCGTTAAGAGCTGTGAGCACTTGCAAAACGCATGTGTTGTACTGAAGAAGTGCTCATAGCACTTAAGGTATGCATTTCAGAGCCCACGTTTACTGGACAGTTTTTTTCCTGGGTGTGTGAAATCTTATGGGACTTAACTGCTACGGTCGTCAGTCCCTAAGCTTACACACTACTTAACCTAAATTATCCTAATGACAAACACACACACCCGTGCCCGAGGGAGGACTCGAACCTCCGCCGGGACCAGCCGCACAGTCCATGGCAGCGGCGCCTGAGACCGCTCGGCTTATCCCGCGTGGCGTTTTTTTCTTGTTTTCGTCCATATTTCCTCCTCTCAAAGTATGGAAACCAAAGCGCTTACAGTAGAACAGACCTGTTTCGTAGTAACGAAGATAAAAGTTCTCATAATTCTTAAGGTATAAATTTTAGACCCAATGTTTACTAATATTTTTTATGGTTGTGGTGTAAGGAGCCTCTCCTCAAAGTCTGTAAGCGTGTTTTTGAAACTACCTGCGTGTATCGTTACACACTTTATTAAACGTAGGAGTTAAGTAACTTCAGACTACAGGGTTAATGTGCCTAATTATGGTCTCTTTCGTGATATGATTTACTGGGAGTATAATGCTTGGTAATAAGATATTGAATGAAAACACTGATTCAGTTGTACAGACAGCCATAAAATATTGCTATGATAATGCAGCTATACCCCGGAATGAAGTCTACGGTGTCCTTATCAGCCAAGACCAATGTAAAAACCAAGTGCTACACGAATGATCTGTCGTATTTATCTGGAAGAAGATCTAGTTAAAATGTTACTAAACATCAACTACAGCACTTACAACAAAGGCATTAAACGCATAACAGAATTCGGCTTATAACTTTCTATAAACTTGAAAACTGGCAGAATCCAATACTTTTCTGTGTACCGTCTCGTACAGATAGTGAAGATAACAATGGATTACTAATTACGACCCCACAGATTAATTGCACGATGCAGGAGTAAGTGGAACAGGAAGAAACACTTATATAGTAATGAGCATGCAATGTGTTCTTCGCTGCAAATGGGAGAGCATTTTCACGGCTGCTGATTCGCTTCTCTCCAACATATTTAATGACTTTTGGCGTTATAGGTTTCAGTTATTTTGACGATAGCAATTTAATACCTAGCCTGTGGATGTGATGTTCATATGCATACATGTAAGATGTTTCAAAATTTCTGTACGTCGTGGAACACATAGTGTCTCTTATAGTCTACCTGAAAATTTCTTAACGGCAAAACTGCAATGAATGAGTTAATGACGAAATAGCTGACAACACACACGACGTAAATATTTTATAAAAAGTTGTATATGACTGTGAACTCTGGCCACAAACAGTTGGCTGCGACATCTACAGGAAGACCAGGAGGAAAGCTGATGTGGGTGATCTTCTTTCCCCTCTTAGCATCGATGAGTTTCAAAGGAAATGTGTTGATTACAGAAGTAGCACTGATTGAAGTTCATTTCAATAGCTGCACAGTAACTGGATACCAGTTTTCAGTAACAGGCTTTCTCTTAACGAATGTTCAGTTTTGAGGTATATGACCGAAACGATCATTCCAAACTATAGAGTCTAGTAAAAATGGGCTCTATAATACATACCTTAAGACCTACGAGCAAGTGTTCAGTAGAAGAGATGACTTTCACAATAGCGAAGACGATCAAGTGCTCATAGCTCTTAAGGAATTCGCTTTATAGATACTTTCTCTTATTTTGGTGCGTGCTACCACCTCTCAAAATATTGGAAGTAAGAAGCTTTCGCCGGCCGAAGTGGCCAAGCGGTTCTAGGCGCTTCAGTCTGGAACCGCGAGACCGCTACCGTCGCAGGCTCGAATCCTGCCTCGGGCATGGATGTGTGTGATATCCTTAGGTTAGTTAGGTTTAAGTAGTTCTAAGTTCTAGGGGACTGATAACCTCAGATGTTAAGTCCCATAGTGCTCAGAGCCATCTGAACCATTTAAGAAGCTTTCGGTAAAAGAGACTTGTTTCACTGTATCGAAGATGAAGCAATGTTCATAGTTCTCAAAGAATGCATTTTATAGTCCGTGTTTGCCAGATTTTACTTTCGAATGGTCGTGATTCTCATATCCCAGAATACTGACTCGAGGGGCACCCTGTATATACATATAGTCTTATTGTGCAATGTTGTGAGAGGAGAGGAGAAGATATATTATCTCGTGAATAACGAAGTTCCTTTCGATGTTATTATTGCCTGAAATGATTTTAGAGACATACAGACGCCAATTAGGATTTCTATAGAATTGCTTGAATTGCTTGTAAACGCGACCCAACGGAAAAATATTAAGATCTCTGCCAACAAACCACAAAAATTTGTTAGAAATTTAAAAGAAAAGCTACCACACTAAGAGCATAAAATCAACAGTATTTCATAGTGTTGGGTGAAGGAAGGTCATGCAGTCTCACGCTCACAAAGGAAGGCTTTAAAACCTTTTTTTGATGTTCTTTTTTTTCAGTGGAACGGTAGAGAGACAGATATTGGCCCCTTAGATGGAAGAAAACAGACGCCTGAGGGTAGCCGGGTTTCATCCCGCACGGTCCCGCCGCTGAGTGGTTTCAATTCCGTGTGAGATGCCGTAGGATCGGAATTCCTCCGCGGCCCCGGAATTGCCCCGGCTGGCCCTTCGCGGCGCAGCAACAGTGACCGGGCGGCCGTGAGGGGAATCCCCTGAGCGGCGCGCTGGCCCGCGGCGCACACGGGCTCAACTTTCAATTACTGGACCTGTCCGCGCTGCCCGCGCTGAGGTGCCGCCGTACACCGCTCCACCGCTTCCGCAGCCGGCTCGATAATTGGTCAATACACAGCTGGACGAGTCGTACCACAGGGACGAAGATATTCCGTTTTCAACCAAAGTATTACCAACTAATATAACAAAGAAATATATTACGTTTGTCACTGTCACGACAGTGCTAATAAACCCGAGCCAGTTGATTCTAATGTCATGAAAGGAATCCCCCCTTGATACACACAGTGGTTACGGTTACTACAAGCCACACCACAAGTTGGGAAACGGGGCCAAATTTCTAGTAGTTTACAGTCCAGTCGAGATTTTCACAAATGTTTTATTCGTATCTTACAGAAAATAGCAGTACGGCAATAAACAGCCTTTTAAACACGCCGCTAACGGCCATCGAGTAATTTATAGCAATACAATAAATTTTAAAAAATAAAAAAAAACAAAAGCTAGCAGTATGACAATAAACTACCTATTAAAACACGCCGCTAACGGCAATTAAAGTAATTTATAGCAATACAACAATTTAAAAAAATTAAAGAACATTAGTAAACAGGCTACTAAAGTAAATACAAAACTTTGTTAATGAAGTACAGTGAGGTAGTGAAGCTACCAACACCGCCATTAAAAAATATTAAACAGGTCTCAGCAAACACACGATTAATGGCAATAAAAGGAATTTACAAACTTGGAGGAATTAAAAAAAATTAAACAGTGTCCAGGAATATCATTAGAACATAACAGATATGACGGACCCGTGTAAGGCGGCCACAAATCACCCACTCATGGTTGCTCAGGCTACACAGAATACTGACTAATTTAAATACGCTCGTAAACACAATTGCCACAATCTGGCTGGTCACTGCACCGACTTTTAGCCAGCGAAAACGTGTTATAAGATGGCTTAACTTGCTGACAGAATTAGAGCTAAACTCGTGCAAGGAAACATTACACTACACAGTCCTGAATGAGCGACCACATGATCAACCAACAAGAAGTATGAAATTACTCATAACCAACGACAGAATAGCGAAACAATTAAAGTGCCAAAACTACACCTCCAATCGGACAGTAACTACAGGAGAAGGGAAGATCACTGTCTTCAATTACACCGGTGCATGGGACAGGAAACCCGGTCGCCGGAGGTCACAAGGCAGAAGAGACGCTGGTTCCACTAAATTATTACTTAATGTTTAGACCTTCCACGAACTTAACTTGCAATTGTACTCGAACAGGCAGTGCACGACCTTCGATGGCAAGGATCCACACATCCGACCGCGCACGCATCACCAGCGTACCCAACACGCCACGGTCACGCGACAACACGCTCTGTCACCTGAGTTCACGTCTTCTCTGCAACGTTGACGGGTAGTGACCGCTCCTTCATGTTAGGTGTCTCCTTTTAAACTCCAGTGTTGCAACGGAGGATTTACAGAAGCTTGTTAACGTCCCACCAAGGCGAAATGAACAGCGACTACTCGTGGGGCGATTCTGTATACAACCTACACGCGGGGAGCTCTTCCGTCAACTCGACCCGCTCGTTACACACAACCGACATACATCCCGTGTCGACTCGGTACAACCGACCATGCCTGCTTCGCGCTGGACAGCCACACTGCCCTCCCGTGTCCAACACACTCTCTCTCTGCGCGTAACGCTCCTACTTCCGCGCCACCACACGAGGTTACAACCGGTGGAAGATCTCACTTCCTGCATAGCAGTTTCCCGGAAGCAAAACGCAGATATCGATAGCAGAGGGAAAAGACAACCAAGCAGCCAGTTAATGACAGACAACATATCAAGCAAACTTGTCAGGGGAAAAAAAGGAAAACCAACGCAATCTAAACACAAGGTGTAGCACGAGTCGATACACAGCTCACCACTGATGTTTCATTCCTGGAAGTATCGTAGAGGCAACATCCAACGTGTACAAACAAGAGAAAGCTCTCTTCCTACAGTTTAAAAAGGAACAGTTATATTGACAGTTGAAGGTGACAAGGTCAGCTTTAAAAAATTTCCTATCTTCCACGTAATCTGAATCGCAAAGTTATTGAAGATATGTTCTGTACCAAATGATTTATCACAGATGGTTTCACAGCCTTCGACTAGCTGGGCTAATTCGTGTATGCCGAAACGTAGTTTCACGAATACGATGGGAGCCAATGGTAAGCCAGTGTGTCTACATGGTGTATTCGTTGTGAGCCGTTTGAAACAGTGATTTCCATAGTACCTGCATGTTGAACTCCACCTGTTTGACCATGCCGACCATATATACTTATACAGGGGGAATATTAAACGGACAAACGGCACGGAAAAACTGCTGACAGGAAAGGGAGGAAAAAAGGTCTTATGAACACGTGTCCGTAAATGGTGTGCCTGCAAAGGCAACAAATCATCTGAGAACAGTACAGAACAGCATCGAATCAGCGTTACGAAAGAAAGTGATAGAGATAGTAGCGATTGTCATGCACATAATCGTACTTTGGCTTACACTAAGTTGGCGAGCCATTTTCCTGGAGCTTGAACTAAGGTTCGTCTTAATATATTGCAGAACCTTGTCCTTCAAATCTTGAGTACACACAGTCCGCCGCCTCCCCGCACGTTCGTGTGTCTGAAATGACTCATGATCACACGAACGCCCAAAAAGGGTTTTAATGTTGTGTAATGTGGTTGGTGTCCGTGAGGGTACTTGTTTTGATATTGTCATGCTGCCTCTCAACAGTTTCCATGTGCTTGGCCGTACACAAACATAATTTAGGCTTATCATACAATGAAGGCTTTCACGACCGGATGGTATTGTTGCTGATAATTCTTCCGGGTTATATGGCCGTGGTCCATGGAATTCTTTTATTCCTAACGTTTCGTCCAATACTACGTTGGACATCCTGAGAGGGTAAAGGAGCATAAAAGTCTTTGCCGACTGGGAAAAATAAATAAATCGGGCGTTGGCGGAACATGCACTTCAGTCAGGTGATCATGTAGTTACGTTTTCTGAAACTACAGTTTTAAGTGCTACCACAAACTATTATCCACGACTGTATAGGGAGACTATTGAAATTTATAAACATGAAGATAATTTTAATAGAAAAGAGGAGGCCTTGAAATGAAGCGAGATATGGACAGTGGCGTTACAGAATCGATAAGTGATTTTCACCTATGACAGACTATTATCGATAGTTATATTTTATCTTTGACTTGTTTTCTCTCTGCTGCTATGTGCAAGCTAGACCACGCCAACTTTCCCCGGTATTTAGGCCACTCTCCGACGCCCTACTCGTCAGTCGGCAGGTCTCAACAGGACCAGCCATACCTCTGAGGATGCCCAACGTAGTAGTGGACGAAATGTTAGGAATAGAAGAATTCCAAGGACCACAGCCATATAACCCGGGATAATTATCAACAACAGTACAATTTAGGCCTGTCCGCGACATGAATACCGGACTACTATGCTGCTTACAGTACCCTACGTCACACAGATTGCCACACACAAGGAACATACGGCACTTGGTCAGAGTAACTGTCATTCGTCAGCGACATTTACCGTGACAACAATTCATTTCAGGACATAAGTTTACAGGACCTTTTCTTCTCCATTTCCAGCAAGGAATCCGTCCCTGGAGTTTTTCGGTTTTATTCATACTCTCCTTGTGTTTCGTTTCTTGCAAAACGCGGCTCCTACGAAATGTCACTAGAAAACTAGAATATAATACTGCTCTATTCCTGTCCCAAAATAGCCTATTACATTGCATGTTAACACGAAGTTAAAACAAGAAATAAGTAAATAATTGTTTTTGCGGTCTGATGGCATTTTTTCTTCTTTTGGCCAAACTACGTGACGGACTGTGCAGAGCACATGAAACTGCAGGCAGGACGAAGCTATGTGCTCGGAGACTAGAGCTATACATCCAGCTTAAGTATAAAAACATGTCTCCATTTCTGGGTGGTATTCCATAAGCATCTCTGGCAGTTGCTTTTCCGTTCTTGCCATGGACGCCTTGTGTAGTAACTCCCTTTGAGGTTGTTTTCTGATGGTCAGTCTCAGGCAAAGAGCTTCAAAGCTATGATGAGATCGGAGTGGGTAGCATTTCAGCAGCTTCATGTAATAATTTATTGCGATTTTTCAATTCGTTATCGTGCTTTTACTTGTGTTTCAACTTTCAGTTCGTGGTACAACTAGTCAGTTTTCGATGCACATTGCATAGAATCAGTATTTCACTAATCCATATGAACAATAGGCGTGTTGAACAAATCACACTCTCGTTTATTTAAAAGACTCCAACATTTTCTAGCGTGTCTACAACTCGTTCAGTTCCTTCTCATATGGTGGCCTTCTGTGACATGTGCAGTGCACACTGACAGTTGTTGTATTTCCTCTACCAATGGCTATAGTCTGACTCGTAATAATTATACACTGAACAGAAACTCCTATGATTTATTTACAATTCGTTGTCACTGAAGGATTCATGTTTAACGATATGAATAGTTACATGGCACTGTGTACACTCTGCCATTATCTTCAAGTATAAACTCTCGTTCATCTTCTGCCTTCAACAAAACTGTTAGTCAATGCAAGGTATAAATGCAACCAGTAAAAAGTTTCGTTCAGAATGGAGATTCTGTGACTGCTGATTATACAATGTTCGATGCTATTGCTTTGTGCCTTTATTTTTCAGGTTTTGTACAGAAAACTATTTGGTTGTCAGATGGAGCCACACATGGACACTGCACATGCGTCACCTACAAGTTGAATCACATATATACTCTGAATCAGTATATGAAATCGCCAGAAGCAACTGGGAACATAACATTCACCCGAACATTCATTTATGTCCGTAATTATTTCCGCTGTGCAAAGTAAGCACTGACTACTCCTGACTGCCGACCGCGGTGGCCGAGCGGTTCTAGGAGCTTCAGTCCGGAACCGCGCGACTGCTTCGGTCACAGGTTCGAATCCTGCCTCGGGCATGGATGTTTGTGATGTCCTTAGGTTAGTTAGGTTTAAGACGTTCTCAGTTGTAGGGGACTGACGACCACATATGTTAAGTCCCATAGTGCTCAGAGCCTTCTGAACCATTTGAACGACCCCTGATTATGTTTTGGAATACGATTGGACTCAATTACAAATCATTTCTTGAATCAATACGTTATATAGAAAGCAACGCTTACCCTGAATTTTTCTGAAGATATTTTTTAATATACTCACAAGACATAAAAGGAGTAGTTGGTTCAAAATGGTTCAATGGCTCTGAGCACTATGGGACTCAACTGCTGAGGTCATTAGTCCCCTAGAACTTACATCTAATTAAACCTAACTAACCTAAGGACATCACAAACATCCATGCCCGAGGCAGGATTCGAACCTGCGACCGTAGCGGTCTTGCGGTTCCAGACTGCAGTGCCTTTAACCGCACGGCCACTTCGGCCGGCGGAGTAGTTGGCTTACAGCACAAAACAGAAACGATAAAATGGGATTTTTCAAATTTATTTAAGCTATTGCGCAACACTGTTTCTTCCTGATAAATGAAGATAAAATGGAAGGGTTAATTTTAAATTGAACATGAAAACTAAGTATTTATCGTTGCCCCAGCTGTCGGTTTATACGGTTGCCCATACGCATCTTCCTGGTACACCTACTGCTTTCGTTTATTACAAAGTAGAGGGAGAGTGCAAAAATTTTAATTATTTAACATGAGTGGGACTGCTCGTAATCAGTGTTGTGGTTAACGCTGGACCGATTGCAAAGTGCGTACGGATCTTGGATTGCTCTATTGGGCTCCTAGGTCATCTGATTTTTCGGTATGTGATTTTTTTTGTTGGTGGTGCATTATTATGAAAGACTCCGTATACATTACTCCTCACCCAGTAATTCTGCGTGAACTACTTCGTCACACCACAACAGCAGTGACTGAAGTAACTCCATGCATGTCAATACAAGGTGTATGGGGCATAAGTGCAGATATTTTTGTATGTTGTATCTTTATATGTAGATAAGACAGAGAGCTGCTTGGTTTTCTTTGCAACGAACAGTCTTCTTGCTACCACGTCACAAACTTTACGCCCTGATGTTTTCTGCATAGCCATAAATGTGCCACTACGTGGACTATGCATGTCAGTAAAGACTAACCGTTTTACGTCCACGTACCCACATTGGAACACCTGACTTGCTCTCCAGAGGAAATTAAGCATTAATGACTTACTCTTGCCACATGTATTTGGAAGTACTAACCAAAATAAAACATACAGCTTGTAATCACTACAATTAGTCTACAAATGACGAAAATACTGATTTAATGTTTTCAGTATACAATCCGCATGGTTCATAGTATCTGTCACACACTATGAACTACGTGAAAGCTTATAAGAGCTCTTATTGTATTAATGGATTCAGCATTGTATTACTTGGGACCATGGCATTTCTTAACACAAATAATGCGGCAGGTGTAACCGTCTGAAGAAGGGCACTAAATGCCTGAAACCGGTAAAGGCATTAATTTTCTACTGTACAGCTGATTTCTTATTATTTCGTTATATGGTGAAATCAACAGGTTTAGAAGGAACTCCGGGAGCTTCAAGACTTTTTGTTTTGTGAGAAAATGAAACGCCTACAGCGCTCCTCATTATTTATTTTGTAGCTGCCACTTTGGGCGCTTCAGTGGGCATATACTACACATAAATAAAAAAAAATGGTTCAAATGGCTCTGAGCACTATGGGACTTAACATCTGAGGTCATCAGTCCCCTAGAACTTAGAACTACTTAAACTTAACTAACCTAAGGACATCACACACACCCATGCCCGAGGCAGGATTCGAACCTGCCACCGTTGCGGTCGCGCGGTTCCAAACTGAAGCGCCTGGAACCGCTCGGCTACACCGGCCGGCTACACATAAATAAGACAATATTAATACACGTCTGAAGGCCTGGCACAGTACCTGCGACAAAATAAAATGACAATTACAAACAACAAACAGTGGTGCTTAGAAGTGTTCCAAGGGTTGGCCTGGGGAGGAAATTCTAACAACAGTTTAGGCGAGATAGGCAGCTAAGCATAACACTAAACAATCGGATGGCAACACGACATAGGGACTGCTGAAGAACCAACCAACAGCTTAATCAGTTCCGTCAATTCCTTTCCACCCGACACACACGCTGCTCTACACCAACCGACCGACTGAGTACTCCAGTACGCAGACAGCATTCGTCTGCTCATTGGAAACCACAGAAGCTACACACGTAAACATACTTGCACAGGAACTCGAACAATCGTAAAAACAATGACTGTGGGACAACAAGGACGAATGAATTCGACACACAGAGAGTTTCCACAATCGGTCGGCGACCAAATACCCGTCGTCCGATGAGGCGACCGAGCGAACGACCAACCCAGGTCGTTCCCACAGAAGTTACGTGTGTCGGCAACGGACGGGAGAGTCTTCGCTATCGAAGCTGACTGCAGCTCCAACCCGACTCAACTCGATGTATGTTCGGAATTCGGAGACACGGCTACCCGTGATGACCTAGGAACCCAATAGAGCAATCCAAAATCCGCAAGCTTTTTTCAATCGATCCAGCGTCTAACCGCATCACTAATTGAGAACAGTCCCACACACGTTACAAAATTAAAATTTTTTCACTCTCCCTCAACTGTGTAATAAACGAAAGCATGCAAAAGTAACTCTTGCGCATTGGCCACGACATCTCTGCACAAGGAAGTAACCGACCCACGTCCGGCAACATGGCCAACTGACGAGGCCCAGAAACGGTCATAGGACCAAATACACGTCGCCCAATGAGACGACCAACCGAACGCCCAACCATCGATCGTCGCGCTCTAATCTCCTTTCTTCGGACTGTTCATGTGTGTCGTCAGCGGTCGGCGAGCACTGGCTGTTCGCACCTCACTGGCGGTCAGTCCCCGACTTCACTGCTGCTGCGTCCCGACTCAACTCTCGACACACGACGAGCCGGAAATCCTAGCGGTTGCTTCAAGGATAATACGACAGTGCGCTTATCGATAAGCGCTGCTGCTACCACTCACGGGCAGGTAAGACAGGAACTTAGTGGCGCCAGTAAATCAAATAAGGAAACGACACTGTAGTATCGTAAATAGTAAATGACAAACAATAATGGGCATGAGCACGAGCTGCGAACGGCTCAGAGTTTTTTTTCGAGTTATTACTTTCATCAGGTGATGATTATCATTGTAGCAGATCTGATATTGCCATTACGATTACGATGGACTGTGTGTCCAAGCACCTCGAGGTAATGGTTCTATGACTGCCGTAACTACTTCCAAAAGGTAATGCATTCTACCCCCAAATCTTCCCAAACTCTGTACAAGCTCCTGCAGCATAATCTGAAAATGTGAATCCGTAACTCTATGGCTGCGTTTTCCATGGCATCCCGGAGCAACGACTGGTACATAACGTCACCCAGGCGTTCTGGTAATTTTTATGTAGGGTATTGCAGCTAATGGTGTTCTACGATGTCCCGCCGTGATAAAACTGTGGCTTTTGTTGGCGTTGAAATGACTGCGTGACTTCAGGTACCGTGTACTTACCAGACAAAGCATGTCATGTCGGCTAGGATTCCGGGCGGTCAAGGTGCCTCTGTAAACCACCGTATCATCTGCGTACAGTGCGAACAGCGTATGGTCTGGAACTTGCACGTATGTATGATTGGCACTGCCTCCACCATTGGCGTATCAGCTTTACGCTGCGGTCATACCGGACGCGCATCGCTTGGCATGTAGGTGCCACGCAACTCGCCACGCGACTCACCTTTCTAAACCTACAGCTGTGACCGGCCGTAATTTCTTCTGTCTCTTGTCTACCATGGATGATGATGGATTAATATTGGCATTTGTCAAAGGGGAAACAACGTCTAGAACGGACTGGAGTTCTGCAGCAATCCAATTATGAATTTTGCTTTGAAATATGAGAGTATGAGATTATACAAAGATGTCATTTCAGCCGAATATGGTAACAAACTCTGAAACAACAGAAGATCGTTATTTTAGCTTAAGTCGATGTCTCACTTCAGTATTTAATTTTTTTCTTTTTTTCGTTCAAGGTACAATAACTGGTCGCTTTCGCTTGTAGACACAGTGGAACGCTTTTTTTTCCCTCTGTGGTTTAGGTGTGTTAACTGCCTGAGGAACATTTGGCAACTCCGGAGATTAAACGTCTTGAAACAGCATACCTTCTTCATCTGTTGTTCACTAGCATTCGCTTTCTAAAATACTAGAATCTCTGTGTTCAGAGGTCACTGCAGGACTTTTTTTTAACTGTAAGTGTTCAAAGTATTAAGAGCTAGTGACAATGTCATCAGCTCTGTCGTGGAGATATATTCAGGCGATATACTAGCTCTGTTATTAGTATATTTTTCTTGTAGTTTTTCTGTAGCTACCATAAAAAGGTTATCGAACAATTTTACAGTCAGTCGTAAATGACAAAAAAAAGTTTTTGTATGTCCACCCTTTTAACAGGAGGTCTTGGGGATGACGGCCGTTTACTATTGTCAGAAAATGAAACACCTACAGCGTCCTTATGAATTCATTTATTTGGTAGCAACCAGTTCCAGCGCTTCCTTGCCTGTAAAAATTCTCTTTAGTCATCTTGAATTCTTGAAATGGCCTTCAGCCGTGTTCTGTAAATGTTTATCGTAAGGATGCCCTTCATTATTTTGAGCAATTGTTTCGGCCCTCAGGCGACAAGATACTTCAAGTTTTCTTAAGATGTTTGTCTGTTGTACTGTGCGAAAGTTTACCCTTAAAGCCTCTTTTATTGCGTTAAAAAGAAAAATTTATTCGGCTTTCAGCCCAAGAATTAATTTGAATTTTCCTTAATATGGCTTTTAGCCGAAATTTGTAAATTTTAAGGAATTTCCTTAGCTTATCTGAAATATTACTACGGCCTTCAACCGAGAGGATATTGCAATTTTACTTAAGTAAGGCTTTCAACCGTTTCTCTAAATCCTTGTATTTTAGAAGGAATTATTTAAACTTATTTGGAGAAGTTACTTGGGCCCTCAGCCGTGAATTGATCTACGTTGTTTTAAAGAGAAAACTGTACATTTGTTTCGAGGAATAGAGTTGTGTGTTTTTGTATAACTAACAGTAATTGACCTTGGCCACGTTCCACAACCTGATCATCTCTTTAATGACAATCACCAGGTTCCACACTCCATCCAAACAAAATCAAAACAAAAACCAGTAAGTTGCAGGTATCAACAAAATAAGAACGCACTGAAGATGAAGCTGCCAGGTTTCCATTCCATCGCCTACACATACAGTGTATCTATGAGTGTTTCATCTTTTGTTTGTGTGTTACTGAAAAGAGAAGTCAGAATTTTATGATGATTTGCGTGGTACGCAGTATTACGAGAGCTTCCATTTCAACTGAATCTGTTTATACCAATAATAAATTATGTGGCCAAAATTCGGTAAGAGGTTAGGGAGTATGAAGGTAAGTCAGATTTTATTAAATACAAGCAGTTGTATTCAATACCTTTTTCAGACGTTCAGCAGAAACAGATGTTATCACAGTGACATTTAACCAAGTTCTGACTGGGGGATTTTTCATGCAGTGATCCTAACAGCTTACTGACACAATTACTTAAAAAATACGGCAGTAATGATGTGACATAATTCATTTAAGCCGATTTACCTGTTTCAGTCTCTGTAAACAACATTTAATAAATGCGGGACACAAAATGTGATACAATTGTCATTAACTGTTAGTAGCTTTGTGAAACTGTGTGTTACAGTTATGCATCACGTATTCACATAACTTTTTGCTTTTACATGTACTTAAATAAATTTCGACACACGTTATTTGAGTGAGCTGGCTGTGAGTATACTGTTAGAGACTGTCCTGCACGATAATTAAAATAATATTTGCTTTACGACTTTACAGTGTTGCCAGACATTAGCATCGCATTTATAAATTAGATGCGCTTCGCAGCCAGCAGGATTTATTTAGATTCCTTGGCGACATTTGCGCCATTGTATCAATGCATCCCTGTTGTTTTTCCTCTATTCCTCAGTTTCATATGTAACACTATTTAAACGACTTATCTTTATTTGGCTGATAACACAGACAGTTAAGAGCTTGAATGGAGTACAAGATAGCATTTGAGATGAATACGTTGAAGTTTATAACACTGCAGATATTGCTGTACTGAGGTGCTAGTGTGCTGTGCCGGAGAGTACCAGTATTATTTTGGGTGAACACATACTCACCATTTCAGCAACTATTTACACCAGAATTACAGCCATTTGAAGGTCTTTCATCTGGCAACAACGGTACCTCAAAATTATGACCAAGAGCGCCGTAGAAACTCTGTCATATTTCAGCAGAATCATACAAGTTGACGCACAAATGCCAGAAATACTTGGTAATTGAACGAGTGAGTACATACATCACATGGTGCCGACTAGAAAATTTATAAATAATGAAATAAATAACTAATAAAACACAAAGAAGGAGTATGTATGAGTAAATAACACACTATTAAGAAAATAAGAGTGTACCACTAGAAAATTTTCTACGTGAGTTTCAATACTTAGGGTTTACAACCCTTTTCCTTTTTTACTTCTGCTAGAAGCCTGTTAAAAATGACACATGCTGAATAGTGTACATTCTCATGCGTAATGCTTAATGATGTGTTTTCCAAGAGTTCGTTGTTCTTCTGTCCAGAGCTCACCGAAAGAAAGCAGCAGTTTCTTCTGAATGAATCAGTATTATCAATAACAATACGGAATATGTGTCCAAGGATGCCAGAGTTAGAATTTCGAGACACTTAAACAACAACCTACATGAAGTTCGTGAACTGAGTCCGAAGATTAGTCTGTCCGCCATTTTCTGGGCTAATATTATTCTTGGTGAGTGCACAGTGTACACCACAGTATGAGACACAACTTACTAGGTAAAAGAGTAAAAGTAACCGAAGTGAACAAGTTATCGTTTCTCGGTGTCAGATACGGTGGAAATCATTCTTCTAGTGAATGTAGTAGTGTTCAGATTCTGTAGAATATCTTCAACGTGTTACTGCCAAGAAAGTCTTTCATCTACCCTCTGTCCTAAGAATTTGAAATCCTCGATTTTACTGACGCACGAATAAGTTTCAAGATTTCCTGGAAAATTAAAACTGTTTGTCGGACCGATTCTCGAATTGGTGCCCTTTGATTGAGAAGTTTTGTACTTCAGCGTTTCTATGATGTACTGCGAGAAGCTTCACATCAGCACACACACTGCAAAGCGAAAATGTCACTATGGGAACATGTTCCTTGTTGTGGCTAAGCCATATCTCCGCAGTGTCCTATCTTCCACGAGCGTTAGTATTTCAAGTTTAACAAGAGAGTTTATATAATGTCTGGAAGGTAGGAGACGAGGTACTGGCGGAAGTAAAGCTGCGGAGAGGGGCTCTGAGTCGTGCTTGGGTAGCTCAGCTGGCAGTCCGCTTGTTAGCAGCAGTGGGGCAAGGTAGTCGTGCCTGTGTCCCGCCTGTTAGAGTACCGCGCGTGCGAGTGTTTCATGTTTACCTTCCGCTGCGGCGAGTGTCACGCGTCCGTGTCTCGGTAGTCCCATGGCGCACTCGTACCGCAAGTCCACAATTCACATTTCAAGCGGACTACGCAAGACCTCGAGCACTTGACACTGAAGGTTTCATCCGGGAAGAACTTGATATTGCACCTCAAGACATCATTGGGATCAACTTTTCTATAACACAAAGTGACGTATACATAAAACTGATCAATGAAGAGGTGTGCACTGATGTTGTGTGCCGACACACTCATGGGCTTAAATTTAACCATCCTGATGGCCACTTAGGAAATTTAACGATCGACCACGCTGGATTAAGCCTTCGCACTCTGAGGGTCTTCGAGTAGCCGTTCGAAGTCCAGCCAGATGTGATGACAACTTTCAAACCTGGCTGAAAAATTGCAAACGTTTCAGACACACCCCGTCTTAAACGGAGTGCGACAGATTAAGATTGCACATGTGCCATCTTATTTAGTAATAGGTGGCTGCAGAGCCATTGTCATGTACGACGGACGCACGTGTACTTGCGCCGGCTGTGCCAGGAGGGACATGTCGAATAGGCCAGTATTCAACGCCGACTGACTCAGACACCAGGTGGTGAAGTTCCATCCCCGGAGACACCTATTTCATTCCCCATCACGTATGCAACGGCTGCAACCGCAGCAACTGCTCCTGCCCAGGATAGAAACACCATGTTGCAGTCAATGATCGATGACAGTGTGGCGGACAACATATCCCCCACCACGACCTCGTCGGCAAAATTACCTCAAGACAGTGATCAATTGTGCCACCGAGACGAGCCTAAAGAAAAGATGGAAGTCGAACCAGAAATTGTCCCCACTTCTGCCTTCCTACCAATGGAGACCGCGTCACACGATTGCCGCCCGCACTGTGACACAGAACAACATGTCCGAAAAGAACGGTCCTCTCGAAAGCTCAAGAAACGGCGCCAAAGGCCATCCAATGATTGCATGTTTCGGATGTGACAGGCGGCCGTTGTGGCTGAGCGGTTCTAGGCGCTTCAGTGTGGAACCGCGCGACTGCTACGGTCGCAGGTTCGAATCCTGTCTCGGGCATGGTTGTGTGTGCTGTCCTTAGGTTAGTTAGGTTTAAGTAGTTCTAAGTTCTATGGGACTGATGACCTCAGATGTTAAGTCCCGTAGTACTCAGAGCCATTTGAACCATTTGGATGCGTGACCCGGACGAAGATCCGGCGTCGGGCGACACTCAGGACTCTACCACCACAACTCACCCTTCGCGTCACGATGCTACGGAGAATACAGTTTCTAAGCCTCGGACTGACAACACCACTTGTGCTACTGAATATGCGAGCGAGCGCTCTACTGACAGCACTACTCAACAGTTACCTATTGCTGCATCTGATTCTTGGGCGGATGATGTCGAGGTTGAGCCACAGTACCCGGAGGATGCCGAGGGCAGAGATGCTCCCTCGGCTGTACCCAGCACCAACCAACCACAGTGACCACGGCTATATCGTCAGCCTCTTTGGGGCCGTCCCTGCCGCCCACACCTGGCCCCCTAAATAACCCAGCTGCCGACCTGGATGACCAAACATACCGTCTAGCAACGATTAACATCAACAACATATGTGCCATACATAAACTATCGATGCTACAGGATCTGCTCAATGCAGCAGACATCGACATTGCGCTCTTTCAAGAGGTGTATGTCGGAGATTTCAAGGAACCCTATGTCTCCAAGACTTGAGTCTCACATGCGTCGGCCAATGGCAGTGGTGTGGCGATCCTGCTCCGCGAAAGTATACCCGCAGAAGACGTCGAGTATCTCCCTGACGCCAGAGGCATGGCTGTTACTATCTAAGGAGTCAAACGTATCAACGTCTATGCGCCATCGGGATCTGGTCGGCGTCGCGAACGATCCACCTTTTTCGTTCATACAATCACGCCCCTCTTTATGGGCCATCAGGACGCCTTGATATTCGGAGGGGGCGTCAGCTGTAGCCAAGCACGTAAGGATCAGTTACCACATCATTCTCCCTGCACAGAACTTTCGACAATTATAAGGAATCTTCAACTGGTGGACTCGTGGGAACATTTTTGTGGCGATCGGCTCGGATTTACGCACTACACCAGGCATTCCTCCAGCCGCGTCGACCGGATTTATATCTAGCGCTCCATAGCTGTGGGGACGAGAGCTGCCGAAGTTTGGCCCACAGCATTTTCTGACCACTAGGCCAACATCTGCGCCATTACTCTCGTCCGTCAAAAGGTATGGCACAGCCTTGGTCCTTGGAAGTTGAACGTCGCCCACCTAGCCTCTCAGCAATTTCGACGACTTATAGAGAACATGTGGGATTCCTGTAGCTGTCGGCGTGCCACCTACCGGTCTCCACTGTCGTGGTGGTTACTCTGCGCCAAACCAGCCCTCCGGAAGACCTTTATAGGATACGGGATGAGATGTAGCAGCACGGAAGAGATATAACATGGACTTTTACTACAGCATCATAAGGGAATGTAAAACATCGTCGTACTCACGTGCAAGGCAGGTGACAGTGAACCGTGCCAATTCACAGATCATTAGATTAACACGTTGCCACCTTGAGGGTGCGATCGTCAGGGCGCGCACTCAAGACAGATTGGCCCAAGAGGAACCGTCCATGTATCACGTCATTGCAGAACGACGGCACCGACGCACGATACTGATCCAAGCGATCATGACGGAAGCCGGACGACGCCTTCATACCCACTCGCCTGTACTCGGAACACCGACATCCTCCAAAGGTGATCGCCGAAGTCTCTCAACTCACCTATGGCACGATATCTCCGACAGCCTCAGCGGATATGACTCCAGATGTAACGGAAGAGGAAATCATTGAAGCAATACAGGCTGGGGCTGCTCATAAGTCCCCAGGAACTGATGGCCTTCCTCTGGAATTTTATCTGACATATGAATAATTGCTGGCACCAGCATGGACTAATATTTGCCACGATCTTATGTCTCCCACGACGCAGATCCCTTGGGCGCTCCTAGAAGGATCGATTGTGGCCATACACAAACCACGAGGAGGATCCAGGATCAGTGATTATCACCGCTTGACCTTACTCAACAGTGAGATGAACATTTTCACCCGGCTTCTGGCGGCACGCCTAAAGCGATCTGTACAATGTGTTGTGTCGCAGGACCAGGCATTGTTAGGAGGTAACCTTAATATTCACATTGATCTGTGCCGATATCGAGATATGATCGCGCTAGCCAAAGCTCGCTAACTGATAGGAATTTTGGCCTCACTCGACTATAGCCAGGCCTTTGACAGAGTCGACCACACATTTCTGATGGAGGTACTGCGACATATGGAGTATTCGGACGTCATAGTTTAGGTACTGATGCGTCTCCTACGCGGGGCGACGTCCAAGGTGTTATATAATGGCCGTTTCACGCCACCGATACAGATCCAGCGATCGGTGCGACAAGGCTACCCTCTTTCGGCGATATTGTACTCCCTCGTCCTGGAACCACTCCTCTGCGGCCTCCGACAACGCCTGACTCGGATGTCCCTTTCTGGACACACTTTTTGCTCCGCTGCCTGTTCGGGTGATCTGGTACTCCTTCTTCGCAGTAATGACAATGTTCGTGCAGCAGTGGCGTCTGTGGCGACCTACGGCGCGGCATCGATCTCATTCTCCACAAATCACACGCCCTGTCTATAGGCAGAGGTATATCCGACGACAGCGTCGCACTGCTACGAATCAGTGACACAATCCGCTGTCTTGGCATTGATTTCACATCTGACAAGACGCGTTCAACGGCCCTTAACTACAGCTGTTTAATGAATCAGATGAGGGCGGGAATAAGTGACCACCGACTTAGACATCTAGACCTACTGCAACGGACACGATATGCTAACGTCCATTTGTACAGATCCTTCCGATACCACCTACCCTGGCTCACCACATGTTGGCGGTTTTGGGATCCTCCGTTAATACGGGCACGTTATTTAAGATTCGTTACGAGTACCTAACCCTCCCGAGGAGCAGAGGGGGATTAGGCCTTTGTCATGTTCATAACGGAGTGAATACCCTGTTCGTCACCTGTCATCTGCAACTGTGGCGACGGAGCCCGACGTGTCTCACAAGTCTCCTACTGGAGGCCTTACGACCGACTTCACTCCCACCACTTGTGATGATATCGGACATCCCAGCACCTTTCTTCTAGAATGAGAATTCCACTCTGCAGCGGAGTGTGCGCTGATATGAAACTTCCTGGCAGATTAAAACTGTGTGTTTGGCCGAGACTCGAACTCGGGACATTTGCCTTTACACTCCTGAAAGAAAGTATATTGCGGAGACATGGCTTAGAGCCCTTGTCCGCGAGAGGCAAAGGTCCCGAGTTCGAGTCTCGGCCCAGCACACAGTTTTAATCTGCCAGGAAGTTTCATATCAGCGCACACTCCGCTGCAGAGTGGAATTCTCATTCTGGAGACATCCCCAAGGCTTTGGCTAAGCCATGTCTCCGCAATATCCTTTCTTTCAGGAGTGCCAGTTCTGCAAGTTTCGCAGGAGAGCTTCTGTAAAGTTTGGAAGGTAGGAGACGAGGTACTGGCAGAAGTAAAGCTGTGAGGACGGGGCGTGAGTCGTGCTTGGGTAGCTCAGTTGGTAGAGCACTTGCCCGCGAAAGGCAAAGTTCCCGAGTTCGAGTCTCGGCTCGGCACACAGTTTTAATCTGCCAGGAAGTTTCACCTTTCTTCTACATTAGCCAATTCTTCCTTGAATTAAGCTACATCCATACCGCACTACCACCCACACGCTTGATGATGAGGAGGGCGATATAAGCTGCCTTGCAACTGAACAGAACGCCGAATTTGATTGAAAGCAAACACCCCACTACAAAGTGGCGTGCTGTGTGGCAGGCAGTGAATTCCACCACCCATGATACTGACGTACAATCTGCATGGTACGTAACTGTTAATGGGAAACAGTTGTGCCTACGTCACATCCACCTCGCCGACTCATCCTTGTGTGCTACATGCCTAGTGACTGATACGGATGAACATCGTTTCCAATGCGGGTCGGCAAAGGACGTTTGGTATTTGGTGCGTCAGATATTGGCTTTTCTCACACGCAAGACTCCCTACAGGGTAACTACCCGATCACTTCTTTTCCCCAGTGAGATGTATTTTCCAAGAGCAAAAACGAACTCTGTGACGTGGATTAGCGTCACGCTGTTCACTACCTACACGGTAATGGCGAAAAGGCAGTATCCGATTTTTGGTATTACCTGAACGAACGACATTGTGCGATCGTCAAGAACCCTAAATACAGGCAATATTTTTCTAATTTTCTTTTGAGCGCATCGCATTCCATAATAGGCTTCGCAGCTGGATTATCGATGACATGAGAAGATAACCATCGAACTTCTTTTCAGTTTATTTTTCTATGAGACTGAACAAACAACAGAAACATCACAGCAACGAGACGACAGTCGTCGAACAATTCGCAGCGGGCTGTAGTAGGGAGCATCCTTATGTCGTAACGGGACGACTTCCTGTTATTCTGGTTATGCAGCCGAAGATGAACGGCCTTCCTTTATCCATTTGTATAAAACAACACAAATAAAAAATAAAAAAAAGAGAAGGAAAAGCAAACTTCCCAAAACCCTTTCTCCTTTTTTTTCGTTTTTGTTTTGTAGAAGTTTCTGTGTCTTCCTAAAAAAAAGTTGTTAGCACGAGGGAATGCGATACGAAAGGACATGGGTGCAAAAATTTTTTTTCCTCTTCATATATGCGACACGACAAAAAAATTACAAATAAAAAAATAATTAAAATTATGAAAAAAAGATGGATTTAGCGTCTGCCAAATATACATATATATATGGTAGAGCGCTTGCCCGCGAAAGGCAAAGCTCCCGAGTCGGTTTCACATCAGTGGGCGCTCTGTCAGCAGAATGAAAATTTTATTCTATAATAAAACTTGGCTTTCACGGGAGCTTCATATCCGTAACTGCATGCATTACGTTTTCCCATCTCTCCTAATATTCTGTAAACATAATGACGCCGAAACGGAGGACAATAGTGGAAAGGTTGAAACACTAAACGTTTTTTTTCCGAAACGGTTTCACCGAAAGATAAGACTGCAGTACAGTCCGTATTATAAATCGTCACATGAACGAGAATATGGCCGATATCGAAATAAGTGTCCAAGTGATAAAATCAACTGAAATCGCTCAGCAGAGTGAATGCCACTGGACCTGACGGAATACCAGTACGATTCTAAATGGAGTACGCGTAAGATCTCGTCCCTCTTCTGCCAACAGTGGCCGTAAGCTGAAATCTGGAAGAGCCAAGTGTCCTTTATGGTTGAAAAAAGGCACAGACCGTTCTTGTTTTCAAGCAGGGTTGTCGAAAAGATGCGCAGGCTTCTAGGCCTGCACTTCATACGTCGGTCAACACATTTTATGTTAGAGTACTATGACATTTCTGTAGACCGAAAACCTACTCTGCAGGCATCTACAAGGATTCCGAAGCCAACGATCGCCTGAAACTCAGCTCGCTCTGATCGTCCACGAGTCACTGAGAACGGAACATACCGGCGCGCGGTTGGATGTGTTCCTTGACTTCCATAAGGCATCGATACAGTTCCTTACATCCACCTAATGGACATATTCGAGCTTATGGAATGTAAGTTCAGCTGTGCGACTGGCCTGAAGAGCTTCTAGCAAACAGAACAAAGTACCTCATACTCAAAGGAGTCGAATGTAATAATTCCTTGATTATTTACAATATATATAAATGACGTAGCAGGCAACGTAAGAAGATCCTTGAGGCTTTACACGACTGACACTGTTTCGTGCAGACAGGTCGCAACGCTGGAAGAGCGTTGCGAAGTTCAGAAAGCCCTACAGAGGATCGATGCTTAGTGCTGGGTGCGGCAATTGACCATTAACATAAACAAATGTAACCTAATTCGTATATATAAAATCAAGAATATCTTTAGATTATGATTACACCATTCCAGAACTGTCACCGGAAATAGGTGCTTCCGTAAAACATCTAGGAACATGCGAAAGGAGTAGTTTAACGTGGATGGATCACATAAAACAAATCGCAGGAAAGGGAGACGCCAGAATGAGATTCATTCGATGAATCCTCAGGAAATGTAGTCCATCAACATAGGAGGTACCTTACAAACCCTCGTTCGACACGTAAGTGAATATTGATCGTCAGTACGCGATTCGTGCCGGATAGTATCGATAAAAGAAATAGAGAAATTCCGAAGGAGAGCAGCGCGTTCATTTCATAAGCTGAAAAGCGCTACAGAGAAGCTCAAACAACATCGGTGGCATCACAATGTGGTTCACTGTTAAAGCTGCTTGAGAGTCCCGTCCTACATATATCTCTCGAAAAGACCATCAAGATAAAATTAGAGAAATTCGAGCCTATATGGAGGCTTATCGGCAATCGTTCTCCCGGCGAACCATTTGCGAGTGGAACATGGAAGAATGGAAGTGACAGTGGCACACAAAGTAGAGTCTGCCACACCTCGAACGGTCGCTTGCATAGCGTACATGTAGATGTAAATGTTCTCTGAAAGCCATGTGCTGGTGTTACAGCAAACCCTAATAGCTACATCACTTACCTTCCAAGTCGTCCACAATGACACTTGTACCATCCGCAAAGACAGTATTTTTCTCTTTTAGAGTCAATTGTCATGTTTAGTGGCATGTCATCGACTAATATCGTGGAAAGCAGTGGACCCAGAACAGAACCCTGTGGCACATACCACTTCACTTATCACCAGTCGAATTCAACCCCCTTCTCTGTTTACTCACACTGTGGAGCAACTTTTTGCCTCCTACTTTCCAGATACGAAGTGAAACATCGCTGAGATTTTTCCTTAATCTCACGATGACCCAAAATGTGCAAAAGTATTCTGTGGTTCACACAGTCAAATATTTCGTTAAATAGAAGAAAATACTTACTGTACCCAACCCATCATTTATGCCTACCAGTATTTCATAAAAGAAAAAACAAACGGCAGTCTCTGTGGATACTCACTCCCTGAATCCAAAGTAGGAGTCTGACAGACTGAGATGTGGCCCTACTCTCTTACGCAATGCTTTCTCTTTGGCAACATGTCATTGTTTTCGCCTGAGTGAAACTTCACTCAAGCTACAGCCTACCGCAATCCTTTCCTCATTTTTCTTTTTCTGTGCGCATTTTTTGTTAATGGCAGAAATTAAAATCCCAGTACAGCGCATAGATTTTAACATTTTTACGTAAAATCAAAGTAACTTATATTGATTATCAAACGCAGGCCCGGCAGCTGGGGGCACAATGACCGTTGTGATGAATAATCATGCAACTCAACCACTGGTCCCACAGAACTTGGCCGACTAATACTCGTTTCGGTAGTAATTTTTCGGACACGAGTTACGACGCAGAATTTTTTTTTCTCTAGGCTTAAGCGAAGCAAGCAGAGAGAGAACTAAATCAACTGCAGAGAATACGTCAGGATATATGAAAAGTCAAGCAGAGAGTCAGTTTAAGATGCCCTATAAGGAGTACAACATCTATGTTTAACGGTACGTAACTCATTAAACATTTCAACGTAACGACGTATGCTGCGGGAGAGATGTATTTCGTTCGGTGATATGTTACACTTTATGCTAGTGCTGCAGTTTCTTCATGTGGATACGACTGTCACATTCGCAATGAGATGTTATAACTTCCTCATTTTTGACTTTACCATGCATCTGATCAATGATGTTAAAATATACCATAGAGTTACAACTAACAAGCTTCGTGTTTCACGGTGATGCCCAGCTGTACTGTTACTCGCGTCTAAGTGGACATTCATCATTAATTTTTTATTTTTTTGCTAAAGGATGTAGTTTCAACAGATCTGGCGTCTAACGAGCGAGACCATTAATACGGAGCAATGGTTGTTATGATATCGTCATTGATAAGGAGGGGTATGTCCTACTGCCATCTTGGATTGGGACAGCGTTGTTCCTGGTTGTAGGCTACGTGCAACAGTACTAACTCTTGACGTCAGTAGTAACGCATCGTTCAATATTGCGTTGAAGTGCAAAGTGCTCTGGACTCATCTTAGATATAGTACTAGAGTACAACAGGAATTCCGCTGCCAAACGAAGAGAAGGGAGAGAGGGAGAGAGTGGGAGAAAGAGAGAGAGAGAGAGAGAGAGAGAGAGAGAGAGAAGATAGGTGAGGGGAATATGCTGAAAGCTATTGCTACAGAGATGAAGTGCCTTGTGATAGGAAAAAAAAGGTAGTCGATATGCAGAAATAGGAGGTCTAGTATTTCCGTCAGTGCATCAAAGTTACTGAGAAGAATAATGTGCAGAAGAATGGAAAGAAAAACTGAGTGTCTGTTAGGTAACGATCAGTATAATTTTAGAAAAAGAATAAATGTCAAAGAGGCAGTCCTAACGTCTCCCTTTTTAAAAGGACAAAGACTTAAGAAGGTCAAAAGGTTCCCACAGTACAAAATGCCCTAAGACGCCAGAAATTCTAACGCAAAAAGATGTAATTTCATTTATTCTGTGTTTCATAACTTTCAGAACTGATAAGCAGTATATTATAATAATAGAAAATTCTGTCCTCAGACCAAACAACAGCTGACTAACATGACCATTACAGATTAGAAATACGTGCAGTACCAAAGAGGCAACGAAGGAAGTCGAAGTAAAGGACAGAAAAGTATGACTATAAAAAAGTCAAAGAAGAGCAATGACCTACTTAATACAGGAACATTTAGGCAATGGCCGACATTAGAAAGAAATGAAATGACAGGCGTACTTTAGGAGCGTTATTTACAAACAGAAATTTGTTGGAGAGTATACAGAATTATCAAAGTTTCGGCTAAGTCAAGTGCTCAACCATCAGTTAGTCGACACGCTGCCTAGGTAAATAGTGTTAGCTAAACAACATGATGTAGATGTGCTTCAAAGGCATAGTGGATGGCCTTCGTCCGCAGGCGACAAGGACCACGGCAGAGCCATCCAAGCCGTTTACGCTGCACTCAGGGCCACACAAGGCCGCTGCAGCCAGCCGTCTGTGTCTCCATGTCAAGAGGATGGCACATACAGAAGCATGGGATCATCTGCAGACGCTGAATCCTCCTCAAAGGGAGGAGCCAACATTCCGGGTACCACAGAGGAACCGTTCGGCTGACATCCATAACAGGGCCCTGCAATTACAGCTTACTGCTGTAGCGTCCGGGGTTGCTACCGGGAGGCAGGGCTGTTTGAGAAGATGACAGCGTGTGTGGATCTTCTCAGAGCCTAGATTCTAGGGAACTTAAATGCCTATCTCTAATGTATGGAGGCTAGGCGTGTATTGTCATAATGAGATGATGGCGAAATGCTCGCAGATAATGTTAGATCGTTCCTGCGCAAAACCTATCATCTAGGCTGTATTCACAACAGAAAGGCTTAATATTAACTTTGTAACAAGCCCATGTTTTTATATCCAAATAAAAGTATTTTTGAAAAGTATCATCAGATATGTATGATTATCAATTTTTAAAACCTGTTATTGCTACAATTTTGAAACAGAAACTGACACGGAAGAAAGGTTTTCTCTCAAAATTTACAGATGCATTCATCAGTACCAAGTGGCACACTTTATACTGTATATGTGTCTTTGAACACAAAAGACAACGTTCTCGGTTCATGTATTTGTTTTAAGATGTGCATGTAGTCCCCTACACTGACAAATGTTATGCTGATACTATTTTGTTTTCGGTTAAGGAACTTCTTCACCTCGTTTTCTTCTTCTATGAAGCCACCAACAAACTCACTTGCAGCTGCAGCAGAAAATCAGTTGATCTTGATAACCTTGTTGTTTTTAGTCCGTACCCGTAGATGATTATCAACAGTTGCGAAATAAGTTATTAGCTAAATATTCTTTGTCACCAATTATGGGGTGATTAAATGATAGAATAGCGTTATCGTAAATGATATGTCTGTATCCGGCAACAGTAGGTGGAAATCTCAGCATTATCGTGGTTCCAGAGACTTCTGTTGCGACTTTATGATGTCTGATGTTGCGAGAATGGCAATGGATGTGTTGTTCTTCCACTGTATGGCTGCAAAACCATATTTCGGAGACATTCCTGAAGCCGTCGGCACACGGACCGTGCTGTCTAACGTTAACGTTGAGCGTGCCAAGTTCAACGTGCTGCTGAACGCTCGGGAACGATGCGACTTGTGCATATGGTACGTGGGCCCCAAAGTGGTATACGCGATCGCAACGCGCTCCAGCAGCGGTTGTGGTGTGTTTCTAGTTCGTAAATCACACTATTTACTCAACGGGCAAGCGTAAATTACCCACGTTAGCTCTATTAAGACGCACATTTCCTCCATCGTCCACGAAAAGGAATGTACCATGTCCGATCAATAAGGACACAGGCTTATAAAAGTTCCATTACTAACACTGTGGTGAAAATTTGGAATACTTCTCCGCACAAGATAAACATTATTTCATCATTCCCACGTTTTAGTAAAACTTCACTTGATCACTGTTCCTACCCAATAGCAGAATCTTTGCAACATGTGAATTACTTAGGGTAAAAGAAATAGGAGCAAAATATCTTTCTTTACACAAGTAGAGCAAGCGGTCCTGTAGATCAAGCCAATCGAACAAAATCACCCCTCAAAAAAAGGTGAACTTATATTTACATATCGTCAAATATTATAGCATATACTTATATTAAACTAATAATATAGTATCAGAACCTAATAAAAACGAGAATGTTACCCAAAAAAAAAAAACTTGGACTTCTTACGACGCGAACCACTGCCTCACAATATAGCTCAATAGAAGACAGTGGCGTTACTCATAACGCTTGTTTTTTCTTTGCTTTCATTTTGTTCGTTGTGATCGTTGTGTTTGGTCGTTGCGGACGTCACATGACATCCGTTCAAGTTTGTTAGTTGACCCTTACACTCAGTCTTTTATTACAGAGGCCAACCTGCTCTCTGACCGAACAGACTGAGCTACCGTGCCGGCTTTACGCTAAAACAACAACACGTACGATGCATCTAATCATATTATGTTACCCCGTTCTGAAAACCTTAATTGTAAATATGTTACTATCTGAAATTTAATTATAACACATTGTACCAAGAACAATGCGGTTTAGGTCGATCTTCAGTGTGTCGCTGCCTTCAAATAGCCTACTCTCATAATACGCAAGTTACAATAATTCTTTTGCCACGAGTATGATGTTTCTCATTATTTTATTGGAAGGAATCACACAGTTGACAACGGGTTTTCTAGTGATTCTCAATTTGCTGGTGCTCAAAAACAGCATATATACAAATAGGCTTGAAGTGAATGCCAATATGGCGCCTCACAACTCTATACTCAAGGGAGAGGGCGTGCGTGTGACGTAGGTGGCGTTGCGGCATCTCATTGGTCAACGCTCAGACGAACGCTCAGAACACCCGACATGCCAGATACTGCTCTGCACGTTCGGAAAGACTCCCGAACGTGCTGTTCCACGCCATGACGTCAGTAACTCGGCACGCTCAACGCTTAACGTTCGGATACACGGTCTGTGTGCCGACGGCTTTACGACTAGGTCTGATAAGGAACTGACTCCACTTTTCAGCCGCTCTTCCATTAGGTACAGCGCGGTGAAAAGACTATGGAATTATTTTGTACTGCCTGCGTGCTGCACATCATGAATAAAACCGAGAACGACAAGTCCCTCTCAAGGTCCGCTGTGTATAATTATCGATCAGTACATTACGTGGAAGTTTTGCAATGAAATGAAGTCGGCTGAAAGAATATTTCATCCCTCGTAGGAAAGGATTAGCTATTGCATTTAAACACTCACTCACGAATGAGGATGCATTACCGAACTCTATACGACCTCACAAATGAGTGACATCTAGATAACTGTATTTCATGCTGAAGGATTAATGAGCAAGCTATCAGTCCCTGAAGGTACTTATATTACATTTTATTTGAAACACGCTGTAGAAATACAACTTTTATAGTCCATAAAAAAGAAAATTAGCCAGTAGTGAGTAGTCCCATGTGAATGGATAATTTCTCTTGTTTATGAAAGTCGGATTTACACTGTTCACATGAATATGTCTAACGTTCGTCTGTTACAAGTCTTATAGCAAAATAGAAGCTCGAAATTTATGTCGTACGTTAAGGACAGGTTCTCATTCAAATAGTCGAAAATACAACTTTTTATTGCTTGGTTTGGAGGTATATGTGTCTAGAATGTTGGAACGATAAGATCTTTTAATCCATACAGCCCATTCTTCAGTGTCACGGTCACCATGGGACGCTCTAAGGCGGATACAGCAAGCCAGGTAGAAAACTTGTCGCCCGTGACGCACGTTCACAAAATGATCTATTTGCATTATGCACCTAAACATATTCGTCGGCCGAAAATCTAACAATGTGTGCAGGCTGCCAAACGCAACATGTTCAGCTCAGCCAGATCGGCTTTTCTCGCCAAGAAGAATGAGGGAATTACTCTCCAGGAACAGTTCGAGTTAGAGGAAGGGTTGATAAACGGTGTTGGGATTCCACACTAAACGTAAGTAACGGAAAAAATTTTAGTCAAATTTTAGTCAAAACTGGCCCACCATATTCGATTACCCATTATGAATTTAGAAAATCTAGCTTCAGATTTGTGTTCAGCAACATCAAAATATATAATAATACGTAGTTCTTTTGGAAATTGAATAATACATACAAAAGTTTTTCCTAATTTTTCGCAAATACATACAAAAGTTTTCCCTAAACTTTATACAGGTTTCTCTCCAGAAATGGTTTTTTAAATCTGCGTGTAGCATAAATCAAAAAGAGTTCGACTTATTAACTCCTACCTTTGACCGCCGAAAAGTAAGCACCTTTCTTGTGAGCTTATACCTATAGTATATGAAATTTGTAAATATTAACTGCTTTGGTAAAACCACAAAGAGTGAATTCCCCTCCCCAGAAATCGAGCTCAGAGCTCCAGTTAGCCCATATCACTACATTTTATGTTATTTCAATATGGTTAGGTATAAGCACCTATAAATTTCATGTAGTGTCGACTGATGTTATCCATTTTTGATTTCAGATAATTCCCGAGAGGCTACACTGCAGGCAGCGTGCGTACTTCTGACTCGCAGGCCCTTGACCAAACCATGATTAGGGGCACGATTTTGCTTTCTGTATTTAGAATCTAAAATAAGGTTCAATGTCTGATCAATCATGATCCACAAACAGATCCTTTGTATGTCTTTTTATTGTCTCAAAAAATTCCAAACTTTGTCTATTGTTTGCACATTTCAATGAGAACCAGGTGTTTATTAAAAGAAGTTTATCAAAATAAATCCGAAGTTTCAGTAAACATAATTTGAGAAAACAAATTCACTTTTATCTTGTTGAATGTTGCCTTGCAAACAGGAAACGTTGGTGAGTTTCTTTTTCCTAGGTTTACGAAAGGTGTTAGATTCTGCACGACATTTTCAGCAGATAATTCAGATGAGATAGTAATGATTGTCATATCGGATGTCTGATCATCTCAAAAAGATTTGACTATTACGACCGTAAATACTGTAATGAACGGTTCATGTTACACAAGAACCCCTTTGGAGGGTAGTGGTAGCACTACAGTTCGCTAAAAGAATCACCGAATTACTAAACATGATCTGGAATGTTTGAAAATCATTCTGGTAGCACCTTGTATAGCGTATTCGCTTGGCGAACTGAATCAAAACTCTCCTTAATAGTGAAAGATCCTAGGTCATCTGTAGAAGCTAAGATCCCCGTAGTGTATAGCCACAAAGTTAGCTGTCTGGAACCTGTCGCTTCAGACCATAGTATAGAGGTCATAATAGAATGTAGTATGGTACTCGAGGACCACGTGAAATCAGTACTACACTGAATGGTAGAAAGTGAGACGCTGCTTCACCTCCGCTGGAGGTATGAACATCTCTGAATGGAGACCGTACCGTTGCTGGAAACGATGAGCAGTTGAAATGATACAGTGTCATAGCGCCTATATAGCCCCTTACCTACCACTCTATTAAAATCATCTCGAACACCGGTGCATGACAAGTGATTAAGCATCCAGCTGCTCATAGGTCCACAGAAATGTGGTGACTCCCGTGTGCTTGTTGCTGCCATCCGTCCAACCTGTGACGTCTGTGGTGTCGACTTTAGTGTCATGTGAGACTAATTTTTTGTTGTGCTCCGACACTCCTTTTTCCACATAGCACCTACCACTTGACAGTGACCAAAATGTAAGAGGCCGGAAGCTTGTCCATATTTAACCACTTGTCGCGGCTGAAGTCTCGAGTTAATTTTATGAGTTAGTATCGTTTGAGACCACGCGTCCGACCATTATGTAACGAATTCGGCAATACCTAGAAAAATCTTCCTAAAAGAATAACACCACTGTACATCGTGAGTGACCTACAATTTGCACTGCAGATATTGCAGAAATGGAAAGTGCTACTGATTTGAGGTTTTCAGAGAATACGATAGTATTCAGGAGCTCGTATTGGTTGCCGATCAACAGATTGTAATAACATTTATAAAGAGTAATTTTGTGCAAACAAACTTTTTTAAATGGAACGAAGCCTCTTGGCATACACAGACGAGAAACAGGATAAATTAGAATATTAGTGGTCGTTATTGCACAATTGTATCGTTAGTCGTTTCCGAGTTTTCGTTTCCTGAAAAGTTTTCGCACGACACATGTTTATGCCATTCAGCCTGCGCAGTTAGTAGCTACTATGCAGTTATGTTTTCTTACACTGTGCTTGTATGTTCCTTGAGTCCATTGTGAATTGCTAGCCAGTTAGCGTATGACAGCCATAGCCGCAGGACTATGGTGGAAGGCGTGATTTATCAATGCAGAAAAAGCCGACATGCTCATTATGTATATAGAGTGTAGGAAGAATGAAGTTCGTTCTTGTACGGTATGTGCGGGAATATATCCCAATAGACGTCAACCAACTCGGCAATTATTTATCAACCTATTTAATAAGTAAACAAGTGAAGACATAAGAGGAGGAAATTAATGTTGTTCCTGCTGTTGCAGATGAACCGCACATTAGCTCCCGCACAATCTCCTGAGGGGTTGGCGTGAGTCGATGAAATGCCCTATGCATTCTTCATCGACATAGGTTCCATCCCTATCACATCTCTCTTCATCAAGAGTTGCACAGAAAAGATTATGATACTCGTGTTAACATTTTCCATGGGGATTAAGATTTGCCAATCATGGTCACATAAACCATCGAAACAAGCACTATTGGTTGTTTGAGGATCGCTGTTGGCTTCGTCTGATGCTAGAAGATGTTCCTCTGCAGCGTCCATGGAGTGTAACGTGTCGTGTGAGATAGTGAACCATCAGCTCATAGGCCCTTATTTAATAGAAGGAATACTGAATACGCACAAGTATGCAGTCTCTTAATATACAATCTTCCACGGATGCTAGAAGACGTTCCTCTGCAACCTAGGAGGAATCTGTAGTACCAACATAATGGCTGTCCAGGCCGTAGTGCACGAAGTACTACAGGATATCTCCACGAATTGTTTCCAGACCGTTGGATTGGACGTAGAGGACCTGTACCTTGCCCGGCTAGCTCCCACGATTTTACACGTGCAGTATTTTTTTTTCTCTCTCTGGGCAAAGCTGAAAGACGCTATCTACAAGGACATACCAACTAGACCCGTTGATATGTTGATATGCAACGGCGTGTTACTGGAGCCTGCTGGGATATCTCCGGTGAAATGCTAGCGCATTTGCAGTACTCCTTCCCTATCCGACTGGAAGCGTGCAAGATCGTCGGTTGCAGCTGCCGACGGTCATTTTGATAACAACCTGTGATGGTAAAATGTCTCGTTACCGGTCAGAATGCACGTAACGTGTTTTTACCACAAGTATCGCACGAAAGTCGGTGTGGGAATTTTTCAGAGTATGATACCTCGTAAACTACTCGCACTATAATCGTGCACCAAACGCCCCTTACATTCTAATTTACCCTACTTGAGGTCTGTTCATGTCGAAATTACTTGCTCCAATTTAAAAACGTTTGGTCTGCACAAAAATACAGTTTCTAAGTATTATTACAGTCTGTTGACTGGCTAAAAGTACGAACCCCTGATTAAAAATACATCCTGTGAAAACTGCTCATTGATAGTACTTTCTACAGGGTGACAATTATTGAACTGTATGAAGGAAACGTAAATTAGTTACAAACTATGGCGTGCACACACCTTTATTCAACATGTAAACGTCACTA